>NC_084731.1:79958057-79988057 GCF_033978785.1 Entelurus aequoreus | reverse complement strand
GTGAGACCATATTGCTATATGAATTATATTATACATGTCCATAGTTTAGTTAGCTGAGGTATATCATGTACAGTGTATTTTGTCAACAACTGTTTGTGTGTAACGTATTTCTTGTGCTGAGCAATCATAAAACGGCTGCAAAAGACGCACTGTGTGAGGCTGGCAGAAATCCCGCCTCCTGGTGGTAGAGGGCGGTAGTGATCCCAGATATCATTCTTGCGACTACTCGGCTGCAGAAGAAGTGACAACAAGCAGCAACAGTTAGCAGCGATCGTTTATTTTTTCCTCTTACCTGGACTATTAACATGGAGGATTACATATCTAAAATAAAACAGTTTTCTAAACTGAACTTTAACTTTCAATCGAAGCAGGGGGTAATACTTAAAGGAAGATCTCCATCGAGACAGAGAGACTTTTAAAACTGAAGAAAGATAAGGAAGACTTCTATAAACAAGTTATTGATGCTTTTGTTCAAAAGGAGCTGCGCATGGACTTAATTTATAAGTAAATGTAAGACCATAATAAAGTTTGTGTGCTACAGTTTGTATGTGTAAAGTTAAAGTTAAGTTAAAGTACCAATGATTGTCACACACACTAGGTGTGGTGAAATTTGTCCTCTGCATTTGACCCATCCCCTTGCTCACCCCTTGGGAGGTGAGGGGATCAGTGGGCAGCAGCGGCGCCGCGCCCGAGAATCATTTTTGGTGATTTAACCCCCAATTCCAACCCTTGATGCTGAGTGCCAAGCAGGGAAGAATACTGGTATGAGCTTTTAAACATAACACGTTAACTGCTGCCAATCAAATGGTGAATAAGATACTCTTTAGGGTTAATATGTTTGTAAATCTGACTGTGATGAAGTCAGTGCCTCACCAGCCATGAACCTCACCGCACGTCACTGATATATATATATATATATATATATATATATATATATATATATATATATATATATATATATATATATATACTACCATTCAAAAGTTTGGGGTCACATTGAAATGTCCTTATTTTTGAAGGAAAAGCACTGTACTTTTCAATGAAGATAACTTTAAACTAGTCTTAACTTTAAAGAAATACACTCTAGACATTGCTAATGTGGTAAATGACTATTCTAGCTGCAAATGTCTGGTTTTTGGTGCAATATCTACATAGGTGTATAGAGGCCCATTTCCAGCAACTATCACTCCAGTGTTCTAATGGTACAATGTGTTTGCTCATTGGCTCAGAAGGCTAACCGATGATTAGAAAACCCTCGTGCAATCATGTTCACACATCTGAAAACAGTTTAGCTTGTTACAGAAACTACAAAACTGACCTTCCTTTGAGCAGATTGAGTTTTTGGAGCATCACATTTGTGGGGTCAATTAAACGCTCAAAATGGCCAGAAAAAGAGAACTTTTATCTGAAACTCGACAGTCTATTCTTGTTCTTAGAAATGAAGGCTATTCCACAAAATTGTTTGGGTGACCCCAAACTTTTGAATGGTAGTGTATATATATATATATATATATATATATATATATATATATATATATATATATATATATATATATATATATATATATATATATATATATATATATATATATATATATATATACACACAGTTTTTTTGTACTTACGAATCGTTTTGTTAATTAAAGAAAATCGTTTTGTTTACTTGCAAATCGTTGGGCGTGAGTAAAAACATTTTTGTGTGTTTGTGGTGTTTCTGCAGTAATTTCACTCCATATTCCTGTTTTTCAATGTTCTCCATTTTAAAACGTGTTAAAGGCTTGTATTACTATTTTTGTTAGTCTTCATATGGATTTATTTTGACGGATGGACAGATTGTCACCAGATTGTGCAGATCTATATGACATTTTACTTTGGAGGGCAACTCTCTCCCTTTTTTTTTTTCCCGGTCTCAGTGTCGCGCCACTGGCAGCAGGACGCAGCTGTGCGCTTCTTGTCCGCCCTGCGCCGAGAGAGAGACTGCTCCTAAATCAGTTCTCTCCACCATTTTTCTTTCTCTTTCTAAAAGTCCCACACCCTCTTTCACCATTACACCCCACCGAGGCTCCGCGGGCTTTCCGTCGTCCCTCGGTCTCCGTACCGCGCGGGGGAAGTGGTCGGTGGTGGTCGCGGTCACCGCCGTCGTGATGGTTCTCCTGACTTTGGCCGTCGCGGTGCCGCTTCTCCTCCTGCGCCCATCGGAGACCTCCGCCCGCTACTACGAGATGATGGGCACCTGTCGGATGGTGTGCGATCCGTACACCGCCAAACCACCGGGAGCCAACGGGGAGGAGACCCAGACTGTCAACGGCATCGCGCCGCTGCCACCCATGGCGCAAGGGAGCCGCGGGGAACCGGGGCGCCCGGGCAAACCGGGAGCGAGGGGCCCGCCGGGCGAGCCGGGACCACCGGGTCCGAGAGGACCACCGGGGGAGCGCGGCGGGAGCAAGCTCGCCTTCCCGGCTTTAACGCCAACAGACGGCGCAAACTCAACCACCGGAACCAGAGTGGCGTTTTACGTCGGCTTGAAGAACCCACATGAGGGATACGAAGTGTTAAAGTTTGATGACGTCATTACAAACTTGGGGAACCTCTACGATCCGAGCACCGGGAAGTTCACCTGCCGCGTCTCCGGGATCTACTTCTTCACTTACCACGTGTTGATGCGCGGGGGAGACGGGACCAGCATGTGGGCCGACCTGTGCAAAAATGGGCAGGTTAGACGAGCGTTATGATTATGAATTATTATATGAATTACCGTATATACCAGGGGTCGGCAACCCAAAATGTTGAAAGAGCCATATTGGAGCAAAAATACAAAAAACAAATCTGTCTGGAGCCGCAAAAAATTAAAAGCCATATTACATACAGATAGTGTGTCATGAGATATGAATTGAATTAAGAGGACTTAAAGGAAACTAAATGAGCTCAAATATACGTACAAATGAGGCATAATGATGCAATATGTACATATAGCTAGCCTAAATAGCATGTTAGCATCGATTAGCTTGCAGTCATGCAGTGACCAAATATGCCTGATTAGCACTCCACACAAGTCAATAACATCAACAAAACTCACCTTTGTGCATTCACGCACAACATTAACAGTGTGGTGGACAATATGAGACAGAAAAAGAAGTGGCATAAAACACGTCCTAGGAAGTCGGAGACAGTTATATATGTAAACAAAATACGGTGAGTTCAAGGACCGCCAAAATGAGTAGGACAAAACGGCGCTCGCCAAATACTGGAATCAGTGAAGCATGTTTAATATAAACAGTGTGCTTTATAACAATTAGGGAGGTTTGTGTCATGTTTGTCCTCCTACAGAAACCATATTAAAACCCAAAATATTTTTTTTCCCGTCATCTTTTTCCATTTTTCACACATTTTTGAAAAAGCTCCAGAGAGCCACTAGGGCGGCGCTAAAGAGCCGCATGCGGCTCTAGAGCCGCGGGTTGCCGACCCCCGGTATATACAAATATGCATCCATGCAAGATATGTAATTATGCAAAGACCACCTCAGCCAAACCAAAATGCGCATTTTACGCACGGAGAGCGCGCAACCATTGCACCAGGCATCGACTTGTTTTCTATTTTAAAGACATAATATACAGTTATGTTCATAATAATAGCAGTGTGTTTAAAAAGGTGAGTAAACCTCACAATTATTCAAATAAATTGTATTTTAATGAACACAAATGCATTGGGGACATTGCACATTCTATTTCAAAGCCAGAAAATTGGAAAAAAAGTAATTTAATTTGACAATATTTGCAGGAAGTCAAGAAATATAAAACAAAAAAATAGCAGTGTTGACATATTTCTTTACAAAACTCAAATGTACTGTATCAACTAAGGAAGGCTTGCAGATTCAACTTTCCTTAGTTGTATAACCACAGTTTCTGATAAACTGCTTCACATCTGTGGCACATGGAGTCGACCAACTTCTGGCACCGGTCAACAGGTATTGTAGCCAGGACAATTGTACTACGTTCCACAATTCCTCTACATTTTTTGGTTTTGCCTCACGAACAGCATTTTTTTTATGTCAGCCCACAAGTTTTCAATGGGATTAAGGTTCGGGGATTGTGCTGGCCACTCCATTACTTAAATCATAAATAAATAAATGGGTTATACTTGTATAGCGCTTTTCTACCTTCAAGGTACTCAAAGCGCTTTGACAGTATTTCCACATTCACCCATTCACACACACATTCACACACTGATAGCGGGAGCTGCCATGCAAGGCGCTAACCAGCAGCCATCAGGACCAAAGGTGAAGTGTCTTGCCCAAGGACACAACGGACGTGACTAGGATGGTAGAAGGTGGGGATTGAACCCCAGTAACCAGCAACCCTCTGATTGCTGGCACGTCCACTCTACCAACTTCGCCACGCCGTACTTGAATTTTGTTTGTCTGGAACCATGATTTTGCTCATTTGCTGGTGTGTTTGGGGTCATTGTCTTGTTGAAACACACATTTCAAGGGCATTTCCTCTTCAGCATATGGCAACATGACTTCTTCCAGTATTCTGATGTACTCAAACTGATCCATGATCCCTGGTGTGCGATAAATAGGACCAACACCATCGTACGAGAAACATCCCCATATCATGATGCTTGCTCCACTATGCTGCACCGTCTTCACTGTGTACTGGGGCTTGAATTCAGTGTTTGCAGGATGTCTGACTAACTGTCTGCGGCCCTTAGACCCAAAAAGAACAATCTTACTCTCATCAGTCCACAAATATTACGCCATGTCTTTGTATATATATATATATATATATATATATATATATATATATATATATATATATATATATATATATATATATATATATATATATATATATATATATATATATATGTATATATGTATATATATATGTATATATATATATATATATATATATATATATATATATATATATATATATATATATACATATATATATATATATATATATACATTTATATACATAGATATATATACATATATACATATATATACATATATATACATATATATATACATATATATATACACATATATATAAATATACATATATATATATATATATATACAGTTTATCACTGATGACGTGTCCAAACAAGTTCTATACCTACATGTATATATATATATATATATATATATATATATATATATATATATATATATATATATATATATATATATATATATATATATATATATATATATATATATATATATATATATATATATATATATATACACACACATATATTTATTGGGGCTTTTACATTAATCCCTAAATTGTCGCATTAATTGTTACGGGTGCACAAAAAAAAATATAGATTCACATCTGATTCGCGATTCTTATTTATGGCGATTCTAAATCGTTTCACAATTTTCAAAAATTGATTCAAATTTTTTTTTTTTTTACCGGAATACATTTTTTAAAAATACGTTTTTAAGCTACATCCATGCAACCAGAAGGAGCTTTTCTAACCTGTAACCCTTTTTTGAAAAATGTTCATTAGTTATATACAAAATAAAATGTTGCGAGAATCGGTTTGAATCAAGAATCGTGTTGAATTAAGAATCGATTCTGAATCGAATCGCTATCCCCGGAGTCGGAATCAGATCCAATCGTTTTGTGCCTTAAGATTCACACTCCTATTAATCGTCTATCAACGCAGATTTGGCACCAAATTCTTTTTAACTGCACTTGTTGCACTGAGGGCCACAGACTGACAAATCAAGGATGTGGGGTCCATTTTTGTAGTTTTCACCTTCAAGACCAGTACAATATATAGATTTTTTTCAAGGAACTAGAAAATGCAATTTCGGTAGAAATTTTCCATGAATGCTGAAGAGGCAAAGCCGAACTGAAATGCCAACAGTTAGCACGCTAGCCAGATAGCATCAAGTAACAAAAAACATAAGCAAAATGAGCTAAAAAGCTAGCATGCTAACAGTATTAGGCTAAAATGCTAACAATAGCCGGTTTACAGTCAGCATTAGTGAAATACCAAAATATATGGCACTAAGGTGAACAATTAGCTTTAAAAAGCCATTATGCTAATGTTCGCATACTAAAATACTAACTGTAGCATGTGTCAAATACCAAATTACTCTGCGATGTATATCTTTTTTTTGGCATGATAACATTAGCATGAAGTACCAGAACATGACTCTAAAAAAATGCTAAAAAAGCTAGCCTACTAATGTTAGCATTTGTAAAGTAAAAACATATTTACCGCTGAGGTAAATATGCAAAACTCGTAAAAAAAAAATGTTTTTTTTAAACGCTATAATGCTAATATTAGAATGCTAACAATTGTGCCCTGGGCTGCACTTTGCAGCCTACTTTGAAGGCACTGTTTGCAACTTTATGCGGATGCCTCCGATGTGTTTTTAAGCGTTATATCCTTCCTTCCTAGGGGTTTCAGCACATAATTACATAAATACGCCTCTACGTAACGCATGCACTAGGGTTGCGCGGTATAGACGATATACGCCATAAATGACAAATCTGGTCGACGATAGAGCTTTAATAATGATAATACAAGTTGATGACAAATTCTAACCACGTCCCGCAAATTTGACTACAACGACGCAATGTAGCGTCCCTGCTAGTGGCTAGCGTTTCTCCCCAGTGCAAAGGCGCTTCTAAACTTTATGAACTAAGGGCCTGATTTACTAAAGGTTTGCATGTACTAAAACACGCGCAAACCTGACATTATGATTTAGAATAAACTTTCACCAGCACCAAGGCGAGAAAGCAGCTCACCAGCCAATGATGTGAATACAGCAGCATAAGTTAGTTAGCGCTCTGTGACAACGCGGCCGCTAAATATAGATTTCCTGTGTTAGCGCTTATAACGACAATATCGCTAATACTTGGCTAATATTCAAGTCACGAAATGTACATGGAGTATTCTTGCCGCTTTTTGGATGGATATTTAGAGGGCTTTATGGCCAAAACAGAAGATCTCCCATTGGATCCATTGTCAGCGAATTGTTATTTACGTTTATTTACGTTAAAAAAATACAACTGTCTTCTTTTCTTTCATAAGGATTGTGAACATTAGGCAAAATTCCAAAAAGAGTGCAGTTCCCTTTTAAAATATTTCCTTTATGAAAAAAAAACGTCTTTAAGTATGCGTTTTTTTTGGTGTCTTCAGCAGTAAAAATCACTCTCCATACAGCAATAGATGATATCTGTCTATTACCTGACACCTTCTATGTTAGCTACTTCTCTTTGTTTTTAATGTCTATTTTCTATTTTCTGCTGGATTTACTCTCTATTTAATGCTGCAGCTGTCACATATACTGTAATATTGTACATGGTAATTGTTATAAATTGTATATATGATATAGACATAATATAATATATCAGTGTATATAATATACGGTACATATATTATGTAAATATTACGAATATATGTTATATTTTATATTGCTATATTTAGTCTATTTATCCCTGCATTGTCCTTTCCATCCTTACACTTTCCATCATTGTAACTGAGCTACTGTGTGGAACAATTTCCCTTGTGAATCATTAAAGTTTGTCCAAGTCTAAGTCTAAGTCTAAAAAAAAAGAAAAACAAAGTGGTTTCAACGTAGATGCACAGCACGACTGCTTCTGAAATGCCCATAAAAAGTGGTACATGTCTCCTTAATGTTTCAAAACATAGCAGAATGCCACAGGTAGGAGGAGCATGAAAGGTGCAGTAAACGGGGGTGTGTCCGTGGTAAAATCCCCGTATAGTGCAGGCAAAATCCTCATTTAAACAAGGCTTTTCAATTGCACATGCAGTCTCAGTAGATCACATTCATCACGCCTACTAATAGGACACGCTGTTTTATAGATCGACATGCTGTTTAGCGTCAGGTATTTGGATCTTAATAAATCAGGCCCTCAGTCGCACTCGTCGATCACTCCAGCAGCACCGAGAGCGGACTCATCCAAAGTACCTCACGGTAATGTTGCGATTTTCAATGCCAACAATGCAATTGACCCCAAAACGCGCCAACGGAAGTAAAGTAGGGCTCCATTGTTTTCTCCACTTGGCTTTGCTATTGACATGCTACTGAGTAGCATTAGCAGTTTTACATGGTAATTTCCTAATGAAAACCGCAACTAAGATCCACGTTACAAACAAACAGCTGGTGTGTAATAAGTACAATTCTTACAGTATTAACACTTATTAGGGCGCAACAAAACCCAAAAACCACACCATAAACCAGTGTTCCGGAACCTTTTTGACCTTGGTGCCCAACTTGTCCACTACAGAGGGGCCCGGATCCCACTCAAATAACATCACTGAATTAGTAATCATATCCAATAATTATATCTAACCTACTTAGTTTTCAACCTTGTCAAATATTGTGGAACCATGTGCTAATCACAAAGAATATTTAACACATGAACTTTAGGCTTAATTTAGGTCGACTAGAAAAATAAATACTCACCAAGTATATTGCATAAGAATTGGCTCGTAAATAATTGATGAGAAATGTATTTACATACAATTATGTGGTGCTAAAATGAGTAATTAATAATGAATGTTTTTAACAAAAAGTGAAAAAGAAAATACAGCTTCACTAATTTAGTCATAATTCTTGCGCTGAAGAAACTTCTCTATGACTTTCGCTCCAGACTTCTTCTGTTTGTTTGAGATTGTCACCACTGCCACAAGTGGTGGAAAAGAGTATTAAAAATGAGTACCTATGCGGCACAGCTGAGAAACATACTTTTTGCCCGCCCTCGAGTGGACGCTTGCGGCCCAACATGTGGCCCCCTGTGTTTAAGAAACACTGCCATAAACTACACACCAGTGTTGGCGCTAGGAATTTTCAAAAAGGGGTCCCAGGGACCCCATTAAGTCATAAAAATGGTCAAAACACCGGCGGAAAGCGAGAATTGATAAAAACAAAACAAAAAAACAAGCAAACTGGGCGGTAAATTATTATTTTTTAAATCAGACTTCCGGAAATTTGCGTCCTGATTTCTGTGCGTAAAAAGTCACAAAAAGTGTGTTAACGCCAACACTGCACACTACTGCCATCTAACGTCTCGGACTTGCAACTGTAACTACAACATAGTGTCATACGTGCAAACGAGACAGCAGTTATGCTAATAAGGTCATTTTAAAATGTTGCAATAAAAAACAATTAGTATTTATTAACACACATGGTATTTATTCCCAGGTACAGTTCAAATGGTACCCATCCCTAGCCGTGACATGTGAACAGGCTCTGTTGGCCGACACTGATTCTTTGTTTTTTTAACCCATTCCTGTTTTCCCAGGTGCGAGCCAGCGCCATAGCTCAGGACGCGGACCAGAACTACGACTACGCCAGCAACAGCGCCGTGCTGCACTTGGACTCGGGCGACGAGGTGTACGTGAAACTGGACGGCGGCAAAGCTCACGGCGGCAACAACAACAAGTACAGCACCTTCTCCGGCTTCGTCTTGTACCCCGACTAGTCGTCGCCGCACAACTTTGGACTCTTCCCACGCGACTGTTTTGCTTCTAATGTCTTGTTGTGTCCCTCGAAACACGAGCTGCTATCGTTTAAGTCAACTGATGGACAGCTTCCTCACGAGCCAGGTGAATACCATACCGTTCTTAAAGGCTGGGACGGATTACCGGCGCGTGATATTCCCAACATCAGTCGGATAAGCTTATGAGATCTGGCTGTTAAGACCTGGTCATAAGCAGCAGCTTTTCAAAGAACGGATATATCAAGTCTTGATATTCTGATATGAAGCCAGCCATATAAATATAAATTGGTCTATTTAGCAAAAACCTCCAGGAATGACAAATTCTACCAATCCTCACAAACTATACACATCCTCGCTATTTCCCCTGCACATTTCGACCAATTATTGTCATTTTCCCTCATAAAATCCAATCCAATCCAATCCACTTTATTTGTATAGCACATTTAAACAACACAAATGTTTCCAAAGTGCTGCACAACGATATTAAAAACAATATTCAAATGTTATCTTTAGCTCCACCAATGACTGAATAAAAACCAAAAAAATAAATATAAAAACAATATAAAAATAAATATTAAAAACGATTTTAAAGGGTAAAACCAATTAAAACAATAAATAGAAATCAAAATATAAAAACACAGAGGACCACACAAGTCACGTAGTGTTAAAAGCCGGAGAATAAAAGTGAGTCTTAAGACGGGACTTAAAACACTGCACTGTGGGAGAAGTTTGAACATGGAGGGGCAGAGTGTTCCAGAGCTTAGGGCCGACCACAGAGAAGGCCCTGTCTCCCCTGGTTTTAAGTCTGGTTTTGGGCACCACGAGCTGGAGCTCGCTCTCGGACCTCAGAGCGTGTGCAGGAGTGTAAATTTGGATGAGGTCCGAGATATAATGAGGTGCCAGTCCATGTAAAGCTTTAAAAGCAAACAGCAACATTTTTAAATCAATTCTAAAATGAACAGGGAGCCAGTGCAAAGTCTCAAGAATTGGGGTTATATGCTCGCGTTTCCTGGCCCCTGTTAAAAGTCGTCCTGCCGCGTTCTGGACTAACTGCAACCGGGAGAGAGCTTTTTGGCTAATGCTAGCATAAAGTGCATTGCAGTAGTCCAGGCGACTTGAAATAAAAGCATGCATGACTTGTTCAAAAAGGTTAAAAGATAAGAACGAAGATGATAAAAACAAGATTTTAAAACGCCATTGACTTTTTGTCAAGTTTAAAATCACTGTCTATAGCAGACCTGGGCATTCTGCGGCCCGCGGGCCGCATCCGGCCCTTTGTGCGTCCCTGTCCGGCCCGCGTGAGGCCAATTATAAATTACAAAATAAATTTTAAAAAGTATCTATGTCGAGTGTGCAATACAACGGTGCTGCTTTTGTTTTGAAAATCGTTATTTGTATTACTTCCGTGTGGACGTATGCGTGTGCGTGATTGTGAGTGAATGTGAACAGCTGCAATCGCAAATTACAAAATAAAGTTGAAAAAACATCTATGTCGTGCGCGCAATACAACTGTGCTGCTTTTATTTTGAAAAGTATTAATTATGGGCGTGTGTCCGTGTGTAACCTGCGAGTGAACGTGCACATGCAGCGACAAGTGATGCACGGTTTACACCCAAGACGCTAAAAAGAGAAAAGTTGATGACGACTGGCGTGTTTCCAACAAGACATGGACTGCAAAGCAACGTTCCCTCTAAGGTGCGTGCCTGCGCAATTGCGCACTGCTCAAGCGTCCGCTGCGCGCAGCAAATATATGCCGCGCACCAAATCAAATCCCATCTGAATTCTAAACAAAATAAACATATTTATTCTATGTAATTTTGCAATGCAACTTTGAGTGACAGTGACAACAAGCGGCCCTAACGGTGTTCGTCAACACCGTTCAATTGAACACCGTTCAATTATTGTAACGTCTATCGAGATGCTTCGAGGACAGGAATTATATTGATCACTTTATTGAGCAAAACTTTTTATATTCGGACATAACCACACCAAAAACATGAGTAAAACAATTCTATCTCGAAAAACTAATCATTTTCTGCTGTACAAACCAGGCCAAAACCAACTTGTCATCTGTCACCAACACGCATAGCACTAAACCACTGGTGCGTTTATGGCCACACAAAAAGTCGGACAACTCAAACACCACACAAAGTTACACTATGACTCCTCAGTCATACGTGTGCTTATTTTACTGTCATTTATTATTAATGTTAATTTATTTATATTAGTCATGGAATGCTGTTACACACACTATGTTGAAGTATTACTATTATTATTAATTATTATTATTATTATTATTTATCTTACGGTATATATCAAAAATAATATTGAGCAAAATTTAATTGAAATATTGTCGATGTGGCCCTCCAGCAGTGCTCGGGTTGCTCATGCGGCCCCCGGTAAAAATGAATTGCCCACCCCTGGTCTATAGTGACACCAAGGCTGGTGACTTTGGGACGCACATCATTTTGCAATGGTCCCAAGTTAGTGAGGGCCGGACCAAAAACTAAAATTTCCGTTTTTCCCTGATTCATTATTAAAAAATTCTGGGCTAACAAAGCCTTGACGTCGCATAGACAGTTGAGAAGGGGTGTCAGGGAGCCGTGGCCTTTTGAAATCGGCATATAAATTTGGCAGTCGTCTGCATAAAAGTGATAAGACAGTACATGCCTCTTAAAAATCTCTCCAAGAGGGAGGAGATATAGAGCAAACAGGACTGGGCCTAGAATAGATCCCCGGGGGACACCACAGTAAAGCGGAGCAGAAGAAGAGGTGGCGTCCCCCAGCCTGACAGAGAAGGACCTCTCTGACAGGTAGGATCTGAACCACTCTAATGCAGTCCCCCTGACACCCACACAGTCTCTCAGGCGGTCTAAAATAATTGTGTGGTGGACTGTGTCAAAGGCAACTGTAAGATCTAAAAGCACTAAAATGGCAGAGCTGCCAGAATCAGACATTGAAAGCAAGTCATTAAAAACCTTTAAAAGTGCAGATTCAGTACTGTGCAAAGCTTTGTATCCAGACTGAAATGGATCTAAAGTTCTATTTTCATCTAAAAAAGGCTGCAGTTGCGCCAAAACACATTCATCCAAAATTGTTGACACAAAAGGTAATTCAGAAATGGGCCGATAATTTGACAAACTTGTAGGATCAAGACCTGTTTTTTGATCAAAGGCTCAACAACAGCACCTTTACAAAAAGAGGGCACACTGCCATAAATCAAGCTGCTGTTGATGAAGTCCCTAAAAAACAAGTCAATAGAGTCCCAGACTTCTTTAAAAAAGCGATGGGGGACTGGGTCTGTGGGACAGGACGAGGGTTTTAGTTTGTCAACTATTCATGTAAGCTCAGGCATCGACACAGGCTCATACTGACAAAACACAGCCGAGCACTGAGTGCCCACACTGAAACTCAGTGGAGAAGGAGATAGATTTGCCCGAATAGAAGCAACCTTGTCATTAAAAAAGGAGATACATTTTTCACAAGTTTCACTTGTCATCTCCAGTGAAGTGGCTGGATTCGAATTAATTATTATTATTATTATTAGCCTTTATTTAACCAGGTAAAATCCCATTGAGATCAAAGATCTCTTTTCCAAGGGAGACCTGGCCAAGAGGGCAGCAGCAAGGTTACATTAAAAACAGTAAACAAATACATAAAACATCACATTTACGACATTAAAACTTGCTCACATAACACATGTGCATACAGACAAGGTAGACTGCAGTCCTTTCACAGAAGCTTTAAACTCATTCAACGTAACAAGGGTTTGAAGTTTAATATTCGATTGTAGGTTATTCCAAGCCTTCGCTGCTGAAAACCTAAATGCTTTCTTGCCCAGTTCAGTTCTTACTTTGGGGACGACAAATTGCAGAACATTCATTGAACGAAGATTGTGACTTCCTTGTTTATTTGTTAAAAGACAAGACAGATAAGATGGAGTGATACCCAGAATGGTTTTGTAGATGAAAACATACCAATGATTGAGGCGTCGAGCACATAAAGATGTCCAGTTAACCATTGAGTATAATACGAATTAAGAACAGAACTAATAGATTTAAAAAGAACACGAGGCTTGCTGTCTGACGGATATTTTGTTTTCTCAGCTTTAACCACACTTTGATCATTCCGACAGCTTTCTTCTAGAATTTGATAAGAGACCTCCAAGTGATCCCCTTTCCACTTACGCTCCGCCCTTCGCCACTCACGCCGAGCTGTGCACGTGGTGTCATTGAGCAAAGGCTCCTGTTTTGACTTTGAACGTATAGCTCTGAGGGGGGCTATACTGTCCAGAATCTCAGAACACGTGGAAATAAAAGAGCACATCAATTGTTCAGTGTCTGCAGAGTGTGGTATACTCTGCATGGACACAGTGAACAAAGGAGAAAAGGCGGCTGCAGTGTCAGACCTAATAACACACCCATGACGCACGGCAGGCGGTTTTACATCAGGGTCCAAACTTAAATTGAACATGACAGGACTGTGATCGGAAAACACAGCATCACCAACAACAACATTGTCAACATTAAAACCATAAGACAGTACAAGGTCTAGAGTGTGTCCATGTACATATATTGGGCCAGTAACATGCTGAGCCAAATTAAAACCTTAGATCAAGTCCAAAAACTCTCCGACCATGGGTTTAGAAGGACAACAAACGTGTACATTAAAATCTCTGACGATTAAAATCTTGTCGTAGCGCACCAGACTAAAAGCAATGAACTCCGAAAAGCTGAATCAAATATTTGTTGACAGAAATGTTGAAATTTAATATATATTCTACAAATGTATACAACATTAGAAATCATTAGTAAATCAGTGGCTACACAGAAGGTGAGATAACTCTTGGAAATGACTGGCTTTTAATGGATGTGTGTGTCCAAGTTAAAGGAAACAGGATGGCTTCTTCTAATGGATTCATTACAATCTTTGCAAGCTGGGTAATGTTTGCTGTGGTCTGGTACAACATGGCAGACAAACAACTATCAGAAATACAACCAATATTACATACAGATAATGTGTCATGAGACATGCACAACTATATTATATATAAAGAGGATAAAAGTAAAGGAAATTAAATGAGCTCAAATATACCTACAAATGAGGCATAATGATGCAATATGTACATACAGCTAGCCTAAATAGCATGATAGCATTGATTAGCTTGCAGTCATGCACTGACCAAATATGCCTGATTAGCACTCCAACAAGTCAATAACATCAACAAAGCGTACCTTTGTGCATTCACGCACAGCATAAAACTTTTGGTGGACAAAAAAGAAGTGGAAAATTTAACATGTAAACAAACTGTTGCGTCACAGTACGGTGAGTTCAATAACCACCGAAATTAGTAGGACAAAACGATGTTCACCAAATACTGTCATCAGTGAAGCATACACACAAACATATTAAACAGTGGGCTCTCTAACGATTGGAAAGGTTTGTGTCATGTTTGTCCTCACACAAAAAACATACTAAAACATACTTTTTCCATTTTCAATCCTTTTTCAAAAATGCTCCAGGGAGCCACTAGGGCGGCACTAAAGAGCTGCATGCGGCTCGAGAGCCGCGGGTTGCTGACCCCCGTCTTAGACACACGTAACAAAGGTGTTTTTGCTGCTAAATTAACCACAACATGAGCGCCGCATAAAACATGATGTCCCAAAAATAATGTTAAAAAAACGACTTGTCCAGCTGTTTACTGACACATACTATTCATGTTAAAATAGCTTTTATTGCAAATGATTATCGGCTCCAGCCTCCAAATATCGGCTATAGCCCTCATTGACTACTAATAACTGGTATCGGTATTGGCCCTGAAAGAACCGTATCGGTCGAGCTCTGAAGTGAACCCACATGACTTGATTTGCCTTCATCATCAAAAAGCACATTAAAACCTTTACACATTAAAATGGAGGATTAAGACCATATTTTAAACACTTTAATGAAAATAATATGGAGTAAAAACAATATTTAAAGTATTTATTTTCTTTTTAAACTTGGTTAAAATACTTCTAGTGCGTGTACAAATACTTTTTTGTAATAATAATTATAACAGTGATGATTTTGGTCACACTAACCGCAACGCCAAATGTCCGTATCATTACATCCCTATCCTGTACACCAGTCATTCTCAAACTGTGGTAGGAGGGCGCCATCTAGTGGTACGCCAAATAATCACTTATTCAAATATTCAAACACACTGTTACTGTTCAAACTGTGCGTTATGTTTCAATGGCCAACAATATTAAATACACTTGTCAAATAAAAGCTGGGCCTGGTTTTTAATGAATGCTTAGGCCTACTACGCTACTGCATTTTAATGCTGGTCGTCATGGTGGTACTTGGGGAGCCAAGTGTTTTCTGAGGTTAGACAACAGTTGCAGCCATTACGAGCATTTCGATGTCGTCTTCTGCTATGACCAGGTCTTCTCTGTAATGAAATTATATTTTGTGTGATTAAAATGACCCTCGAGGCTTTTATTAGATTAACTCCGACAAAAAGCACGCGTGGCATCAGTTTCCGAATTGGGATTAACACCTAAAACAAGCTCACATGTCCATCCTCATCATCATCCGCATCGCCAGAGGGAGCTGGACCCATCTGATCATACAGAACAGGGTCAGCAAAGGACAGCAGAGTGTGTGTGTGTGTGTGTGTGTGTGTGTGTGTGTGTGTGTGTGTGTGTGTGTGTGTGTGTGTGTGTGTGTGTGTGTGTGTGTGTGTGTGTGTGTGTGTGTGTGTGTGTGTGTGTGTGTGTGTGTGTGTGTGTGTGTGTGTGTGTGTGTGTGTGTGTGTGTGTGTATGGGGAGGCGGGTTGTTTCACCGCTTCCCAATCCAGAGGCCAAAATGTCTCAATAAAATGTTTTTTTGCGTTTGTTTGTTTTTTGTAGCTGTTGGTGAGTTTGTGTGTTTGACAAATGAACTGATAAAGGGTGCACTCATGTATATTTTGTTTTTAATACATGTCAATAAATATTGTTTAACAACTACGCGTCTGATTTGGACACCTCCGTATGCAAATGAGTTATAGTTTGGATTGTTGTTGGCTACTTAGGGCCTGATCTACTAAGATCTAAATACAGTGTGTGTAAACAATGAAATTGTGTGTTAGAGTGTGATCTACCAAGACCGTACAATGGAAAAGTGTTGCTGGACGCCTTATTTAAATGAGGTTTTCTGCGTTTATGCGGCTTTTACATGATCATTTACTGCAAATGTATGTTATCGTGCTCCTACGTGTGGCGTTTTGCTATGTTTTCAAACATGCACCACTTTTTATGGGCATTTAACTTCGACGATGCAAACCACTCTTTTTTTTTCTTTCTTTTTTAAAAGTCGCACTCACAGCTGAGGCTGGCAGTAACAGAGTCCAGATGCAAGAAAATGCATATTGCAAGAAGTTATTTTTTTAATACAGGAGAAATGTTGATAATGTATCTTCCATACCCTATGTGTCAAAGTCATGGCCCGCGGGCCAGATCCGGCCGGCAAATTAATTATCTATGGCCCCTGGGATGATATTTGATTAGTATTAGAACCGACCCGCAGGCCACAGCCGCCTGCTGCTGTTTTGCACGCACCAATACTCCATCAGTGTTGGCGCTAGGAATTTTCAAAATGGGGTCCGGGGCATCAATCAAGTCATAAAAATGGGCTTCCACAGTAAATTTTTGGGGTCCCACTTTTTTGTAACCGTTTTGAAAACAAATGATAAATGTATGCATTAGCCTTTTATATCTCACATTCTATATTGTGTTTTTGAAAAAGGTTGTCATAAACGGTACTTAATTTGTTAAAAAAAAGAACACCGTATTTCCTTGAATTGGCGCCGGGAATATGGTATTCGCATGCCTCGAATTACAGCCGGGTCAAACTCGTTTCGCAAAATAATTAGCGCATGCTTGGCACTTCCGCCGGGTCAAATATGAGTCATTAAATGACCCCCGCCTCCTGGTGGTAGAGGGCGCTAGTGATTCTTCTTGCGACTGCTGGTACTGCAGAAGAGTGCTGCAGAAGAAGACAACCGGCAGCAAGAGTGCACAGCCATTTTTTGCTTGGACTTTTACCATGGAGGATTACATATCTAAAATAAAACAGTTTTCTAAACTGGACTTTCAATCGAAGCAGGAGGTAATACTTAAAAGGAAGACCTCCATCGAGACAGAGAGACTTTTAAAAGTGAAGAAAGATAAGGAAGACTTCTATATCGATGCTTTTCTTCAAAAGGAGCTGGCATGGACTCATTTATACCTAAAGGTAGGACAATAATAACGTTTTTTTTTTATTAAATGTGCTTTTCATGATAAGGTAAGCGCCGGAGTGAGAAGAGGTTTTAAAATAATTAGCGCAAGCTTGGCCATCCCGCAGGCTTCTGGTAAGCGCCGGAGTGACAGGAGGTTTTAAATTAATTAGTGCCCCTGCGGCTATTCAAGGAAATACGGTAAATAAATGATAAATGATAAATGGGTTATACTTGAATAGCGCTTTTCTACCTTCAAGGTATTCAAAGCGCTTTGACAGTATTTCCACATTCACCCATTCACACACACATTCACACACTGATGGCGGAAGCTGCCATGCAAGGCGCTAACCAACAGCCATCAGAGGCAAAGGGTGAAGTGTCTTGCCCAAGGACACAACGGACGTGACTAGGATGGTAGAAGGTGGGGATTGAACCCCAGTAACCAGCAACCCTCCGATTGCTGGCACGGCCACTCTACCAACTTCGCCACGCCGTCCCAAACAAAAGAAAACACATTTTTATGCATATTAGGGGTGTGGGAAAAAATCGATTCGAATTCGAATCGCGATTCTCACGTTGTGCGATTCAGAATCGATTCTCATTTTTTAAAAATCGATTTTTTTTTTTAAATTTATTTATTTATTTATTTTTTTTAATTTTTATTTATTTTAATTTTTTTTAATTAATCAATCCAACAAAACAATACACAGCAATACCGTAACAATGCAATCCAATTCCAAAACCAAACCCGACCCAGCAACACTCAGAACTGCAATAAACAGAGCAATTGAGAGGAGACACAAACACGACACAGAACAAACCAAAAGTAGTGAAACAAAAATGAATATTACCAACAACAGTATCAATATTAGTTACAATTTCAACATAGCAGAGATTTAAAATCCCTCATTGACATTATCATTAGAGATTTATAAAAAAATAAAAAAATAACAATAGTGTCACAGTGACTTACACTTGCATCGCATCTCATAAGCTTGACAACACACTGTGTCCAATATTTTTATATTTGTATTTTTACAGATCCTGCTGAAATCCTATGTATTGAATGAACAGAGAATCGTTTTGAATCGGGAAAAACTAGTTTTTTAATCGAGAATTGTGTTGAATTAAGAAAAAATCGATTTTGAATCGAATCGTGACCCCAAGAATCGATATTGAATTGAATCGTGGAACATCCAAAGATTCACAGCCCTAATGCATATGTAAATGTATTCTGTTATAAACATTCATTCATTTTCTTCTTCCCTTAATGGATCTAAACTTTACCGCTGCCCGTAGTTTTTTCTATATTTTTATTGTAATATTTTCAGAATGTGTTTGTTCTAATTTTGGCCAAAGTAAAACAAAGAAAACAATCTGAAGTTGTCTTTATTTTTTAAAATTTTTTGTCAAGATGGCGGCGCCCTGATGGCAGCGGCTTGCAGACGCTCTTGGAAGTGTAGAGCGATTTGGCAAAAATACCCGTCAATTCTGTCAATTTCATGGCTGGCTCACAGCCTGGACACTTCATGGTCACATACGACCGACAGACAATTCTGGATGTGGATAGATCGGGCCGTTATAGACTGAAAGATGCATGTACGGTGGACCTCCTCGCTGGCATGGGAATACTTTGCGGGCTACATCCAGCGGCCTTTGAAGCAGCGGAGTCAAGTACCAGCGGGGACCGTCAACGGAGGAGACGCAAGCGGTGTGAGCGGAAGCAGAAGCGGGGATGCCGAGCGGGGCTAACAACAAAGCGAAAGGCTAATCCTCAAAGAAGCGCTAGTCCGGGTAAGGAGTCAGTTAAACTAGAAATAGCCAGCGCCAGGTTGCATAATCCCTGTACGCATAGCAATTCTCTTAGAATAATATACAACTCACATAATGTTTTTTCTGTTGTGACTGTGTCAGAGGTAGACATGCATTCTACTGAGGTGGCAAACTATGATGCGTTCAGTTTATCGCAGCACCAAGCAAACAATCTGAAAATTCCCATCATATCAATTCCTAGATATGGTCGAAACTATTTAAAGTGCACTATGCATAATAAACGCAACATTATTAATATTGCTACTACGGATAATTTCAACAAAAACTCGTCAAAACAGCCCACTACCTATAATATGGGCTTTTTAAACATAAGATCATTATCTTCCAAAACGTTATTAGTTAATGAGGTCATTAGAGACAACAATCTTGACGTCGTTGGTCTCGCAGAGACCTGGCTCAAACCGGACGATTTTTTTGCGCTAAATGAGGCATCTCCTCCTAACTATACGAATGCACATGTTACCCGTCCTCTTAAAAGTGGAGGGGGTGTCGCACTAATATACAACAAAAACTTTAACCTTACCACTAACCTAAATAATAAATATAACTCGTTTGAGGTGCTTATTATGAGGTTTGTCACACCGCTGCCTCTCCACCTGGCTGTTATCTACCGCCCCCCTGGGCCCTATTCGGACTTTATCAGTGAATTGTCAGAGTTTGTTGCTGATCTAGTGACGCACGTCGACAATATAATCATAATGGGGGACTTTAATATCCATATGAATACCCCATCGGACCCTCCGTGCGTGGCGCTCCAGACTATAATTGATAGCTGTGGTCTTACACAAATAATACATGAACCCACGCATCGCAATGGTAATACGATAGATCTAGTGCTTGTCAGGGGTGTCACCACCTCCAAAGTTACGATACTCCCGTATACTAAAGTAATGTCCGATCATTACCTTATAAAATTCGAAGTTCTGACTCATTGTCAACAAACTAATAATAATAATAATAACTACTATAGCAGCCGCAACATTAATGCTGCCACAACGACGACTCTTGCTGGCCTACTGCCTTCGGTAATGGCACCATTCCAAATTATGTCGGATCTATTGATAACCTCACTAACAACTTTAACGACGCCCTGCGCGACACCATTGATAGTGTAGCACCGCTAAAGCTAAAAAGGGCCCCTAAAAGGCGTACCCCAAGGTTTACAGAAGAAACTAAAGCCCATAAATTATCATGTAGAAAGCTGGAAAATAAATGGCGCGCAACTAAACTTGAGGTTTTCCATCAAGCATGGAGTGATAGTTTAATAACTTATAAATGCATGCTTAACTTAGCTAAAGCTAAATATTACTCAAATCTCATCCACCTCAACAAAAATGATCCTAAATTTTTGTTTAGTACAGTAGCATCGCTAACCCAACAAGGGACTCCTCCCAGTAGCTCACCCATTCGGCAGATGACTTTATTAATTTCTTTAATAAGAAGATTGAAGTCATTAGAAAGGAGATTCAAGACAATGCATCCCAGCTACAACTGGGTTCTATTAACACAGATACGACTGTATATACGACGGATACCGCCCTCCAAAATAGTTTCTCTCTCTTTGATTAAATAACATTAGAGGAATTGTTAAGATGTGTAAATGGGACAAAACAAACAACATGTTTACTTGACCCATTTCCTGGGAAACTTATCAAGGAGCTTTTTGTATTATTAGGTCCATCAGTGCTAAATATTATAAACTTATCACTTTCCTCTGGCACTGTTCCCCTAGCATTCAAAAAAGTGGTTATTCATCCTCTACTCAAAAGACCTAACCTCGATCCTGACCTCATGGTAAACTACCGGCCGGTGTCCCACCTTCCGTTTATCTCGAAAATCCTTGAAAAAATTGTTGCACAGCAGCTAAATGAACACTTAGCGTCTAACAATCTCTGTGAACCTTTTCAATCCGGTTTCAGGGCAGATCACTCTACGGAGACAGCCCTCGCAAAAAGGACTAATGATCTATTGCTAACGATGGATTCTGATGCGTCATCTATGTTGCTGCTTCTTGATCTTAGCGCCGCTTTCGATACCGTCGATCATAATATTTATTAGAGTGTATCAAAACACGTATTGGTATGTCGGACTTAGCCTTGTCTTGGTTTAACTCTTATCTTACTGACAGGATGCAGTGCGTCTCCCATAACAATGTGACATCGGACTATGTTAAGGTAACGTGCGGAGTCCCCCAGGGTTCGTTTCTTGGCCCTGCACTCTTTAGTATTTACATGCTGCCGCTAGGTGACATCATACGCAAATACGGTGTTAGCTTTCACTGTTATGCTGATGACACCCAACTCTACATGCCCCTAAAGCTGACCAACACGCCAGATTGTAGTCAGCTGGAGGCGTGTCTTAATGAAATTAAGCAATGGATGTCCGCTAACTTTTTGCAACTCAACGCTAAGAAAACGGAAATGCTGATTATCGGTCCTGCTCAACACCGACATCTATTTAATAATACCACCTTAACATTTGACAACCAAACCATTAAACAAGGCGACTCTGTAAAGAATCTGGGTATTATTTTCGACCCAACTGTCTCGTTTGAGTCACACATTAAGAGTGTTACTAAAACGGCCTTCCTTCATCTCCGTAATATCGCAAAAATTCGTTCCATCTTGTCCACTAGCGACGCTGAGATCATTATTCATGCATTCGTTACGTCTCGTCTCGATTACTGTAACGTTTTATTTTCGGGCCTCCCTATGTCTAGCATTAAAAGATTACAGTTGGTACAAAATGCGGCTGCTAGACTTTTGACAAAAACAAGAAAGTTTGATCATATTACGCCTATACTGGCTCACCTGCACTGGCTTCCTGTGCACTTAAGATGTGACTTTAAGGTTTTACTACTCACGTATAAAATACTACACGGTTTAGCTCCATCCTATCTTGCTGATTGTATTGTACCATATGTCCCGGCAAAAAATCTGCGTTCAAAGAACTCCGGCTTATTAGTGATTCCCAGAGCCCAAAAAAAGTCTGCGGGCTACAGAGCGTTTTCTGTTCGGGCTCCAGTACTATGGAATGCCCTCCCGGTAAAAGTTAGAGATGCTACCTCAGTAGAAGCATTTAAGTCCCATCTTAAAACTAATTTGTATACTCTAGCCTTTAAATAGACCCCCCTTTTTTAGACCAGTTGATCTGCCGTTTTCTTTTCTCCTCTGCCCCCTCGCTGGGTTATTCCGGCTCCGGTGACCATGGATGAGGTGCTGGCTGTCCAGAGTTGAGACCCGGGGTGGACCGCTCGCCTGTGCATCGGTTGGGGACGTCTCTGCGCTACTGACCTGTCTCCGCCCGGGATGGTCTCCTGCTGGCCCCACTATGGACTGGACTCTCACTGTTATGTTGGATCCACTAGGGACTGTACTTAGAGGTGGGGTTACCCACATATGCGATCCTCCCCAAGGTTTCTCATAGTCATTCAGATCGACGTCCCTTGTGTGGGCTCTGTGCCGAGGATGTCGTTGTGGCTTGTGCAGCCCTTTGAGACTTTTGTGATTTAGGGCTATATAAATAAACATTGGTTGATTGATTGATTGATTTTTGAGTTTTAATGCCATGATTTTAATAGTCCGGCACGCATGTGCACAGATTTTCCTCCAATGAGTTTGACACCCCTGTTCAATCAATCAATCAATCAATCAATATTTATTTATTTAGCCCTAAATCACAAGTGTCTCAAAGGGTTGCACAAGCCACAACGACATCCGCGGTACAGAGCCCACATAAGGGCAAGGAAAAACTCACAACCCCAATGGGGTTTTCTATAGGAAAAAAAGGATGTCATTAAAAAAAATGCCAGCAGACACCTAAATACATTAATTATATTTATTTTAATCAACCCCTTAAGTCAACCAGCATTTATAACATTATGAAATGATATTGCTGAACAGACAATTTCTAATCATTTCATTTTGGACAGTCTGCGTGTGTAACTTTGTATCTACTTTTCAGACGTTCCAAATAAAGACAAAAAAATAGCGCTTGCAATTGAGTTTTAGTCAAGAGAAATCCCTCGCCGGGTGCTAAATAGTTGCATTTGCATCTTCTCTTTCCAGTATTGTGGGTGTTCTGAGGATCAGAATATACTCTGCATATTCATGAAGACAGACACACTAAATCACTTCTCTAATTGCGTGTGACCCGGTGAACATGCTTTATCAGTATCATGCAGTATCATGCTTCAAACCCTGCTTCGAAAAACTGGGCACTACAAAATGTGCTCATTGGAGCTTGACTTTGTCATTTTGATAGAAGAAAATAAAAAAATCAACACATTGTTTTATTAATTTTTTTTTGGAAGTTGATGTGTTTTATATATTGTGTTTCATTATATGTTGTGTATAGTTACTGTTGCTGATCAATTTGAATTAATTATTATTTATTGAGTTGATTTAATTTTATTTTTCAGTATCAAATAGTTCAAGTTAATCATAATCCGTTTCTAATTTAAATAAGGATACCCTTTTTTTATTTTATTTTATCTTACAGTCTAAGAACAAATTTTTATGAAGTTATTCATGTTTTTTTCTTCTTTTGTTGTGTTTAAGGTTGATAAGTATACCTTTGAGGTATAGCATACAATTGTATAGACGGACTAGCATATGCAATTTCGGGACAAACCGTGAATTCTATGTGTGCAAGTATGTGGAAATGCGCGAGCCGAACCAAAATGCTAACGTTAGCAAGTCAACTGCATCACAGAACGAGTTATATGACTCTGAAGCGTACGGTTTAAAAATTGGCTAGAAAAATTGGCATGCTAAAGTTAGCATGCTAACAGTTAGCATGTGTCAAGTACTGAGTTATATGACTGAGGTGTACGGCTGAAAAATTGGCTAGAAAAAGTTGTCACGCTAATGTTAGCATGCTAACAGTTAGCATGTGTCAAGTACTGAGTTATATGACTCTGAGGCGTACGGCTGAAAATTGGCTAGAAAAAGTTGGCATGCTAATGTTAGTATGCTAACAGTTAGCATGTGTCAAGTACTGAGTTATATGACTGAGGCGTACGGCTGAAAAATTGGCTAGAAAAAGTTGTCACGCTAATGTTAGCATGCTAACAGTTAGCATGTGTCAAGTACTGAGTTATAAGACTCTGAGGCGTACGGCTGAAAAATTGGCTAGAAAAAGTTGGCATGGTAATGTAAGCATGCTAACAGTTAGCATTTGTCAAGTACTGAGTTATATGACTGAGGCGTACGGCTGAAAAATTGGCTAGAAAAAGCTGGCATGCTAATGTTGCATGCTAACAGTTAGCATGTGTCAAGTACTGAGTTATATGACTCTGAGGCGTACGGCTGAAAAATTGGCTAGAAAAAGTTGGCATGTTAATGTTAGCATGCTAACAGTTAGCATGTGTCAAGTACCAAATTATATTGTATATGGCTGACAAAAACTACTCAGAAGTGCTAATACTAAATAATATAGAAGCTTATATTATTGTTTACATTCAGAGCAGCCATCTTTGAAGCCAACTCGGCGGTGGTGAAAATGCTCTGACTTTCCGTGTAGGAAATCCGACTTCGAGGGGCATTCAAGTTGAAACTTAAAACTAGGAACTCAAAAATTCCGACTTCCTAATACAAATGGAACGCACCGTGAGGTGTACGGCAACAAAGGTGGCTAAAAAAGTTAGCATGTGTCAAGTACAATATGACTCTGAGTTGCACAGAGGCAAAATTGGCCAAAAAAAGGTAGCATGCTAATGTTAGCATGTTTCAAGTACCAAGTTATGTGACTCTAAGGCAGGGGTGTCTAACGTACGGCCCGTCGAACATGTTTTATCCGGCCCGCGGGATGAGTTTGCTAAGTATAAAAATGAGCTGAAATTTTTGAATGAAAGAAACTGCTGTTATAAATGTGTCCACTAGATGTCACAATAGCAATTCTTTGTATCTTTGTAGATGATGCTACATATGTACAAAAAAATAAACCACATGATGTTAGTGCATCAGTCGAGGAAAATGAGCAAACTATATAAATAACATCCTGTAATTTGATTTTGATATTATTTTTTTATCTTGATAGATTGAAAATTAACACCAATGAGTTGACTGATGAACATTATCACATAATTTATTCAAAAAGTATAAAAAACGACAAATAAAGATAGAATACGGTCCGTGTACCTTCCGTTCATTCTATTTCCAATTTTTAAATGCAAATCAAAAAACACATTTCGGGCCATTTTTTCTATTTTAATTTCCGAAACAAAAGTTGGACAACTATTTAATGACACTTTTTTAAAAACGACAATAGGACTCTTGCTGAACAAAGGTGTTAGCGTTATGTTAAAAACAAGCTAAACGCAAAGGAAAAGCTAAAATAATGCTTCCGGTTCAATTTGTCATCACACATATAACCACGCATTTTTGCATTTTGGATGAACATATATTCGATTTTTGTGTTTATCTGGAAAAATAAAAATCCATAAAAGCAAAACAGCACAAAATCCAATTTTATGGCAATATTTGAATGAAAATCAACCTTTTTTTTGTTTGTTTTCAAATCTGCCATATACTGTATAGTAAAAATTGAAAAACGGCCCTAACTTTGTTTTTTGATTTGCGTTTCAGAATTGGAAATAGAATGAACGGAAGGAACACGGACCGAATACTATTAACCGCAACACGAAAGTGTAATAAACCCCCAACAACATTATGATTTGTACTAGGGCTGGGCGATATATCGAATATACTCAATATATCGCGGTCTCTGTGCGATATAGAAAATGACTATCGTGATATTCAAGTATACGTTCTCACGCAGTTGCTTTTAGCTGCGGGCATTACACTACAGCAGTGGTTCTTAACCTTGTTGGAGGTACCGAACCCACCAGTTTCATATGCGCATTCACCGAACCCTTCTTTAGTGAAAAATAATGGGGTTTTTTTCCAATTCAAGACAAAGTTATGTTTTTTTACTGGTGCACAAAATGAATCGTGCATGAACATCACCTTGTTCAAAGAACAAAACCAACACACTGCATAAACTCACAACAAATTACACACCTGCTGTCACGATGCGGACTCGTACCCCGCATTCCTCCTGCAAATGTTTGTCAGAGTTTCTCCTCTGGCTGCTCGTCTGGACACGCCCCTGGGCGCGGCCAACCCACGCAGCAACAAGGCTGCAAACAATTGTGCATCAGCACACCTGGACTTGACGAGAGGGACCAGCATGAAAGCCAGCGGACTCAGGAGATCTTCGCCAGAACGTAGCCAATCTCCCCTGAGTAAGCATCACGTCTGGCACCCCTCCCTCGTTCCTTGCTCGCCTTCTTTGTGCTCTTCCTCGTTCCTTATTGATGTCCTTTGTGTCTTCCACAGTGTCTTCCCTGTTAACCGAGTTCGTGTCTTGCCTCACGACTCCCTCCCGGATCTTTGCTTGCCTCCCTCAATCCTTGACCACTGCCTGGACATTGACATCGTTGCCCCTCTCCTGCCTTCGACTGCTTGCCTCCCCGCTGACTGCCTCTTTGCCTTCCCCCTTGAATTTGGTGAAAGATTCACTCAACACGCACCTACAACACCCACTGGTAAATATCACATTGTTAATTCCACACATCGTCCGCATTCATTCACTAGTGGTAGCATACACACCCCACACATTCATCAAAGGTTTAAATAAACCGTCTAAACCGCAGTTCTGCCTTGGTGTCGCCTCCTTCCCTTTGACATTACATAACAGTACGTTCAGAAAGTCTCTGGTCGAACAAGAGAGCAAGGTTGATGAGGTCTCTGCAAGAAGTGGGTCTGTCCCTCAGTAGTCCGTCTTTGATTTCCTCGGAGAGGCCTCGACGGTAAGCGCTCTGAAGCGCCCGGTCGCCCCAGCCCCTGTCAGCCGCCAGGGTCCGGAACTCCAGGGTGTAGGCCGCCACCGAACGAGGTCCCTGCAGGATCGAGTGAAGGCGTCCCGCGGCGTCCCCCCCATCCTTGGGGTGGTCGAAGACGGCCCGGAACTCAGCACGGAAGGCGGTGTAGTCCGAGCTTAGACCCAAGGTCTTGTCCACGGCAGCCATAGCCCACTTGAGTGCAGGTCCAGTGAGCAAGGCAAAAATGAAGGCGATCTTAGCCCCATCAAAGGAATAGCGTGAGGGCTGGTGTTGGAAGATAAGATCGCACTGTACAAGAAATCCCCTGCACAGCTCAAAATCCCCCTCGAAGGGTCTAGGACAGGCAATCTTGGGTTCCCGTTTAGGACTGAACTGTTCAGGTCGCCGGGCTGGGGACGTAGGCTGCTGGGTTGCTGCAGCGGATGTCACTCTAGGCACTAGGCAGTCCAGTCTAGAGTGTAGTCTGGAGAAAGCTTTCTCCAAACTGTCCTCAAGCGAAAAAAAACGCTCTTGGTGCTCATTAACAACATCACTGAGGATAGACATGCCGGAAGTCCTGAGGAATCGGGACTGGGCCTCGCTGGTGTCGCCTGGTTCCGCCATAGTTTTTGGCCAGAACGTACTGTTCTCCGTGAAGCCATATTCCTCAGCCAAGGTCTGCGTCAACGAGCGCATTCCAATGGTTGTTTGGAAGTTGGAGCCTTGGGTTCCGTATCGCACAAGAATGTAGAAGTCCTGGGAGTCGCAGGCGCCGCTGATGTAAGGTTGGACTGTGGCCATGACAGCCAATTTTGCTTCCAGATAAGTGGAGTAAGAAAGTGGTGCATAGTCTGGCAGGACCACCAGGCCGAAAGTCAGTTGTAGCGAGTAGACCACGTAGCCCATGTCTTTCTTCTCGCTCAAAGTACCTTGTCGATCCCTCGCTTCTAGAGGATTTCTACCGTGCCAATCCTGATGCTCCCCGGCGCTCGTCGGGTGCCTCGCTTAAGGGGGGGATACTGTCACGATGCGGACTCGTACCCGCATTCCTCCTGCAAATGTTTGTCAGAGTTTCTCCTCTGGCTGCTCGTCTGGACACGCCCCTGGGCGCGGCCAACCCACGCAGCAACAAGGCTGCAAACAATTGTGCATCAGCACACCTGGACTTGACGAGAGGGACCAGCATAAAAGCCAGCGGACTCAGGAGATCTTCGCCAGAACGTAGCCAATCTCCCCTGAGTAAGCATCACGTCTGGCACCCCTCCCTCGTTCCTTGCTCGCCTTCTTTGTGCTCTTCCTCGTTCCTTATTGATGTCCTTTGTGTCTTCCACAGTGTCTTCCCTGTTACCCGAGTTCGTGTCTTGCCTCACGACTCCCTCCCGGATCTTTGCTTGCCTCCCTCAATCCTTGACCACTGCCTGGACATTGACATCGTTGCCCCTCTCCTGCCTTCGACTGCTTGCCTCCCCGCTGACTGCCTCTTTGCCTTCCCCCTTGGATTTGGTGAAAGATTCACTCAACACGCACCTACAACACCCACTGGTAAATATCTCATTTTTAATTCCACACATCGTCCGCATTCATTCACTAGTGGTAGCATACACACCCCACACATTCATCAAAGGTTTAAATAAACCGTCTAAACCGCAGTTCTGCCTTGGTGTCGCCTCCTTCCCTTTGACATTACATAACACCTGCAAATTAGATGGAAAATTAGAGGGAACATTGTTCGGGGGTATCCATAATACGCGATAGGGAGAAGTATTTATTTACACGATGAGTCGGGTTTGTCTTGACCTCCGCGGCAGAGGCTCCACCGAACCCCTGAGGCCGACTCACCGAACCCCTAGGGTTCGATCGAACCCAGGTTAAGAACCACTGCACTACAGGCTCTTCTCACTCTTTGTTGTCTCTCCTTCTCACAGAGACTTAAACAAGCGCACCTTCTTACATACGTCACATATTGTCACGCGTGCAACGTCATACGCTCTTGCGGAGCAGAGAGGTAGCAGCATGGGTAACGTTAGCTGTGATGCTAGCGGAGTGGTGCGGGTGGTAATACGAGAGAAAGAAGGTGCAAATCTGGTAACAAATGAAGGAAGAATTAATTCCCAAGAAAAACAGCACAGGGTCCATCGTCTGTCGGTAGTTTGGCTACAAGCGGCAAGATGTCGAACAGACAACCGTAATATGTCAAGTATGTGGCAAAAGCGTTGCTACAAAAAGTAGCAGCACTTCTACAAACCCCGTTTCCATATGAGTTGGGAAATTGTGTTAGATGTAAATATAAACGGAATACAATGATTTGCAAATCATTTTCAACCCATATTCAGTTGAACATGCTACAAAGACAACATATTTTAAGTTCAAACTGATAAACTTTTTTTTTGTTGCAAATAATCATCCATCCATCCATTTTCTACCGCTTGTCCCTTTTTCATTAACTTTAGAATTTGATGCCAGCAACACGTGACAAAGAAGTTGGGAAAGGTGGCAATAAATACTGATAAAGTTGAGGAATGCTCATCAAACACTTATTTGGAACATCCCACAGGTGAACAGGCAAATTGGGAACAGGTGGGTGCCATGATTGGGTATA
>NC_084731.1:79950557-79953057 GCF_033978785.1 Entelurus aequoreus | reverse complement strand
TTTTTTGGGGACATTTATTTGATAAAACCCAACACCAAGAATAGACATTTGAAAGGTAATTTAAAATAAATAAAGAATAGTGAACAACAGGCTGAATAAGTGTACGTTATATGACGCATAAATAACCAACTGAGAACGTGCCTGGTATGTTAACGTAACATATTATGGTAAGAGTCATTCAAATAACTATAACATATAGAACATGCTATACGTTTACCAAACAATCTGTCACTCTAATCGCTAAATCCATGAAATCTTATACGTCTAGTCTCTTACGTGAATGAGCTAAATAATATTTATTTGATATTTTACGGTAACGTGTTGATAATTTTCACACATAAGTCGCTCCTGAGTATAAGTCGCACCCCCGGCCAAACTATGAAAAAAACTGCGACTTATAGTCCGGAAAATACGGTAATGTTCATATTGTTGGTACACAGCCAGCGTTTGTGGGTCTGATGACCCGTTGCATTTTGTGGCTTTTAATGCCTCACAATCAAACACTTTTATGTTAAAATACTGAACAGAGTTTTACCTTATCCCAATAAACAATCAAACACTTTTATGTTAAAATACTGAACAGATGTTTACCTTATCCCAATAAACATCTGTTCAGTATTTTAACATAAAAGTGTTTGATTGTGAGGCATTAAAAGCCACACAAATGCAACGGGTCCATCAGACCCACAAACGCTGGCTGTGTAACAGCAATATGAACGTTGCACGGAAAATTTCTCTGCCAGTTTCTGCATCCCACAGGGATTCTTCTTTTGTGTTTCTTGCACTGCGGTTCCCACACAAGGTTGCAACATTGAGTGTCAACACTGTCTGCTCTCATTTTCTCGCACATTTGACCCTCTGATGTTCTGTGTACCTACACTCTGTCCTCCTCCTGTCTAGGCCTGCTGTGTGTGTGTGTGTGTGTGTGTGTGTGTGTGTGTGTGTGTGTGTGTGTGTGTGTGTGTGTGTGTGTGTGTGTGTGTGTGTGTGTGTGTGGTGGGTGGGTGGTTGCGTGTGGTACACAGAACATCAATTTCCACACTTATATTAGCCCCGGGTCCCGAACATCTTATATGTAATAGAAATGTGTAGTGGGGGGAGGGGTGTATGGTGTGTGGTCATTAAATATAAATGTTCTTCACAGAAAATGAGCTCAGAAGTCCGCGAAGTCTCAGTTTGAAAAATGTATTAATTGTATAATTTTTCTTTTAATAAAAAATGAAAAACGGGTCCTCACAGACCACACACCACACAATTAAAGGGCGGCTATTCATCCATAAAAACATGGAGAGGCTGCCGATGGTGTGTTTGACGGAGAAGCAGATGAAAGGAGCTACTGTAGAAGTAAATGCCCGGGGGTGTCTTTTTTTACTCCCGATAGGATACCGATATTAAAGCCTTGAGTATCGATCTGATACAATATCAACAGGAATCATAAAACTTGTGTTATTCTGTAGTGTGGAATGTTAGAGAAGACTTGAGCAAGTGATATCAGTAAAACAGAGAACAATGGTAGGTATGAAAACACAAACCTGTCTATTATTGACCCTCTGAAATGGATTTATGATAAGTTTCAGTGGGGTGGCACGCTGCACGGCGCAGTAAATTAAATGATGCGGGACACGTTTGTTACTCAACACTTTCTAGCTTGGAGACTTTTTATGCGTAAGTAACACGCAACTATGAATATTTGATACTTGTCTATATTGACACGTGCTGTTTTAGACTGCAATATTGTTCACTGAAGGACACGTATTACATATGTCCAGCTTGTGTGCTATTGTGTGCTTAGCCGTTGTGTAGCTGCTACCTCCTAGTAGCCTATTGCCATCTTTAAAAGTTTTGTGTACAATTTCACTAAAATATAAGAAAAGACCAACCTTGTGTGCTTATTAGAGTACATTTAGATGCTATGCACAAGTAAACACGCTGCAAGACTGCTTGTATCGGAGATATAATCTGATACTGTTTTTTTTTTTTTTCTGCTGAGATCCGATATCAATATGGGATCGAGGCACCCCTAGTAAATGCTGTACATCAGTGGTTCTCAAATTCTTTCCACCAAGTACCACCTGAGAAAAAACTTGGCTCTCCAAGTACCACCATAATGACCAACATTAAAACACAGTAGCGTAGTAGGCCTAAGTATTCATTAAAAACAAGGCAGAGGTTTTATTTAACAAGTATATTTAACATTATGCCCACTCCTATATTACACATAGTTTGAAGTTGAAGTAACACTGAGAAAACAAAATCGAAAAGTTCATTTTTCTCTTTGAAAAGCATGTTAATATTAGCTGATTTGCGGGGCTAAATCCATATTAGGTTGATTTTGATTCATTTGAATGGGCGTTGCTGTTTGGCAATACAAGTTTTTCGAACAGAAACACAAAGTTCCTACACAGGAAGCCATTTATTCTCAGGCATCAAACTGTGGAGGCTGCCACCTCCTGTGCTTCACCTTTCATTTGCTCCCATCGAGTCGTCGAGCGCTGCGCCA
>NC_084731.1:79913057-79945557 GCF_033978785.1 Entelurus aequoreus | reverse complement strand
AGAGCGCCCAGACGCTGAATCCTCGTTCAGGATGAAAAGTGGAGTGTCTGATGCCAAAAGCAGCGTGCGTACATGTGTGTGTGCGTGTGTGTGTGTGTGTGTGTGTGTGTGTGTGTGTGTGTGTGTGTGTGTGTGTGTGTGTGTGTGTGTGTGTGCTCTCACACGCGTCAGACAGAAATACATCAGCTACTCGCTGGAGCTCAGAGGATGACTTAGCTAAACCAAAATGAAACAGGGTTGGAGGTACCTGAGCGCTAATGGAGGCCAATCCCCATTGAAATGTATTGTCCAATTGTAATATTTTAATTTAAATTATTGCAAAAGTACTTTTCAAACAACTAAAATGTATGGATGCTGTGTAATCACGATTAATACCTATTTATTATCACTTGTGTTTCATTCTGTTGGGGTAAAAAGACTCAAAAGAATAGATATGCTGTCCAGATTAAAAATCTAATATTTTTTCATGCTATTTAAATTTATGCGCCTTAAAGGTAAACATGGTAGGCTGTATGCCAGGGTTTCTTTCCCTTTTTGACCTCGGTGCCCAACTTTTCCACTACAGAGGAGCCCGGGCCCCACTCAAATATTAACACTGAATTAGTAGTCTTGCTCTTGATTTTAAAAATCCTATGTGCAGCTGAGATAGGCTCGAGCACCCCCCACAACCCTATAAGGGACAAGCGGTACAAATGGATGGATGGATATCTAAAAAAATACAGTGCTAAAATAATTACAAATAAATAAATATAAATAAAAATAAATTTAAAAAAAATATATACACATATATACAGTAGGACTGTCAACACCGTGTATGGTGGGGATGGTGTTCTGCTGACCTTGACTGCGGATGTTGTGGATCGGTGGAGGGAATACTTCAAAGACCTCCTCAATCCCACCAACACGTCTTCCTATGGGAAAGCAGTGCCTGGGGAATCTGTGGTGGGCTCTCCCATTTCTTGGGTTGAGCTTGCTGAGGTAGTTAAAAAGATCCTCGGTGGCAAGGCCCCGGGGGTGGGTGAGATCCGCCCGGAGTTCCTTAAGGCTCTGGATGCTGTGGGGCTGCCTTGGTTGACAAGACTCTGCAACATCGCGTGGACATCGGGGGCGGTGTCTCTGGATTAGCAGACTGGGGTGATGGTTCCTCTCTTTAAGAAGGGGAACCGGAGGGTGTGTTCCAACTATCGTGGGATCACACTCCTCAGCCTTCCCGGTAAGGTCCATTCAGGTGTACTGGAAAGGAGGCTACGCCGGATAGATGAAACTCGGATTCAGGAGGAACAGTGTAGTTTTCGTCCTGGTCGTGGAACTGTGGACAGGCTCTATACTCTCGGAAGACTTAGTATACAAGTATAAGTTTAGTTTTGTGGCAGAAGTACTTGTAGTTAGTGCATGCTGCATGCTGCCTCTGCTTGCTACTCTGTGCTTACAGCTGTCACCGCCAGCTAGCCCCTAGGTGGGTGAAAAGAGGAGCCGAGTGCGTAAGCCTACTCTTGCTGGTACAAAGGCTCTCCACCACCAAGACTCATGTGGTGCGTCTTCATGGCCACACACGGTAAACTGTGTCTTTGCGGACACAGACTAAACTGTAGGGGATCTCGGAGCAGCAGTGTGCCCCAGAGACGAGGTGTGCAGGCCCACCGGTGTGTGGACACGCCCTGGGTCCGCCAGCCACTGCCCCATCTATTGGTTAAATAACCCCCACCCCCTTCCACTGCCTTGTGGGTATCCTCTGGAATGGAAAAGGCTAAGGGAGAAAACCCCGACAGAAAACCCGGCCTGGACTCCGTTAGGCAGTTCAGAGTGTGAAGCACTGTTCTGGCAACTCCTGCAGCCGAACTGATGACAAATGTATTGGTTCTCCATTCCTTTGGACAACGCCAGCAAGGCAGAGAGGGGGTCCTGTTGCTTGGGCAACACAAGATCTCCATACACCTTGCCCAGGCTTCTTGTGCCATGGAGAGGAAACTCCAGCTTCACTGTGCAGTGAAGCCATAACACGGGAAGTCAGCAGTTTCCGGTTATAAGCACTTTCTCTTTTGGCATAGGGATGGGCGCCAGGGGCTACCTCCGTCAGTGGGAGAGATGTTTCATCTTACTGGACAGCTACCGCCCGCCTCAAACTGGGCAGCCCCCAGCCAATTAGGTGCTGTTCCGCCACAGCCTGCCTGATTCATTGGGTGCATGAAGCTAAGGGAGTGAAGTGAAGTGAATTATATTTATATAGCGATTTTCTCTAGTGACTCAAAGCGCTTTACATAGTGAAACCCAATATCTAAGTTACATTTAAACCACTCTTCCTGACAAGTGGGCTGTACATTTTGCACCAAGCATAACAGATAAAACAAAGACTTCAGCACTACGTCTGGGATGCTGGAACGTCAGGACCATGACCCCCGGACTAGCTGACAACCTGCGAGATATAAGCGACGCCCGCAAGACTGCAGTCATTAATAATGAACTCCTGAAGCGACGAATAGACATCTCTACCCTTCAGGAAACCCGACTCCTCTCATCAGGCTCAATGAGAGAAAGAGATTACACCTTCTTCTGGCAGGGGAAGCATCTGGGTGAAACCAGAGAATACGGAGTTGGCTTTGCAGTCAAGAACACTCTACTGGGAGAAATAGTACCACCTACAGGCGGCTCAGAGAGAATCTTAACCCTCCGCCTTAACACCACCATGGGACCTGTCCGCCTGGTGAGTGTGTACGCGCCAACACTTATCTCCTCCCACAAAATAAAGGAAAAATTCTATGATGAGCTTGAGGCGACTGTGAAAAACATCCCCAAACAAGATAAGCTCTACTTATCTCAGTCGTGATCTGAGTTGGCTCAGATCACGACTCCTGGCTTTCTTGCTTGGGTTACCATGGCATTGGTAGAATGAACGAGAATGGGCATAGTCTCCTTGAGTTCTGCACATTTCACAATCTCTGCATCACTATTTCATATTTTCAGTCCAAACCCCGCCACAAAGTCTCCTGGAGACACCCAAGATCTGGCCACTGGCACCAGTTGGACCTGATCATAACATGGCGCTATGACCTCAGAAGTGTCCTCCAAACCCGTACCTTTCACAGTGCAGACTGTGACACCGATCACTCCCTCGTCTGCTGTAGAGTCAAACTGCAGACAAAACATATCTACAGTGGAAGGTCTACCACTGACATGATTTTCTCTCTGAGACAGCTGCAAGAGAAGTGTAGAAAGCAGAGAAAACCACTCTACATGGCATTTAACGAAAGCTTTCCACCTTGTGAGCATGAGTGGCCTCTTTCAGCTGGTTGAACGAATAGAGCCATGTCCGACGGATGGACGATGGGCGAATCCCAAAGGACATCCTCTATGCTGAACTCACAACCGGCAAGAGGCAGATTGGCCGTCCCCAGCTGCGTTACAAGGACATCTGCAAACAAGACCTCAAGTCTTTTGACATCAGCCCCGACAGCAAACAAGACCTCAAGTCTTTTGACATCAGACCCGACAGCTGGGAAGATGCAGCCCAGGACCGCCTCCAGTGGCAGCAGGCAATCCGCAGTGGCCGGCTCAAGTCAGAAACCACCCTGGCCCAACACGACGAGGCTAAGAGGACAAAGAGAAAGAAACAGGGCTCTGCGACACCGGCAATATCTATGGGACCGGTCTAGATATGTGAGAGGCAGCACGAGAACCATGGATTCGGTCCTAGATTTGCTGATTCGTATCCCAGTTGATTCACACACGGCTGCGAAACAGTTGACAACTACCACTCCACTTTAACTAAAGACAACATAAGTCCATTCCAGACGGTAAATAATAAATAGTTTAGTGTTTTTCATACATACCATTGTTCTCTCTTTGACTAATTTCACTTGATCATACCTACTACGATACCTACTACAAAATATTAAAAGTATGTATGATTCGTGCTGATATCGTATAGGATCAATATCAAAATCAGTCAATGCTGAAGGCTCCAATATCAGTAGTGAACAAGTTGTATCGAGACACCCCCCGTCACATGGACCCTAAAAAGGATTCAAGGCGCCGTCTTAGAATTACAGCGTGCAGAAAACAAGACGCTCCCTCTGATTGAGCCTCCAGGGAATTTAAGCTCATTTTCCAGGTTGAAATTGTGATTCAGCCAAATAGTGACTCACTCAGTCTGTCAGTCCGTTCTTTAGAAATCACATCTCAGTCTGAGCATAATGGGCCAAACAAGGGTAAGGAAGTGCAGCAGAGCGATACAGAATGGAAAACAAAATATTGTTGATTCTACTTTGTGGATCTTGGTGTCTTGAGCATCAACAAGTTCTGTCAGTCCGATCCAACATTAGATAAAGAATTTCCGCGAAGTAGGATAATTATCAATAATTCAAATATTTTCATAGCGAGAGCATAAAACAACCATTTACAACGTTGTAAATATGTTGATTTTTTAACAATTAGAGCCCTCTAAACATTAATTAACACCCAAATAGTCACTATAACACTTGTTACACTCAATATAGTTGGTTGCCTTGTGTGTGCTCTACTACAGACTACTCACTGGTGGCCCGGACAATCCGCCAAGCATCACCCGGTCACTACAACACCACTAGGTGGAAATACTAAATTACATTCTGGTAAAATCGATTCAATCAATTTTTGTTTCATCTGATTTCACATAGACAAAGATAAGACCTGGAGGAACGTTTTGTGGTCAGATGAAAGAAAAATTTAGCTGTTTGGCAACAATACCCAGCAATATGTTTGGAGGAGAAAAGGTCAGGCCTTTAATCCCAGGAACACCATAACTACCGTCAAGTATGGTGGTGGTAGTATTATGCTCTGGGCCTGTTTTGCTGCCAATGGAACGGGTGCTTTACAGAGAGTAAATGGAACAATGAAAAAGGAGGATTACCTCCAGATTCTTCAGGACAACCTGAAATCATCAGGCTGCCGGAACTCCGGTCTGTCAGAGGACCGCCTATGGTGTGCCTACCAGCACTTGCTTTTCTCTCAGGGTGTGCTCCCCTAGCCTTTTGTCTTCCCAGACTAACCCACAAGGCAGCGGGGCAGTGGTTGGGTCTTGGGCGCAGTTGCGTGTTCCAACAGGACAATGACCCCAAACACACGTCAAAGGTGGTAAGGAATGGCTAAATCAGGCCAGAATTAAAGTTTTAGAATGGCCTTCCCAAAGTCCTGACTTAAACGTGTGGACAATGCTGAAGAAAAAAGTCCATGTCAGAAAATTAACAACTTTAGCTGAACTGCACCAATTTTGTCAAGAGGAGTGGTCAAATATTCAACCAGAAGCTTGCCAGAAGCTTGTGGGTGGCTACCAAAAGTGCCTTATTACAGTGAAACTTGCCAAGGGACATGTCCCCAAATATTTACATTGCTGTATGTATACTTTTGACCCAGCAGATTTGGTCACATTTTCAGTAGACCCATAATACATTTATAAAAGAACCCAACTTCATGAATGTTTTTTGACCCCAAAAAGTATGTGCTCCAATCACTCTATCACAAAAGAATAAGAGTTGTAGAAATTATTGGAAACTCAAGACAGCCATGACATTATGTTTTTTACATGTAAACTTTTGATCGCGACTGTATACATACACACACCATCATCATCATTGGCGATCACTCGAAATGAGTATGATTGTCCTACTGTTGTTGGGTCCTTCAGGAGATTCCACGCCTGTGCGTGGAATCTTTTAAATTGGGGAGACTGGTGCACAGACAGCCACCACACTGTTCTTGGCAAAGAGAAGGCCAGGGTCCAATGGCATGGAGACCAAGACAATTGGGGGCCCATCTTTGCTGCAGCCTTCTTCCGCCTTTGTGACCGTTGTGGAGCATCTCTGCAACCATCATCCGCCCACTCCGCCGTTGAGGTGTTTTTTGATGAGGGAGACGCACAGACTCCAACGTCACTTCTTTGCTGTGGGGAGCTGTATCCGATGGTAAGGGAAGCCCAGGACGACCGGCACCTCCTCACAGCTGCAGGAGGCTGCCGGAACTCCGGTCTGTCAGAGGACCGCCTATGGTGTGCCTACCAGCACTTGCTTTTCTCTTAGGGTGTGCTCCCCTAGCCTTTTGTCTTCCCAGACTAACCCACAAGGCACCGGGGCAGTGGTTGGGTGATGCCAGGGCGTATCCGCAATGTGGGCCTGCGCATCACGCCTCTGGGGACCACTGCAGCTCCGAGATCCCCTGCCACGTTTGCCTTGGGCCACGGGGCCCAAGTTACAGTGTGTGGCCACGTGGAGGCCTGACAGGAGTCTTGGTGAAGGAGAGGCTTTGTACTGGCTAGCCAGTGGCAGTGTCTGTAAGCGAGAGGTTAGCAAGCAGGTGGGAAGTAGACATGCAACCTTCCCTCTAACTACCGCACTAGACGCATCACAACACCCTGTAGGCTAGGCTATATACACAGTATACTTTATATATACAGTATATATATATATATATATATATATATATATATATATATATATATATATATATATATATATATATATATATATATATATATATATATATATATATATATACATATGTATGTGTATATATATATATATATATATATATATATATATATATATATATATATATATATATATATATATATACATATGTATGTGTATATATATATATATACATATGTATGTGTATATATATATATATATATATATATATATATATATATGTATATATATATATATATATATATATATATATATATATACATATGTATGTGTATATATATATATATATATATATATATATATATATATATATATATATATATATATATATATATACATATATATATATATATATATATATATATATATAGTATGTATATATACACATATATACAGTATGTATATATACACAGTATATATATACATACACAGTATGTATGTATGTATGTATACATTATATATATATATATATATATATGTATATATATATATATATATATATATATATATATATATATATATATATATATATATATATATATATATATATATATATATATATATAAATGCATACATTATATATATATATATATATACATTATATATATATATATACATTATATATATATATGTATACATATATATATATATATATACATATATACATATGTATACATATATATATATATATTTATACATATATATATATATATATATATATATATGTATATATATATATATATATATATATATATATATATATATATATATATATATATATATATATATATATATATATATATACATATACATATATATACATATATATATATATATATATATATATATATATATATATATATATATATATATATATATATATATATATATATATATATATATATATATTATATGTATATAATGTCTTCAAAGTGTGCATTTTTTACCAAAATAGTGACTTTTGTGCATCATGTTTACATTGTTTCCTATGGGAAACAATGTAAACTTAAACTTTCCAGTTTAAGAACCATGTTCAGGAACCAATTTAGTTCCTAAATCGAAGTTCTCCTGTACACATAAAAGTGACATATGTGTTCCCCTGCATCGTCACATCAGATAAATGTCGCTCCACTCTTCATATAATCCTGACTTTCAATTAAAAAAGCCCCCACCTGAGCCTTTGCATATTCAAAACATCTCCACTTGAGGCGAACGCCTTTCAATCTCCCGAGGACCTCCCGATGATTTGCAGGCCGGCAGGAAAATGGCACAACTGTGAGTAAACGCTTCCTTGTCTTGCTGTGAGGAATAATGGTCAGATACATTTCATAATCTCAAACACTTCTTCATGTGGACCTTCAGCTCACGCATGAACCAACTCCAGGCTCCATGTCCCATATTTAACAAAGCCATCCTTGACGAGCATTAATACTTCCGCACGTCCAAGAAATCCGTCATCCATCATCGCCTCAAATGACTTTTTTGGTCATCTGATGACACGCAGTCCGTCAGCCCGGAATATTAGGGATAAAAGGTTACGCACATAAGTCTTATTGTAACGCAGCCAATGAGAACTATATCTTTGATATCACCTCTGGCTGGCAGCCGCTGACAGGCTAAAGATGCCTGATGAAAGTCGCGGTCCTCAGAGAGCTGACTGAAAGGTTAGGGTGGCCCCGGGCAGCAACGCTGATGAGGACGGGCACACTTGTGCACGCACACACACACACTCTTAAGATCCCAATCAGACAGGCTTGAAATGTGTATCAACAAGCAGGGTTGAAAATACACAAATGTCCACATCTGAATTATCCGAAGGTGCAGTCATTTGTTATGCTAACACATAGTTCAGTGCGGTTCAACATTCAATGTGGGCGGCCGACATGCAGTTCATGAGCTACATTCAATATCGATATGTGATGCAACATTTTCTTTGGATACAATATCGATATTGGGATCTTGAGTATTTGCCATTGTTAATCTGATGCAAAATCAGCACGAATCACACATACTTTTATTGTGGAATGTAAGAAATCATTTGATCGAGTTCAATGAGCCAAACAGAGAACAATGGTAGGTATGAAACATGCTAACTTATTTATTATCAACGATCTGGACGTGTGCTGTCTTTACGTCGAGGTGGAGTGGTAATATTTTTTTAGGCAACACTGACTGGTACCAATAATTTGTTGGGTTAAGCCAAGGGTCGCAACCTGTAATGTAGAAAGAGCCATATTGTACCAAAAATACAACAAACAAAACGCTGGAGCCGCAAAAAATTCAACGCCTTATATATAAGCGTCAATATTAGCTAAATTAGCCTACTATCAAAATGACTATGTGTCACAGGCTGACGCAAATAATGTTTAAAATTAATATTTATTGTAAACATTTTACAACATTGGAAGATGTTAGAAAAACGGAGGCTTCTTAGAGGGTGAGATAACTCCTTAGAATGGCCAAGGGTATAGAGGTGTCTGTCCAAGTTAAAGGAAAAAGCAGGCTGTCTTCTTCTAATGGATTTATTACAATCGTTTCAAGCTGGGTAACGTTTGCTATGGTCTGGAACAACATGGCCCACAAACAACTATGAGAAATGCAGCCAATATTACAAAGAGATAATGTGTCATGAGACATGCAAATATAAATTAAAAACACAGAGGAACATAAGTAAAGGAAATTAAATGAGCTCAAATATACCTACAAATTAGGCATAATGATGCTAGCCTAAATAACATGTTAGCATGGATTAACTTGCAGTCATGCACTGACCAAATTTGCCTGATTAGCACTCCACACAAGTCAATAACATCAACAAAGCTCACCTTTGTGCATTCGCGCACAGCATAAAATGTTTGGTGGACAAAACGAGACAAGGAACGAGTGGCGTACAACACGTCTTTCTGTGGCGGCGTCGGGGAAAGTTATACATGTAAACAAACTGTTGGGTCACGGTCCACACAACTACAGTGAGTTCAAGGACCGAATAAATTATCAGTTCTAAACGGCGCTTGCCTAATATTCTTATCAGTGAAGCTTAAACACAAACATATTAAACAATGGGCTTTCGAACAATTATGAAAGTTTGTGTCATGTTTTTATAGACACCATAATAAAACAAAAAATATATTTTTAGCCCAAATTCTTTCCATTTTCATACATTTTTGAAAAAGCTCCAGGGAGCCACTACAGTGGCACGAAAGAGCCGCATGCATCTCTTGAACCACGGGTTGCCGACCCCATAGTTGAGCTCATGATGCAGTAAGTTTAATAATGCGGACACGTTTGTTACTGGTGGATATTTACTAATGCACTTCTGCCTTGGAGACTTTGTATGCAAAAGTGTTATACAACTACAATTTTTTGTAATACTTGTTTGTATTGACGAGTGAGATGTTTTACAGACTAATTTGGGGCCTGGCGGAATATTTTACTAGTAACCCACAAAATGTATATGTAAAATAAAAAAATTCAAAATCATGCGTCAGTCAAATAAGTACAGGCAAATTGGTGGAAATTCCTCAAGGGACTGATTATATTTACACAGATACACATCAGTAGATATGCTTCAATTGCTAAAAAGCTAAAATAAGCATTAAAGGCCTACTGAAACCCACTACTGCCGACCACGCAGTCTGATAGTTTATATATCAATGATGAAATCTTAACATTGCAACACATGCCAATACGGCCGGGTTAACTTATAAAGTGCAATTTTAAATTTCCCGCGAAACTTCCGATTGAAAACGTCTATGTATGATGACGTTTGCGCGTGACGTCGATGGTTGAAACGGAAGTATTCGGACACATTGTATCCCAATACAAACAGCTCTGTTTTTATCGCAAAATTTCACAGTATTCTGGACATCTGTGTTGGTGAATCTTTTGCAATTAGTTTAATGAACAATGGAAACTGCAAAGAAGAAAGCTGTAGGTGGGATCGGTGTATTAGCGGCTGGCTGCAGCAACACAACCAGGAGGACTTTAACTTGGATAGCAGACGCGCTATCCGACACTAGCCGCCGACCGCATCGATGATCGGGTGAAGTCCTTCGTCGCGCCGTCGACCGCTGGAACGCAGGTGAGCACGGGTGTTGATGAGCAGATGAGGGCTGACGTAGGTGGAGCGCTAATGTTTTTATCATAGCTCTGACGAGGTCCCGTAGCTAAGTTAGCTTCAATGGCGTCGTTAGCAACAGCATTGCTAGGCTTCGACAGGCAGGCACAGTATTAACCGTGTAGTTACAGGTCCAGTGTTTGGTTCGGTGTCTCCTGATAGTAGTATTGTTGATCTTCTGTCTATCCTTCCAGTCAGGGACTTATTTCTTTTGTTTCTATCTGCATTTAAGCACAATGCTATCACGTTAGCTCCGTAGCTAAAGTGCTTCACCGATGTATTGTCGTGGAGATAAAAGTCACTGTGAATGTCCATTTCGCGTTCTCGACTCTCATTTTCAAGAGGATGTAGTATCCGAGGTGGTTTAAAATACAAATCCGTGATCCACAATAGAAAAAGGAGAGAGTGTGGAATCCAATGAGCCCTTTTACCCAAGTTACGGTCAGAGCGAAAAAAGATAAGTCCTGCACTGCACTCTAGTCCTTCACTCTCACGTTCCTCATCCACAAATCTTTCATCCTCGCTCAAATTAATGGGGTAATCGTCGCTTTCTCGGTCCGAATCGCTCTCGCTGATGGTGTAAACAATGGGGAAATGTGAGGAGCCTTTCAACCTGTGACGTCACGCTACTTCCGGTACAGGCAAGCCTTTTTTTAATCAGCGACCAAAAGTTGAGAACTTTATCGTTGATGTTCTCTACTAAATCCTTTCAGCAAAAATATGGCAATATCGCGAAATGATCAAGTATGACACATAGAATGGATCTGCTATCCCCGTTTAAATAAAAAAAATTCATTTCAGTAGGCCTTTAACTTGCCTAAAGTGATTTGTGACATAGTAAAAAAATAACATTGTAGTAAAGAAGCAGAGCAAATAACAGAAGCGGGACCGCCTCACTCAGTCTTATCGCGCTAAAATGCTCACCTTGATGGGTTGTGAAGTTGTACGTCTGATGCCATACGACCGCACCAACAAGGCTCTTGACTGGAGGTGACAAGGAGCCCTAAGACATTCAGCCAGACAGGCTGCATCACGGCAGGACGTCTGTACAAATGCAACAGGACTGTGTCATCATTTACCGGTGAAGGAACTGTGCCACGGGTGTCCAAACTTTTTGACTGGGGGGGGGGCCGCATTGGGCTAAAATAATTGGGCCGGGGGCTGAAAGCCGACTGCGTGTTTTGTACCAAAATGACGGCAAATGAAATGTTAATTTGTAAGTGCAAAATAACACATTTATTATACACAATTATTATAATATGTGTACATATTATAATAATTTAATGGTTGTATGATGAATAATTATCATTATTTGATTAAAAACTATCAGAATTGAATATTAAAGGCCTACTGAAACCCACTACTACCGACCACGCAGTCTGATAGTTTATATATCAATGATGAAATCTTAACATTGCAACACATGCCAATACGGCCGGGTTAGCTTATAAAGTGCAATTTTAAAATTCCCGCCACACTTCCGGTTGAAAAACTCCTTTAGATATGATTTATGCGCGTGACGTCACATAATCCACGGAAGTGGTTGGACCCCATCGAACCCGATACAGAAACCTCTTGTTTTCTTCGACAAAATTCCACAGTATTCTGGACATCTGTGTTGGTGAATCTTTTGCAATTTGTTTAATGAACAATAGAGGCTGCAAAGAAGAACGTTGTAGGTGGGATCGATCGGTGTATTAGCGGCTAAGTACAATACTTACAGCAACACAACAAGGACTACTTACTACGCCTAGCCGATGCTTGCCGCCAAACCCACGGATGAAGTCCTTCGTCGCGCCGTCGATCGCTGGAACGCAGGTGAGCACGACTGTTGATGGGAAGATGAGGGCTGGCTGGCGTAGGTGGAGCGCTAATGTTTTTATCATAGTTCTGTGAGGTCCGGTTGCTAAGTTGCTAAATTAGCCTTAGCGTCGTTAGCAACAGCATTGTTAAGCCTTACCAGGCTGAGAATTTTTAACCGTGTAGTTACATGTACATGGTTTAATAGTATTATTGATCTTCTGTCTATCCTTCCAGTCAGGGGTTTATTTCTTTTGTTTCTATCTTCATTTGAGAACGATGCTATCACGTTAGCTCAGTAGCTAAGTGTGTCACCGATGTATTGTCGTGGAGATAAAAGTCACTTTAAATGTCCATTTCGCGTTCTCGACTCTCATTTTCAAGAGGATATAGTATCCGAGGTGGTTTAAAATACAAATCCGTGATCCACAATAGAAAAAGGAGAGAGTGTGGAATCCAATGAGCCAGCTTGTACCTAAGTTACGGTCAGAGCGAAAAAAGATACGTCCATCACTGCCTCTCCAGTCCTTCACTGTAACGTTCCTCATCTACGAATCTTTCATCCTCGCTCAAATTAATGGGGTAATCGTCGCTTTGTCGCTCCGAATCTCTCGCTCCATTGTAAACAACGGGGAATTGTGAGGAATACTAGCTCCTGTGACGTCACGCTACTTCCGGTACAGGCAAGGCTTTTTTTTATCAGCGAGCAAAAGTTGCGAACTTTATCGTCGATTTTCTCTACTAAATCCTTTCAGCAAAAATATGGCAATATCTCGAAATGATCAAGTATGACACAGAATGGATCTGCTATTCCCGTTTAAATAAAATAAAAAAATTTCAGTAGGCCTTTAAGTGCATGTGAAAGTTAAACTCCTACCTTGTTTATCTTCGTGACGGCTTTCTTGGAGCTTTGTAATCAATCAGAAATATCAAGCAGTTAAAATGCGCCAAACTCGGATAAGTGTGGAGAGAGTTTTTTGCTTTTTCCCCATCATGCCTTGCAATAGCTTTAAATGGGTGCATTTTTTTATTTATTATTGTGGTTGGCCTTTTTAAAAAAAAATAATATCCACAAAGTTCAGTGAGCCGGTTGTGTTATGTGTGACATGTTTGTTGACTTTTTGTGCTGGCTGATTTGTTTTTTCTGCGCCATGACAAGGGAAGGTTGTTTGGATTGGGTCAAAGAAGTAAATGCTGTGCACACAGTCTCTAGAACAGGGGTCACCAACGTGGTGCCCGCGGGCACCAGGTAGCCCGTAAGGACCAGATGAGTAGCCCGCTGGCCTGTTCTAAAAATAGCTCAAATAGCAGCACTTACCAGTGGGCTGCCTCTATTTTTTCAATTGTATTTATTTACTAGCAAGCTGGTCTCGCTTTGCCCGACATTTTTAATTCCAAGAGAGACAAAACTCAAATAGAATTTGAAAATCCAAGAAAATATTTTAAAGACTTGGTCTTCACTTGTTTAAATAAATTCATTATTTTTTTAATTTGCTTCTTATAACTTTCAGAAAGACAATTTTAGAGAAAAAATCCAACCTTAAAAATTATTTTAGGATTTTTAAACACATATACCTTTTTACCTTTTAAATTTCTTCCTCTTATTTCCTGACAATTTAAATCAATGTTCAAGTATTTTTTTTTTGTTTATTGTAAAGAATAATAAATACATTTTAATTTAATTATTCATTTTAGCTTCTGTTTTTTCGACGAAGAATATTTGTGAAATATTTCTTCCAACTCATCATGATTAAAATTCAAAAAAATTATTCTGGCAAATCTAGAAAATCTGTAGAATCAAATTTAAATCTTATTTCAAAGTCTTTTGAATTTCTTTTAAAATTTTTGTTCTGGAAAATCTAGAAGAAATAATGATTTGTCTTTGTTAGAAATATAGCTTGGTCCAATTTGTTATATATTCTAACAAAGTGCAGATTGGATTTTAACCTATTTAAAACATGTCATCCAAATTCTAAAATTAATCTTAATCAGGAAAAATTACTAATGATGTTCCATAAATTATTTTTTTAATTTTTTCAAAAAGATTCGAATTAGCTAGTTTTTCTCTTCTTTTTTTCGGTTGAATTTTGAATTTTAAAGAGTTGAAATTGAAGATAAACTATGTTTCGAAATTTAATTGTCATTTTTTTCGTGTTTTCTCCTCTTTTAAACCGTTCAATTAAGTGTAAATATCATTAATTATTAATAATAACATAGAGTTAAAGGTAAATTGAGCAAATTGGCTATTTCTGGCAATTTATTTAAGTGTGTATCAAACTGGTAGCCCTTCGCATTAATCAGTACCCAAGAAGTAGCTCTTGCTTTCAAAAAGGTTGGTGACCCCTGCTCTAGAACGTACACCCCATGGTCAATGGCCTAGTCACTCATGCTTTTCACAAGATGGCGACCAATAAGAATATGTCAAACTGCCAGATATTTACATTTAATATGTAAACACCCTCCCCGGCCAGATTACTTGTTTAACTTGTGCCGTCTCGCGGGCCAAGCCGTAGTTTGGACACCACTGAACTATGCGGTATGAATATTTCTCATCAAGCTGAAACCAAATAAACCCTCCATTGCACCACTGATGAAGAGATGTAGACACATGTTCAATAGCTTCTTTGTTTACGGCAAAGACAGATATTATCATCATTCGCTTGGGGAAAATGGAGACGCAATTGCTCTTTAACCACAGAAGCATCCAAGCATTCAGATGGACTCTGCAACCACAGAAGAGGCACAAAAGCAGGTGAAGAAACCACTTGTAAAAAGTATGCTTCATGGTCACCAAATAATCATCAAAAAGTGCAGCTGAGATAAACAGTCGGTTTGCTTGTTCGGAGTAAGTTGGCGTAAAACCATACTAAAAACGTTTGACGGACCCTACAGAATAGTATAACATAAGTCAGATGTTTTTTTTAAGATTATTCTGTGGCTGTAGGCAACCTCCTGATGCAAATATCTAAACACAATAGTAGGAAGTATCATGAGTGGTCAGTGCAGATGGGTACCATTCACATTTGAACCAAAACGATACCAATGTCCGGTACCTGGAAATCGATACCAGTACTCAAAGGTACCAATTTTTGGTACTTTTGTGTGTGTTAATAAATATTAATTGGTTTTGATTTAAAAAAAATCTATTTTTATTGCAACATTTTAAAAATAGCTGATTATGATAACTGCTGTCCAGTTGTTATGTCTTGCTTTATCATCACATTTCTGAGTCTCAATGACAGTTGCAAGCCCAAGACGGTAGATGGCAGTAGTGTATAGTTGATGGTGCGGTGGCCAGTCAGTTCAGGCTTTGCTAAATCCACTCTTTTGTTGCGTCCTAAAAGGTGTTAATACTGTAAGTATTGTACTTATTACACACCAGCTGTGTGATTGTAACAAGCATATTAGTTGTAGTTTTCATTAACAAATTAGGAGGTGTTGAAATTGCCATGTAAAATAGCTAATGCTAATCAGTAACATGTCAGTAGCAAAAAGTAATGAATATTAGCATCAAGCTAGCACATTTCTGGAGAAGTGGAGCCTTACTTTCCTACGTTTGAGTATTTCTTTGAGTCAGTTTTTTTGTTGGTGTTGAAAATTGCAACGTTACCTAGAGCTGGGTCTGCTCTCAGTGCTGCTGGAGTGATCGCCAGGTGCCAAAGTGCGAAGAACTGGCGTGACGTAACACGCATCCCAGGTACCGTAAAATGGATTTTAGGTATGACGGGCAAGATTCGGTCGGTCCTTAAAAAGGTACCGGATTCGGTGCCTATCCCTAGTTGTCCTTTCCACTTTCTCATCATCAATCAAGTTGAAAAATAAGGCTGTGATATGATGAGTAGGGATGGATGCCGAATTTGGTACTTTTACAGGTAACGACCGAAATCTGTCGGTCCTACCGGGTACCAATTAACGTCAAATCTAACAGTACCATATTTTAATACCTTACAGGTTTCACGGCTCAAACACTTGGTGTACAGCAGGGGTCCCCAAACTACGGCCCGCGGGCCGGATCTGGCCAACCAGCATCCAAAATCCGGCCCACAGGAAGTCCCAAGTTAGTAAAAAAAATAAAAATAAAAAATAAAAATATTTTTTTTTTTTTTTTTTTAGTCTTTCCTTTCTAATCCATTTTCTACCGCTTGTTACTTTTGGTGTCTCCTAGCCACTCAGGCAAATCATATTGTCTAAAAATGAATTTTCCCATCGATAACGTGACAATGTTAAATGTTGATGAACATCAATGTTAATTGATGTTAAATGACAAGACAGATTATAAAGACAATGTATATATGTACAGTATATATACATATATATGTATATATATATATATATATATATATATATATATATATATATATATATATATATATATATATATATATATATATATATATATATACATATATATATATATATATATATATATATATATATATATATATATATATATATATATATATATATATATATATATATATATATATATATATATATATATATATATATATATATATATATATATATATATATATATACACAGCCTGGCCCCCGGCCAATTTTTTTTAACCCAATGCGGCCCCCGAGTCAAAATGTTTGGGGAACCCTGGTGTAAAGTCTTAAGTTTCCACGAAGTAGGAATTAAATTTATTATGATTTAAGTAAATGTTATAAGCATTCAGGGCAGGAATCTGCAACCCAAAATGTAGAAAGAGCCATATTGGACCAAAAATACAAAAACAAAATCTGTCTGGAGCCGCAAAAAAATTAAAAGCCTTATATAAGTGTTATAGGGACGGCATGGCGAAGTTGGTAGAGTGGCTGTGCCAGCAATCGGAGTGTTGCTGGTTACTGGGGTTCAATTCCCACCTTCTACCTTCCTAGTCACGTCCGTTGTGTCCTTGGGCAAGACACTTCACCCTTTGCCTCTGATGGCTGCTGGTTAGCGCCTTGCATGGCAGCTCCTGCCATCACAGTGTGTGAATGTGTGTGTGAATGGGTAAATGTGGAAATACTGTCAAAGAGCTTTGAGTACCTTGAAGGTAGAAAAGCGCTATACAAGTACAACCCATTTATCATTTATTTTATAATTAAGGCAATACATGATGTTAGCTATATTAGCCTACTATCAAAGGCTGACGCTAATCTTTGTCGACAGAAATGTTGTATTTAAATTTTTACTCTACACATTTTTGCAACATTGGAAATCATTAGTAAAACGGAGGCTTTTTACAGGATGAGATAACTTTTGAAAATGACTGGCTCAGAATGGGCAAAGGTATAGATGTGTGTGTCCAAGTTCAAGGAAACGGCAGGCTGTCTTCTTCTAATGGATTTATTACAATCTTTGCAAGCTGGGTAACATTTGCTGTGGTGTGGAACAATATGGCACACAAACAACTATGAGAAATGCAGCCAATATTACATACAGATAATGTGCCATGAGACATGCAAATATAAATTAAATACACAGAGGACATAAGGAAAGGAAATTAAATGAGCTCACATATACCTACAAATGAGGCATAATGATGCAATATGTACATACAGCTTGCCAAAATATCATGTTAGCATCGATTAGCTTGCAGTCATGGATTGACCAAATATGCCTGATAAGCATTCCAGCAAATAAATAACATCAACAAAGCTCACCTTTGTGCATTCACACGCAGCATAAAAGGTTTGGTGGACAAAATGAGACAAAGGAGTGGTATAAAACACGTCTTTCTGTGGCAGCATCGGAGAAAGTTGTACATGTAAACAAACTACGATGAGTTCAAAGATCGCTGAAATTAGTAGGACAAAAGGGTGCTTGCCAAATACTTTCATCAGTGAAGCATGTTTAACATAAACAGCGGGATTTCTAACAATTAGGTTTGTTCTCCTACAGAAAATATATTGACACAAAAAATTATTTTTTTTCTTCATCTTTTTCCATTTTCACACATCTCTGAAAGAGTTCCAGGGAGTCACTAGGGCGGCGCTAAAGAGCCGTGCCGTCTTTAGAAACTCTCCACACACTTATAAACACTTCTTATGCTCTTAAAACACTTCATACTCTCTAAAACCTTCGCAATTTTAGCAACTTCAATGGGTATTCAAATCTTAATGCACTCAATGCCACAACAGCAGAGCTGTGAGAGAAGACTGCATTCATAGCAGACAGATGTATGTATGTATGTAATACTACAATCCTCCATTCCAACAAAGCACTATTTCACCAAACAAACGCAGCTTGGCAGTCACGTGACTCTGTTTCACCAATCGGATGTAAGCAGTAGTGACGTTTGAAACCATTTCACCAATCAAACAAGCACAAAGTACAGATATAGGAAGCTGAAATAGGTCAGTACTTTTAAAGTATGCAATTGTTAAAAACATTTAAAGTGATTTATGTAGCCCTTTTTGTCTCTTTTTTTTTTTTTACTATGTTTCTTAGTATTATTACTCTCTGTATTTGCTTTTGTTTTCTTTCCTTGATGTTGAAAGTGCGTTGACTTTTGTGTGAATTATAAATGTAAGTTTGTTGTTCAATTAAAAAAAGAAACTTTTAAAGTATGTGATAAAATAGAAACCTACTTGTTTAATAAGTTTCAAAATGTTCCCAAAGACGACACTTTAATCACGTGACATGACGCCAGCACACATAGACATCTTATAAGGGTCCGCAGCATTGAGCGCTACTGCCTACTGGCGCTGACGAGACGCGGGGCCGCCATCTTGGAGTGGTGATCCGCTCCACTCAGTGCAATTCATTTGGCAGGAGCAATGAACTGTCAGCGCATTTAATTCATCTTACCTCACTGAGTGCCACTGATTTTCACGCGTTTTTTTGTCATACCTGTAGCTATGATAAAGGACACATGTTTTGGCTTGTTTTATTATTCATAGTTGCTTAACAGTAACATAATATTCTTATATGCTATAAGTGACCAGACGTCCGAGATCAAAACTGGGAATATAATCCCAGAGAAGGGGGAAAAAAACGGTCAGCTATTTTTTAAGTTCAAGAAACAATATGATTAGGTTATATATACATGCGTATATCCTACATAAACAATGTATGAATACATTAGATATCTATATATCTTAGGGACCTGACTGTATCTCTGTCGCTGCAGCAGCAGAGAGTTTATTCTGTCTTGACACTTTGTATTGATATTTTGTATTACCTTCTTCCTTTAAATGATAATGTTTACAGTCATTGTTTTGTATGTATTTTTTATGTATGTCGCTTTGGATAAAAGCGTCGGCCAAATACTTCAACATAAACATATAGAAGCGAGACTAAATTTAGACTTGTATAATACTGTATAGCCACTGTCCATCTGATTGTCTAGTTAGCTAACATATATTACCCCACCTACACAATCTGGACTGTGGTCCTAACTTTTACACCTGTTGGCTTTTACGATCTTTATCTTCAGCATTTATTTCAACTTTATGTTATTCAAATATGACATTTTTAAATGTAATTAATTTCATTGACAAGCAATTCTATTATGGTCATACTCTTGTTTGCTAGCGGCTATGATTTTAGTACTATTGAAGATCTTTGCTCCTTCTCAACTCTGTGGTAATATTCTTTTCACAAAATACAACCAATAGTACGTTAATGTTAAATCTTACTTGTGAAAAGTAATCCCCCGATTCCTATTTTCAACAGTCCGCTCATTTGAGCAGGAAAACGCTGAACACCAGCCTGGCATCTTTGTTTTCTACCTGTCAACTGTCAGTTTAGGCTGCTCGCCGGCTCCTCATCACCACTTCAAGATGGCGGCCGAATTTCTCGCATCACAGCAGCCAATGCTGCGTCTACTTATAAAATGTCTATGCCAGCACATCCCGGCTGTTTGAGAGAACTAATGAACAGAAACCTCCATAAAAAGGCTTACTAAAAAAGCGATCTTTTTGTAAGTCTCTAATACTCACATTAAAGGCCTACTGAAACCCACTACTACCGACCACGCAGTCTGATAGTTTATATATCAATGATGAAATCTTAACATTGCAACACATGCTAATACGGCCGGGTTAACTTATAAAGTGCAATTTTAAATTTCCCGCTAAACTTCCGGTTGAAAACGCCTTTGGATGATGACATATGCGCGTGACGTAGCCAGTGAAACAGAAGTATCGGTACCCCATTGAAAACAATACAAAATAGCTCTGTTTTCATCTCGTAATTCCACAGTATTCTGGACATCTGCGTTGGTGAATCTTTTGCAATTTGTTTAATGAACAATGGAGACTGCAAAGAAGAAAGTTGTAGGTGGGATCGGTGTATTAGCGGCTGGCTGTAGCAACACAACCAGGAGGACTTACTTGGATAGCAGACGCCGACGCTAGCCGCCAACCGCACGGATGATCGGGTGAAGTCCTTCGTCGCGCCGTCGATCGCTGGAACGCAGGTGAGCACGGGTGTTGATGAGCAGATGAGGACTGGCCGGCGTAGGTGGAGCGCTAATGTTTTTATCATAGCTCTGTGAGGTCCCGTTATACTAAGTTAGCTTCAATGGCGTCATTAGCAACAGCATTTTTAAGCTTCGCCAAGCTGGAAAGCATTAACCGTGTATTTACATGTTCATGGTTTAATAGTATTGTTGATTTCCTGTCTATCCTTCCAGTCAGGGGTTTATGTATTTTGTTTCTATCTGCATTTGAGCCCGATGTTATCACGTTAGCTCCCCAGCTAAGTTAGCTGCAATGGCGTCGTTAGCAACAGCATTGTTAACCTTCGCCAGGCTGGAAAGCATTAACCGTGTATTTACATGTCCATGGTTAAATAGTATTGTTGATCTTCTGTCTATCCTTCCAGTCAGGGATTTATTTATTTTATTTCTATATGCAGTTAAGCACGATGCTATCACGTTAGCTCCGTAGCTAAAGTGTTTCGTCGATGTATTGTCGTGGAGATAAAAGTCACTGTGAATGTCCATTTCGCGTTCTCGACTCTCATTTTCAAGAGGATATAGTATCCGAGGTGGTTTAAAATACAAATCCGTGATCCACAATAGAAAAAGGAGAGAGTGTGGAATCCAATGAGCCAGCTTGTACCTAAGTTACGGTCAGAGCGAAAAAAGATATGTCTTGCACTGCATTCTAGTCCGTCACTCTAACGTTCCTCATCCACGAATCTTTCATCCTCGCTCAAATTAATGGGGTAATCGTCGCTTTCTCGGTCCGAATCGCTCTAGCTGCATTGAAAACAATAGGAAAATATGAGGAGGCGATCAACTGACTACGTCACTCTACTTCCGGTAGGGGCAAGGCTTTTTTTATCAGAGACCAAAAGTTGTGAACTTTATCGTTGTTGTTCTATACTAAATCCTTTCAGCAAAAATATGGCAATATCGCGAAATGATCAAGTATGACACATAGAATGGATCTGCTATCCCCGTTTAAATAAAAATAAAAAATTTCAGTAGGCCTTTAACCACAAGTGTCATTTAAACACATTAAAACATTACCAACGACACCAAACAGCAGTGGAAATGTGTACTTATCTGTTAGATCCACAGCTTGAAAGTCACTAGCGCTAGCTTATTAGCACGTAGCACTTTCTTCTTCTATTGTTTTTACATGCCCACGTAGCTAAACGAGCTGAAATGACCACAACCGCCCCCTAGTGTACGAGAGGCGCACCGCGTATGGCCACCAGTCACTTTAGAGATAGGAGCATGGAAACTATAGCGCGGTGGTGTCAAACATACGGCCCGAGGGCCGGATTAGGCCCGCAAACAGGTTGTATCCGGCTCATGGGATGAGTTTGCTAAGTATAAAAATTAACCTGAAATTTTTGAATGAAAGAAACAGCTGTTCTAAATGTGTCCTCTATCTTTGTAGATGATGCTACATATGTACAAAATAAACCACATGATGTTAGTACATCAGTCAAAGAAAATGATCAAACTACATAAATAACATCCTGTAATTTGATTTTGATATATTTTTTTTATCTTGATAGATTATTAACACCAATGAGTTAACAGATGAACATTATCACATAATTTATTCAGAAAATATAGATGACCACAAATAAAGATAAAATACTATTAACTGCAACATGTAAGTGTAAAAAACCCAACAACATTATGATTTTGTACAATTTCAGAATGTGCTTGTTCTATTTTTAAACAAAGAAAACAATCTGAAGTTGTCTTTGTTTTGAAGTTATTGTGCCGTGATTTTACCAGTCCGGCCCACTTGGGAGTAGATTTTTCTCCATGTGGCCGCCGATATAAAATGAGTTTGACACCCCTGCTATAGAGCATCACATGAAGGTGTGAAAATAGAAGAAACTGAATTATTTAACAAATCAGACAAATATGGTGCATTAAAACGCACTGACTGTACAAAGTGACATGATGTGAGACAAGGCAGCACAAATATTCAATGATTACTTTCAAACTAGTAAAAAAATAACATTTATATCATATGCTGTCATCTGTGTCAGTAGAAATGTTCACATTTCATCCGACAAGAATTCCTCTTCAAAGTAGAGAAATCATGCTGAAATAAATTATATATGAATTTAATGTTTTATACACACCCAGTGTTTTATACACACACCATCTATAGTTGTAGTCCAAGAACTATTACAAATAGCTACTAAATAAATCAAAAGGTACTCACAAGTTACTCAATACTTGCGTAGTTTTTTCACAGAATACTTACTCAAGTAACTAATTTGATGGTTACTTTTTTTACTTTTACTTGAGTTATATTATTCTAAAGTAACAGTACCCTTACTTGAGTACAATTTTTGAGTACTCCACCCACCTCTGGCTAAGCCATAAACATGCTACTTGTTAGCATTAGCGATTTTACATGGCGATTTTCAACACCTCCAAATTTGTTAATAAAAACTACAACTGAGATGCACGTTACAATCAAACAGCTGGTGTGTAACAAGGGTGTGTAATAAGTACAATACTTACAGTATAAACACTTTGTAGGGCTCAACCAAAAACAAGACTGGCCGATATACTTAATGGCAAAGACGACTTTACTGACGACGGCAACACGCCTAGCAGCACAGCACAGTTATTATTACAAGCTCACTGTTAAAGGTTAAAGGTTTCTCATTGTCATCCCACTGGGTTGAGTTTTTCCTTGCCCTGATGTGGGATCTGAACCGAGGATGTCGTTGTGGCTTGTGCAGCCCTTTGAGACACTTGTGATTTAGGGCTATATAAATAAACATTGATTGATTGATTGGTTGCTTATGTTGGGATATTAAGCTTTGAATTTTGTCAGAAAAATTGTATGTAAATTATCAAAAAACGTTCCGTTCTCTGAGTTCCCAATGAACAGACAAGAGTCTTTGTTGCACCGAGCTAAAGGCTTGGAAAATTCCATTGTGTACGATGGCAGGAGACAGGAGGGGGGTTATCTATTGTCATCGAAGACCTGCCCAGGCTGAAGCCAGGACCAGTCCAAGCCCGAGGCATCTTTTCCTTTTGTGTTAATGTGACCGAAAACAATGACTGTTTACAATATACTCCCCATTCCTTTAGAAACAGATGTTGTTATGTAAACAGGGAAAGTCCAAATAAAAAGAGGTGGCGTACAATATTTCGCCAGAGCGTGGGTGACACTGTAAGAGGTTACAGGTCGACACGTTTCTCCTCAATTGAGCAAAATTGAATTCTGCCTCTGTTTGATTCTTTGCTTCTTGTCTTGTTTAATAGATGTCATCAGTGTTTGAACCTGACATCTTCAATACTCTACACAATTTTGGCCTAAATTATGTATTCAATGAAATCTTATTTATGTCTTATTTCTCTTATTTTTTATTAATATGTTGTGGCGAATGCAGCTGAGATAGGCTCCAGCAACCCCCCGCGACCCCGAAAGGGACAAGCGGTAGAAAATAGATGGATGGATGGATGTTGTGGTGGTCGATAAAGTGCCTCACCAAACGGGACTCTCCGGGTTAAGGGTGAACAACGCTAACAACAACATGGCGGCTAATCTTGGCGCTATCTTCACCGTGACAAACTGACCAACTTTTGTCAGAACAACCTTTTGATGCACTGCGTCTTCAACTCCTGCCTCATCAATAACACATCTCCACATTGGTGGCGGGGCGTGAGACATACCAGTACTGGTGCGCCACTTAATGCTAACAAGACTTAATCAGCTTCACATGACATGTGGAATAACAACGCAGAACATGCAAAGCTGACGACACGGAATGCTAACAACACGGCTGATGGTCGTAGCTGCGACTGTCAAGTTGATCAAGTCTTGGTTCATAGAAGCCCAGTTCTAACTTTGAGGAATTACCCAGGATGTGAGGAGGTATTTCCACATAGTGGCCGTGTTATAGTGGCCGGGTGATGCTTGGAGGACCTACCAGTGAGTACGGTAAGAATAGAGAACGGCTCTAATTATGTTTAAAAATCGGCCGTAAAACATTTTTTGTGTGCGCTAACGATGAAAATATTAGATTTATTATTTGGAATCTTACTCTGTGGAAAGTTTCTTGCCACAGTCAGCCCTGGATGCAATTAGCGGCGATAAAAGAGGGATGACTGTGGGTTAAAAACAGCTGCACAAATAGCCCGGGGATGTCAAATACACACAAACTGATTCCCCATAATCAAAAAACCCACAATGTTTGAAGGTAGCGGTGCCAACAAAAGCCCAGCTAACATTGATTTAATTTATTAGGCGAGACCGTTTATCTTCCACTTAAGCTTCTACAAACTTCTCAGCAAGACGCAATAAAATGATGGGGGGGGTTGTCTGTCGCCCGCGTCTCATTAGGACTCTAAAAAGGCTCCCCTCAAGATTAATTATTTATTTGCATTAATATCAGTTTAATTATTGATAGTAGGTTGAAGTGTGTGTGTGTGTGTGTGTGTGTGTGTGAAGGCCAAAGATCAGCCCTCAGCTTCCCATGCTGATTAATGGATGAGCATGAAGAGCCCTTCATGTATTATTACTGTGGAGAGCCTGGACCTTGAAGACAAACTGGCAGACACAGAGAGAGTGAGACAGAAATAATAATTAGCATTTAATATATGCCGCCGTGTTCTCTTTATGTTGATGCTGGCGTTTGAGGGGCAGCAAGTAAAGTAAAACTGAAAAGTCGACACTTGTTACCGGGAGTCAGTCCCAATGTCAAAAAAAATTATAAAAAGGTAAACATTTATTTTTTTTTCTCGTTCACAAAATGTAAATCAAGTCCATGCAACGTTAGAAATATCGATAAAGTCAATATCGTGTGTTGTTTTGGTGGACTAATTCGCATGCATTCATTCATCATTCATCCATTCATTCATGCATCAGCGTCAAACATGACCTGGCGTCGGCTCTAGTTACAACAGCTTTAGCCTGACATCTAGCGGACAAATAGAGCATTGCATTGCACCTGACTTTTTCCAATGCTCCCCCTTTACATCTCGCGGATTGCGTCACTAAAACAATTAATTTGGCTTAATGCAAGTACTTAAAGCAATTTAAATCCTGTTTTATTTTTAGACAGAAGGGAAAAAAATACTTATTTTTAATCTCTTTGTTTATTAATGCAATGCTATTCTTTACAAAGTAAGACACATTTTGAATAAGAAATGTCTGCATATGGGATGGGAATCAGCACCTCCAAGTCTCGCCCGGAAAAGGGTGGAGTGCCATTGAGATTTTGCCCCAAGTGGAGGAGTTTAAGTACCTCGGAGTCTTGTTCACGAGTGGATCGTGAGATCGACAGGCTGATCGGTGCGGCGTCTTCAGTAATGCGGACGCTGTATCGATCCGTTGTGGTGAAGAAGGAGCTGAGCCGGAAGGCAAAGCTCTCAATTTACCGGTCGATCTACGTTCCCATCCTCACCTATGGTCATGAGCTTTGGGTCATGACCGAAAGGACAAGATCACGGGTACAAGCGGCCGAAATGAGTTTCCTCCGCCGGGTGGCGGGGCTCTCCCTTAGAGATAGGGTGAGAAGCTCTGTCATCCGGTAGGAGCTCAAAGTAAAGCCGCTGCTCCTCCACATCGAGAGGAGCCGGATGAGGTGGTTCGGGCATCTGGTCAGGATGCCACCCGAACGCCTCCCTAGGGAGGTGTTTAGGGCACGTCCGACCGGTAGGAGGCCACGGGGAAGACCCAGGACACGTTGGGAAGACTATGTCTCCCGGCTGGCCTGGGAACGCCCCGGGATCCCCCGGGAGGAGCTGGACGAAGTGGCTGGGGAGAGGGATGTCTGGGCTTCCCTGCTTAGGCTGCTGCCACCGCGACCCGACCTCGGATAAGCGGAAGAAGATGGATGGATGCATATGTTATATTATTGTTTTATTTTTCCATATTTAACATATTGTGTTGAAGTTTGGAGAAATGTTTATAAAACAAACACAGACCCAATAATTAAACTTCAAAAAAGGGTAATTAGAATAATACACAAAGCGTACTACTATGAACCTACCAATCCATTATTTATAAGTTCTAATGTGTTAAAATGTTCAGATATTGTGAATGTAATGGAAATTATGTTTCGAGCAAAGAACAACGGCCTTCCAGCTTGTAGTCGTAGGTTATTTAAATTAAGAGGAGAAAACTCTAATTTACGGGGGATATTGATTTTTGAAATATGTAAAGTAAGAAGGAATATAAAATACAAATGTCTTTCAGTTTTAGGAGTTAAACGGTGGAACAAGCTCAGTGATGAGTTGAAGACATGTAGTTCTATGGTAAGGTTTAAGAAAGCCTTGAAAGGTGAAATAATGGACAATTATAAAATATAGCAACGATTACTTTCATCCCATTGATTTTTTTGAACGTTGATGTTCCAGGCAATCTAATTTTCAGTGAGTGTATAGGATAGGCTTGACTTCAGCCTATTCCTTTTTCTGTCATTCTTTTTCTTTTTGTGTGTGTATGATTGTTAATATGTATAATCTGTGCTGTTAAATTGATCACATAAAATGATTGATTATATGACTGAAATAAACTCATTTCATTCATTCATTCATTATATACATTATTTCAACCTCATGTTAGCTGCATTCTTTTAGGGGATTTATTAACTTTGCTCTGGTTTGTCGACAAATTGGCAGTTGCTGGCAGTCTTCAAAGTGCCCCGAAGCTGCCACAAATGATTGGAGAATGCAGGAAGAACTGTGGACACTCTTGTGATTTGGATAACATCGGACTGTCTGCCCTGCAGGATGAATTTGAGGACCAGTCATAGACAATTTAGAGTGAAAAGCACATTTTTCTTTCACTCGCATACAAAACATTGTAACTTGGATTGTTTCCCTGGCTTTGAGACTCTCCCGAAGGACAGTGCGGCGAAGACACAACAAATGTTTCTCATGGACACACACCTGTTGTTGTTGACTTTGGACTGACTGGCAAGAACACCAGGGCCGCGGAACAGAAACATGCAGCAGACTTACATACACACGTGCATCCATGAAAAATATACGCCACACACTAATACCCCACCCCCTTATCCAACGCCCTTAACGTGAATCCCTTAGGGGTGATGGACGGCTGGGCAGAGCCTGAAGAGCTGCAGCCTGCCACCATAGCCTCCACTCCCTCCCCTCTGTTGCAAGTCTCGAGATATATGTTTTAATATGTATATGTGCTTTGCTATGGAGGTTTTTCCCCCACTCCAGACTGGGCTCCTGTCTGGATTGTATTTTTTTTACTCATCCTCCCCCAGCGTTGAGCTTTTTCCCATCTTTTACGGGGAGCCTTGTGGCGACCCATCAGCGTTCCTGTTCTGCAACCCTGTACACTGTTTGTTTGTCTAATCTTGAACGGGTTCGTGCTGAAAACAAAGTTTCGTTGTACTTGTGCAATGACAATAAAGACCTACCTACCTAATAATAATACATAAATAAATAATAATCATTTTTGCCTTGTAATCAAGCATGAAATGTATTTCTTTGTGCTTAACTGTTGTTGTTACAAGCGCCTCATCCACAATAAGGCACAGACTTAAAAACAAGTCTAACATGCATTCTACAATTTTGACACAAGATGTCGCTGTTGGACCTGCAAAATAATTTCACGTTTTTATGAAACAAAAAAACAATGTTGAAAAGGTTTTACAGATCGGATATTGACAAAGTAACATAACCTCACACACAATAAACTTCATTTAATGCATATATTATACAACCGTTATTGTTTAATGACGTCATCAATAAATTAAAAAAAAAAACTAAAACCTAGTCTATTGGACAGATGTCTGCTAGTGAAACACACCAACATTTGGACACGTTTCATATTTTACTAGCACCACCAAGGGAAAAACTAACAAAAAACCAGCACGATGAAAACAAATTAAATAAATAAAAAAATACAAATACAATAATAATAATAATAATAATAATAATGATGATGTTTTAGATCTCCCTCTATCAGCCGCTAGGTGTCAGCATAAGTCACCAGAGAGACGCTCCTGCAAAACAGACCACTTCACCGTCACCACGACCATCATCTTCATCATCATCATCATCATCTTCATCATCATCATCATGGTCGTCGTCGACTTGAGGGCCGGAGACATGGAACACATCTGGTAATGTGGTTTCCATCTCTACTTTCCCAGACAGGCTAGATTAAATATAATATATACATAAGAAGGTTGGAAGTGGAAGTGAAACCAAAAGTGACTGCAGCTCGAAGGCGGTGTTCAACATTTATTGCAATGGGGACAATTGTGTTTAAGATGTGTTTTTCTTTGATAATAAAATACTTAGTCACACATATATCCTTAAAAATAATATATATACATTTTTGTACTGTGAATGATACTAAAATAAGCTGAGTTTCTTCTTAATTGCAACTTTTTTTTAAATTATTGTTTGCATTTTAATGCATTTGTGCATCAACCATCTACATCATTTTGCGTGAAAAAAGTAAAAGTATTTGAACTTTTGGGTGCATTAATAATTTATACCATACTTTTTCAGTCACATTATAATACTAAAAGAAACCTTTTTTTTTCTCCTTATTTTGCATCTTGATGCAACAAAAACATATTAGTGATTACTCATGTCCATCATGGAGGACATTTCACTTTTGGGTTTGGGCATTTTATATATTTCATACCATACTTTTTAGTCAAATGTTGTTTTTTCCTCTGAGTTGCATTTTTTTTTAAAAGTACTTCCTCATGTCCACCATAGAGGACATTGAACAAATGGGTTTAGGCATTGTATATATTTCATTCATACCATGCTTTTTTAGTCAAAATATGAATGACCCTGAAATAATTGTTTTATATTTTTAGTTGCACACACGCATGTATATATACATATTAAAAAAAAAGTATTTCCCTATGTCCGCTACGGAGGACATTGCTCTTTTGAGTGTGAACGTTTTATATTTATTTCCTTTTATTTCATGCCATACATTTTACATTTGATATATATTCATGCAATACTTTTACAGTCAAAATATGAATGATACTGTAATAAAGTGTTTACTTCCTCGTTGCACACATGCATTTGTCCACCACAGAGGACATTGAACTTCTGGGTTTGAGCGCTTTATATTTCATGCCATATACTTTTTTCAGTCGAAATAAGAATGACACTGCAAACAATGCTTTTCTTCTTTTTTGCACCACAGAGGACAATGAACCAAAAACAGGTGTGGGCGTGTTATATATTCATGCCACACATTTTTTTGAATACTTGTTTTTTTCTTCTTGGTTGTTGCAACAACCATCTTCATCATTTTAAGGTAAAAGTACTTCCTCATGTCCACCTCAGTGGACATTGACTTTTGAGAGTGTGGACGTTTTCATGCCATATTTAAGTCCAAATATGAATGATACTGCAATAAATGTTTTGATCTCCTGTGTTGCACACGTGCACTTTTGCATCATGATGCAACTTTGCCACAAAACCGTATGTGATCCACCATGTCCACCACAGAGGACATTGATCTGTTTATATACTGTATTTCATGCCATCATTTTTCAGTCATATTATGAATGATGCCACAGTAAATCCACCCCCCTCATTTGCATATGTGTATTTTTGCATCAAGATGCATTTTGGGCAAAAAACTATTTTCATAATTTCACACAGACTAGTAATTCCTCATGTCCACCACAGAGGACAACTACGCTTTGTGTGTGGGCATTATATAAATCATGCCATACTTTATTTTTAAATATGAATGACACTCCAAGAAATGATGATCACAGTTGCACATTTTGGCATCATGATGCAACTTTGCAACAAAACCGTAGTATGATAGTAATCCATTATGTCCACCACAGAGGACTTTGATATTTTTATATATTTCATGCCTTCATTTTTCTGTATGAATTATGCTACAGCTATAACAACAGTTTTCCCCCCCTTTTGCACATGTGTATTTTTGCATATCGATGCTTTTGTTGCAACAAACGTCTTCATCATTTTTACACAAACTAGTAATTCCTCATGTCCACTGCAAAGGACATTGAACCTTTTTATATATTTCATCCCATAATTTTTCACTCATATTATAATCGATGCTACAGTAAGACAAATGTTCTTTTCCCTTTTGCACATGTGCATTTTTGCATCTAGATGCATTTGTTGCAACAACCATCTTCATCATCTTTACATAATTAATTCTTCATGTCCACCACAGAGGACATTGACCTTTTCATATATTTTTAATGCCATATTTTTTTCAGACCGATGCTACAGCTAGAAAAACATTTGTTTTTCCCTTTTGCACATGTGCATTTTTGCACATAGATGCACTATCTTCATCATTTTTACACAAAGTAAGTAATTCCTCATGTCCACCACAGAGGACATTGACCTTTTCATATATTTTTAATGCCATATTTTCCCCCAGGCCCCCAGACCGATGCTATAGCTAGAAAAACTGTGTTTTCCCCCTTTTGCACATGTAGATTTTTGCATCTGGGTGTATTTGTTGCAAAAAAATATTCCTCATGTCCACCATTTTTGCACATAGATGCATTTGTTGCAACAACCATCTTCATCATCTTTACATAAGTAATTCTTCATGTCCACCACAGAAGACATTGACCTTTTCATATATTTTTAATGCCACCGTTTTCTTTCAGACTGATGCTACAGTTTTAAAAACGGTGTCCCCCCCCCTTTTGCACATGTGCATTTTTGCTGTTGCAACAACCATCTTCATCATTTTTACACAAAATAAGTAATTCCTCATGTCCACCACAGAGGACATTGACCTTTTGATATATTTTTAATGCTATCATTTTTTTTTCCAGACGATGCTACAGCTATCAAAACGTTTGTTTTCCCTTTTTGCACATGTGCATTTTTGCACTTAGATGCACTATTTTCATCATTTGTTACACAAAGTAAGTAATTCCTCATGTCCACCACAGAGGACATTGACCTTTTCATATATATTTAATGCCATATTTTTTTTCAGACCGATGCTACAGCTATAAAAACTGTGTTTTCCCCCTTTTGCACAGGTAGATTTTTGCATCTGAGTGAGTATTTGTTGCAAACAAGTATTCCTCATGTCCACCACAGAGGACATTGACCTTTTCATATATTTTTAATGCCATATTCCCCCCCCCCCCCCCCCCCAGACCGATGCTACAGCTAGCTTTTTCTCCACCCTTTGCACACGTGCATTTTTGGGTGCATCTGGGTGAGTATTTGTTGCAAACAAGTATTCCTCATGTCCACCACAGAGGACATTGACCTTTTCATATATATTTAATGCCATATTTTTTTTTCAGACCGATGCTACAGCTAGAAAAACTGTGTTTTCCCCCCTTTTGCACACGTAGATTTTTGCATCTGAGTGAGTATTTGTTGCAAACAAGTATTCCTCATGTCCACCACAGAGGACATTGACCTTTTCATATATTTGTAATGCCATATTTCCCCTCCCCCCCAGACCGATGCTACAGCTAGCTTTTTCTCCACCCTTTGCACACGTGCATTTTTGGGTGCATCTGGGTGAGTATTTGTTGCAAACAAGTATTCCTCATGTCCACCACAGAGGACATTGACCTTTTCATATATATTTAATGCCATATTTTTTTTTCAGACCGATGCTACAGCTATAAAAACTGTGTTTTCCCCCTTTTGCACACGTAGATTTTTGCATCTGAGTGAGTATTTGTTGCAAACAAGTATTCCTCATGTCC
>NC_084731.1:79907363-79913037 GCF_033978785.1 Entelurus aequoreus | reverse complement strand
AATTATTAAATACAAAAAGCTGGGTTTTTTTCTTCCCAAAAAGTGGGAAATAATATTAATTACAATAAATACAAATAATGATACATTTGACTCAACATGTTGATGAATATCCACAATTTTAACAATAACAAAACACAACAACCTAAAACACGCAGAAAAACACGACCATCCTCCTTTAATAATTTTATTTTGTTTTATTTAAACTAACAAATTAATTCACAGGTCGAGCAGCTCCCGGTTCTATAGTTGTTGATTTTTTTTCTTCATATTTTCACAAAAAAACGCATTTTTTTAAATCATTCAAACAAACATAAGACAAGAAAATAATATCACAGTTCGAACCTATTTTCTGTGCGATGAACATAGTCGGAAAAAAGCCTGCAGCTTGGAATATAATGGAACGATCTGTGCTGTGGGAACGTGTCCGGTACACACGTGATTGTGTGGGTGTGTGCGTGTGTGTGCGTGTGTGTGCGTGTGTATGATGATGTAATTAAGAGCTAACAAGCCTGCAGAAGTCTGCATGCTTTTAGGCGCCTTTAATTATTTCATGCAATTGCAGCACAACTAGTGCCTATAGAGCAGCACTTGAAGTATATGTTTATATGTTTATAATTGATTTCAGGGGCTTAATTGTGCGAGTTCGTGTGTAGGTTATTATTTCACGGCTCTTCAAACATAATCGACATTCCCTCTCAACGTTTAGCTCGTTTGTTTGGACCATTATTGGCGCATCGTGCACAATTTGATCACATCTAATAAAATAAAACACAAGCTAAATAGCAATTACATTTATTTGCATGTGCAAACATATTTGTATTTGATTATGGATAGCTTTTTAAATAATTGCAAAATGTCAACATTTTATCAGAATCAGAATTAGCTTTATATTTACATTTTCTATGTAAACAGTAAATAAGGATGAAGTAAAAACACTTACATAACTACATGTGCTGGTTAGCAGTGCAGTGGTGCGAGAGGATGACGACGTGAACATGAGTTAGTACATTCGTTATTTATCATTGTGTTTTTTGTTTGCAGTGGTGTTGAACTAATGTGTCCAAAGTGCGGCCCGCTGGCCATTTTAGGCCCGCTGCTATAGTTTACTGGCCCTTGGCGTGGTATGAAAATCAAATGAATCCGTTATTAACGAGGCCATTTAAGACGTACACAATTGTAGCTTGAAGAAAACACAAATTAAAAACACGAGTGCTTCCTTATCAGCTGCCAAATGTCATTATTTTCATTCCGTTGACCATTTTGTGTTCAAGTCGAACATCTGTCGCTGATTTTTTTGATAATTTTTTAAAGCATATTACATGTGTTTTGGGGAAAAATGAAGCATTTTCAAGCATAAAAATGGCTAAATTAAGTAAAAAATACTACAGTAGTATTGGCCATAGACGAGACCAAACCAAGCAGAGCTCGCTGTTCAGTATCGTGGCCCCTGATTGGCTCAGGTAGCTGTGTTGTTTAATGTCAGAGCTCTCATATTGTTAAAAATATTTTTTTTTTTATGGTGTAGCTATGAAACTATTCAATTTATAATTAATGATTAATACATTGCGGAATCTATTTCAAGCAGCTGTTACCCTTTGTTGTTTATTTTCCCTCCGCCTTGTTATTTTTATAATTTATTTTATTATTTCCCAAAATAATACATTTTATTTGAATTCACCAGGGTTTTTTTGTTTTGTTTCAACAAATACACTGTAACATATGCTGTGTAAGTGTGTGTGTGTGTGTGTGTGTGTGTGTGTGAACAAGAGCAAGGACTTCATGATACGATACAGTATTGCGATATATATATATATATATATATATATATATATATATATATATATATATATATATATATATATATATATATATATATATATATATATATATATATATTGCGGTATATTGGGATAGTCTACAGTATATAGTTTACTGATAAATGTAAGATGCACTCACGATCTGGCCAAAACATGATTTTTTTTAAACATAAAAAAAGAAAGAAATTGATAAAGACATAAAAAAATCGATTAAAAAAAAAAAAAAAATAGCTTAGGCGGTTTTATCATTTTTAATGTTCAAAATGTATCAAAGTGCCTCCCGCGTTCTTTCATTTTCCAGTGTATGCGGACCTTGGTGGAAAAAATTTGGACAAGCGCCTAATAAAAACCCGAACCGTAAACACAACCCAGCAGGCACAAGACATTGATACAACGTTGATTATATGTACATGTCCTTTAAAACTGACCATGAAAAAACGTTGCAAAATAGTTGTGCTTGTAAGTTGAGACAACGTTGATGTCCCAACGTTGGATCCACGTTGTTGGTTGGGGAATCGACCAAATTTCAATGGTCAAATCAACGTCACAACCTGGCATTGAATAAATGTTGTCAAAAAGCATATTGTTTTAACGTCGTATTTGTGTTGGAATATTGGTTGGGAAATTACCAAATTTCAATGTTCAAATCAACGTCAGAACCCAACATTAAATAAATGTCGTCGAAAAAACACATTGTTTCAACGTTGTATTTGTGTCGGAATATTAGTTGGGAAATGATTAAAATTCGATGGTCAAATCAACGTCAGAACCCAACATTGATTAAACGTCTTCAAAAGCATGTTGTTTCAACGTTATATTTGTGTTGGAATACTGGTTGGGAAATGATTAAATTTCAATGGTCAAATCAACGTCAGAACCTAACATTGATTAAACGCCATCAAAAGCATGTTGTTTCAACGTTATATTTGTGTTGGAATATTGGTTGGGAAACGACCAAAATTAAATGGTAAAATCAACGTCAGAATCCAACATTGAATAAATGTCGTCAAAAAAAACACATTGTTTCAACGTTGTATTTGTGTCAAAATATTAGTTGGGAAATGATTAAAATTCGATGGTCAAATCAACGTCAGAATCCAACATTGATTAAACATCATCAAAAATCATATTGTTTCAACGTTATATTTGTGTCGGATTATTGGTTTGTAAATAGCCAAAATTCAATGGTCAAATCATCGTCAGAACCCAACATTGATTAAACGTCGTCAAAAAGCATGTTGTTTCATTGTTAGGTTTGTGTTGTAGAACATTGGTTGGGAAATGGCCAAAATTCAATGGTCAAATCAACGTCACAATCCAACATTGATTAAACGTCGTCAAAAAGCATGTCGTTTCAACGTTGTATGTGTGTTGTAGAATATTGGTTGGTAAATGACCAAAATTCACTGGTCAAATCAACGTCAGAACCCGACGTTGATTAAACGTCATCGAAAAGCGCGTTTAACGTTAACGTCAGGACCGAATCCAACAAGTTCTCAACGTTGTTTCAATGTTATATTCAATACATTTCCTTATATCATCACTCAAAATTGTAGGGCTTGTATTGGATCTGGCTAAATGCTGCAGGTGTACCTATAACATGGTTCTGGAAAAAAACGATATATATATATATATATATATATATATATATATATATATATATATATATATATATATATATATATATATATATATATATATATATATATATATATATATGTATATTATAATAATATGCATCTTTTCCAATTTAAAAGCTTCCCTGAGGGAAATATCAATCCACTAAAATGTACAAAATGAATATGCATGACTCCATTTAGTAGTGAATTGAGCTAAGGCCTTGTCAAATGTGTCAATTTTAAGGAATGGATTAAAGGAGGTTTGTGATGAAAAAAGACACACACACACACACACACACACACACACACACACACACACACACACACACACACACACACACACACACACACACACACACACACACACACACACACACACACACACACACACACACACACACACACACACACACACACACACACACACACACACACACACACACACACACACACACACACACACACACACACACACACACACACACACACACACACACACACACACAGAGGCCTTAATGTGACTCTAAATTCAGTTTGGCCATCTGGCCTGCATGTGTGAGCGGAGGTGAAAAGGCTCTTCACGGTCAGCCAAGCCCACAGCTCCAACGCCATAATGATAGTCTAATTCCCTGCTGCGAATTCGGAAGAGGATCTCATGACAGTGTATTTAAAATTCATACAATTATGAGACATAGCGAGAGGAGAACCCCCCCGTCCGTCCCACCTTGCCATTTAGGAAAAGCCGAGGGTTTATCTGTAAAACAAAGAAAAGCCCAGGATCGTTTGCATAGCTCGCATAGTCTGCCTTGCAGGCACAATATGGATTTAATTTATATGCAAATGAGGGTAATAAAAAGGAGAACACACACTGGAAATCTCTTATGCTTAAGTTAGGATTCGGAGCAGGTAGCATCATCAAGGTTGCATCATCTGCAGGTAAACAGGTGGATCCTCGCACCTTTCCACTCCACTTTGTCGGGTAAAATGACACGGGTGAGTCTAAACACACACTGAGGAAGTGTCAAAGGTGCGGTGACCTTTTCACCGTCCGTCACTAATCACACTCGCACACATCGGTCTCTCCACGCTGTTACACTTCCTGCACATTTATACACAAATCAGATGCATTTTTACACGCTGACACGCACAACTATGTGAGCTCCACCATGGCATGCAACAACATGCAAACTGCTCACGTAAGCATCGGAAATGACACACTTGGGGTGTCCAAAAGTTTAAAAAAAATAAAATAAGAAAAAATAAGAAAAATAAAATTAAAAAAAAAGGATGTGGGGACAAAAGATGCTCAAAACAATCCATATATTATGGATTGACATCTTAGCTTTGTGTTATCGGTGACAAATTCATAATAATATATTCTTAATAATGCATTCATTTTTTATTTATTTTTATTTTTTTGCTGAGCCGGGCCGCCGAACAAAAGAGCAAATATGGCCCCCAGGCCGCTCTAATTGGACACCCCTGCTGAGTGTTTGAGACAAAAAAAGGTACACATGACTGTCAGATGACAATAAAAGCAAACAACTATGTTTTGAAATAGGGCTCAAAATGGATCATTGTGTCTTTTTATTCATATATTTTTTCACATTTTCTTTTAATCAGACCATACATAGATGGAATCTTTAAAAATAAAAAAAAATAAAAAAAAGTTTTGAAATAACATTACAAAATGCAGCTAATAAAAAGGTAAAAAAAAGCCAACAGTATTATAATAATGCTATATGAAAACACAAAAAATACTAATCTATAAATCCATTTTCTATAAAGCCCTTCAATTAGTCTTTATGGCGGGCTGGAGCCTATCCCAGCTGTCTTCATGTGAGAGGGCTCACAACCAGGACGGTTCACAAAATAATCATTTATACACACAAACCAATAATTCTTAATTATTCTTTTAACATAACTCCCCTTTAGGGCACATACATTAATTCACCGACACCCCAAACTGAAACACTAATGAAAACCTGATATGTTTTTTAAATTTTTTGTAAACCACTGCACTTGATAAACAAAATAAATAAAATGAGCTAAGATCAACGACATATTGAAACAAGTTTTTAAAGTCAATTTAAACAAATTGTTCTTTTTTTAATGGAGATAGAGTGATTAAATCACTGGATGTGTGTTTTTAAACTGAAATAATATATATATATATATATATATATATATATATATATATATATATATATATATATATATATATATATATATATATAT
>NC_084731.1:79877363-79902363 GCF_033978785.1 Entelurus aequoreus | reverse complement strand
ATAAATTGTTATACAGCACTAATTTGTATGTCAAATGTAATATATTAACTCATTCGATTAGGTACAAAACAAATCACATTAATCATGTATTAATGCAAATTAATCACACATTTTATTTTGAGCGCATATGCTCGAATTTAACTGTGGATGGTTATCTGAAATGGTTATTTTCCTGTATGACATTCTGACAATAACATTGCATTTGTGTTGAAATACTGGGGTCTTTTATTAAATGTTGCTTTCAATTACACAAGTGAGCAACAACCGGTGATTAATCGTGATTAATCTAAATTCCATAGTGATTCATCTAATTTAAACATTTATTCGTCTGACAGCACTAATTTGTATGTTGAATTGAATATATTAACTCATGTGATTAAGTACAAAAATAATCACATTAATCATGTATTAATGCAAATCTAATAATCTAATAAATATATTAAACAAAGGCAGATTTAGTAGCCCTGCCTGAACCACCATTAAGTTGATTTAAATCAAGTAAGCAGGGGCGCAGAAAAGGGGGGGTAAAGGAGACGGATTCTAGGGGCCCATGATGGAGGGGGGCCCAGAGAGGCCCCTAATGATGATGAAATTATAATACAGGGGGCCCTGTAAAGATTATTTTCATGGGGCCCAAAATCCCTAGCGGCGCCGCTGCAAGTAAGTACCTGTGTTTAATCGTGCTTAATCCAATCAAGCATATTAATCGTTTGACATCACTATTATGAACATGTACTAAAAGGCAAATGTACTCGCCTTGCTTGAACCATCAATAAATTAATTTAAAGCGAGTAACAAACTGTGATTAATCGTGATTAATCCAAATTCAAAAGTATGATTAATCTGATGAAAAAAGATTTAACCATTTGACGGCATACATTTACATAAAAAAATTCAAATTGAATGTATAAACCCATGCAATTATTCACAAATTTTTTTCGCAATAATCATGTATAGTATAAATAAATCGGACTTGAGATAAAAGTAAATATAGTGCATTCAAGTAACACGTACAAAAAGGTTCCTGTATGACATTCTGACAATAAAATTGCATTTGTGTGAAAATATTGGGCTGTTTTTAAGTTCAATTAAATAATGCAAGTGAATAAAAACCTGTGATTAATCGTAATAAATCCAATTCAAGTGTGATTAATCTGATTAAAACATTCAATCATTTGACGGCCCTAATTTATATAAATATCAGGGCTGTCAAATGTCATAAATTAACTCATGTAATTAATCACAAAACATGATTGCAATAATCATGTATAATTACAAATGAATCGTAACATTTATTTTGATTGCACATGCTTCTTGACAATACCCCGTGGAAGGTAACCTGCGAGGGTTATTAGACGGGCAGTGATAAGTACAAGAGTGCAAATTTTACTACCAAATAGACGGAGGAGAAACTTTTGGATTAAATTGTTTTGAGCCAATAATTGTGATGCATTCAAGTAACACACCTAAAAACTGTTCCTGAATGACATTCTGATGATTAAATTGCATTTGTGCTGAAATATCTGGTCTTTTGTTATAGTACGTATGTACGTGAGTAACAAACTGTAATTCATCCAATTAAAATATTCATCGTTTGACAGCACTAAAATTGAATGATAGAAAAAGGTAGATTTACTAGCCCTGCCTGAACCACCCTTAAGTTAATTTAAAGCAAGTAACAAACCTGTGATTAATCGTGATTAGTCCAAATTCAAAGGTGTGATTAATCTAATCAAAAAAATGTAACCATTTGACAACACTAATTTATGTGTGTCATTATTAGAGCTGTCAAATTGAATGCAGTAACTCATGTGGTTAATCACACATAATTATTGCATTAATTTTATACATATATATTTACATATATATATACATACATATATATATACATACATATGTATATACATATATATATATATATATATATATATATATATATATATATATATAAATATATATATATATATATATATATACATACATATATATATACATACATATGTATATACATATATATATATATATATATATATATATATATATATATATATATATATATATATATATATATTTATAAATATATATAAATACATATATATATTTATATACATATATATGTATATACATACAGTACCTACATACATACATATATACATATATATACACATACATACATACATATATAAATATATATGTATATATACATATATATACAAACATACATACATACATACATACATTACATACATATATATACATACATACATATATACATACATATATACATATATATACATATATATACATACATACATACATATATACATATATATACTGTATATACATACATACATACATATATATACATATATATGTATATATACATACATATGTACTGTACATATATATATTTACATATATATATGTATACATACATACATATATTCATATGTATATATATATATACATATACATATATATATGTAAATATATATATGTAAATATATATATATATATATATATATATATATATATATATATATATATATATATATATATATATATATATATATATATATATATATATATATATATATATATATATATATATATATATATATATATATATATATAAATAAAATTTTGTTATTAATCCAAATTCAAATGTGATTAATCAGACATTTTTGGTTATCATTTAACAGCGCTAACATATAAATATTAGCACTGTCAAATTTACAGCATTATTCACATTAATCGCAAAAAATATTGAATTACTCATGGATAATTGTTCCTGTATGCATTGCATTTGCGTCAAAATATTCGGGTCTTTCTTTAAGTTAACTTAAATGGTACAAGTAAGTAACAGCCAGTGATTAATCGTGATTAATCTGAATTTAATAGTGTTATTAATCTGATTTAAAAAATAAATAATTCAACAGAACTAACTTAGTGTAAATAAATATTGAGCATGTCAAATGTAATGCTATAATTCTTGCGATTAATCACAAAAAATATTGCATTAGTCATGTATAAATTAATAATGAGCTAATAATAATCAGATAAAAAAAGTAATCGTTTGACAGTAACAATATACATTTATACATAATGGCAGATTAACTAACCCTGCCTGAACAGGTTGAATTAAATTAAAGTGAGTAACAACCTGTGATTAATCATGATTAATATACATTTAAAAGCGTGATTAATCTGATTAAAAAAATATATCGTTTGACACCACTAGCATGTATATATACAAAAATGCAGATTAACTAACCCGGTCTGGAAGTCAATTAAGTCAATTTCAAGTGAGTTACAATTATTAATCAGATTAGTCACATTCAAAAATGTGATTAATCTGATTTAAAATAATTGTTTGACAACACTAATAACAATATATTGAAAAAGGCAGATTAAATAGCCCTGCCTGAACAACAGTTAAATTAAATTAAAGCGAGTAACAACCTGGGATAAATCATGATTAATCTAAATCTAAAAATGTGATTTAGCTGACAAATTGTTTTTGTTTGACAGCACTAGTATGAATATATGCAAATATTTAGATTATCAAGCCCTGCCTGAACAAGAGTTAAATTAGATTCAAGCGAGTAACAACCTTTGATTAATCATGATTAATCTAAATTTACAAATGTGATTAATCTGATAAAAAAAACAACTGTTTGACGTTACTAGTATGAATATACACAAAAATGCAGGCTAACTAACCCGGCCTGAACCACCGTTAAGTCAATTTCAAGTGAGTTACAAGCTCTGAATAATCATGATTAATCTAAATTTAAAAGTGTGATTAAAGGCCTACTGAAACCCACTACTACCGACCACGCAGTCTGATTGTTTATATATCAATGATGAAATCTTAACATTGCAACACATGCCAACACGGCCGGGTTAATTTATAAAGTGCAATTTTAAATTTCCCGCTAAACTTCCGGTTGAAAATGCCTTTGGATGATGACGTATGCGCGTGACATAGCCAGTGAAACAGGAGTATCGGTAGCCCATTGAAGCCAATACAAAAAGCTCTGTTTTCATTTCATAATTCCACAGTATTCTGCACATCTGTGTTGGTGAATCTTTTGCAATTTGTTTAATGAACAATGGAGACTGCAAAGAAGAAAGTTGTAGGTGGGATCGGTGTATTAGCGGCTGGCTGTAGCAACACAACAAGAAGGACTTACTTGGATAGCAGACGCGCCAGCCGATGCTAGCCGCCAACCGCATCTGTGTTGGGGTGAAGTCCTTTGTCGCGCCGTCGATCGCTGGAACGCAGGTGAGCACGGGTGTTGATGAGCAGATGAGGGCTGGCTGGCGTAGGTGGAGCGCTAATGTTTTCATCATAGCTCTGTGAGGTCCAGTTGCTAAGTTGCTAAGTTAGCCTTAGCGTCGTTAGCAACAGCATTGTTAAGCTTTGCCAGGCTGAGAATTATTAACCGTGTAGTTACATGTACATGGTTTAATAGTATTGTTGATCTTCTGTCTATCCTTCCAGTCAGGGATTTATTTATATTGTTTCTATCTGCATTTGAGACAGATGCTATCACGTTAGCTCAGTAGCTAAAGAGCTTCGTCGATGTATTGTCGTGGAGATAAAAGTTACTGTGAATGTCCATTTCGCGTTCGCGACTCTCATTTTCAAGAGGATATAGTATCCGAGGTGGTTTAAAATACAAATCCGTGATCCACAATAGAAAAAGGAGAGAGTGTGGAATCCAATGAGCCAGCTTGTACCTAAGTTACGGTCAGAGCGAAAAAAGATATGTCTTTCAATGCATTCTAGTCCGTCACTCTAACGTTCCTCATCCACAAATCTTTCATCCTCGCTCAAATTAATGGGGTAATCGTCGCTTTCTCGGTCCGAATAGCTCTAGCTGTGTTGAAAACAATAGGAAAATATGAGGAAGTGAACAACTGACAACGTCACGCTACTTCCGGTAGGGGCAAGGCTTTTTTTTATCAGAGACCAAAAGTTGCGACCTTTATCGTCGTTGTTCTATACTAAATACTTTCAGCAAAAGTATGGCAATATCGCAAAATGATCAAGTATGACACATAGAATGGATCTGCTATCCCCGTTTAAATAAAAAAAAAAACATTTCAGTAGGCCTTTAATGTGATTAAAAAAAACAATTGACATCACTAATATATATAGAAAAATATACAAAATATATACAAAAAAAGCAGATTGACTAGTTTTACTGAACCACCGTCTCGCCCTCTTCTCAGGCTTTAAAAAAAAGACGACGCACTCGCGGAACTCTCCCCTCTTCCCTTCTTCCCTCTGCTGCGTCTCTCATCGTTGGCGGGAGGCGACGCGGGGAGAAAGCGATTAGTCATATTCAATTTACATACGGCTGTCATGGGCTCCTCCAGGCTGAGCGCTGATGTCATGTGTGCGTGGGGGCCCTGCGAGGCCGTCCGCCATATGGGAAGAAAACCTTCCCCTCGCCCTGGGGGTTGGCGGTTTGGGGGGGGGGGGTGATGCTTGTGCGGGGGGCACATCACTGCTGTGTTGATGTGATGATGAATGTGGCACTTTGTGGAAACAACAACAAAAAGACACAAAAACTGAAATTCATTGACACAACTACCATAGTTAAGGTCATATATGGACTTAGTGGTAGCATGATGGTCAGGTCACACACACACACTATGCACTCACACACACACACACTATGCACATGCACGCACACACACACAGACAGACAGACAACGTGAAGCTTTAGTCGGTATGTTACAGACCACACATGGCGCCAGCTGTGTGATAAAACAGTTATTCACGCTCTTGCTCGCCTCCGCAGCAAACTTGCTCTGGAGTCCCTCCAACTTCTGGCCCCGCGTGCACGAGCGTGCATGTAAGCATGTGTAAAAAGGTGTGCTAAAAACACACACACACATACACACACAAAAACAAGCCCTGGGCTCCCCCTACAGGTGTCAGGTGTAGTTGCTGACACAGCAGAGAAGTGTTTCCACAAACTTTGGGCTCCCTGTTCTTACTTACCAATCAGTAGCATGGCTATGGCATTTTCAATGAAAATTAGCATCAAGCTAACGCATTTTGAAAATAGGGAAGCCTTTCTTGTGAGCATTTTCAAACATTACCTGAAGGTAGTTTGCTATGAATACACCTGTTTCACTGCCAGGTGCTTTTTCATTTTTTTAAATGTATTTATCATTTACCCTTTTTTTATTTATTTATTTTTTTATTTTATTTTTTTTAGAAACATATTTTTACTGAGCATAAACCCTTTAATATAATACGATGTATACCGAAAACCGAAAAAAACAATGCTCACAGTTTTTATTTTATTTTAAGGGAACACTGACCCCCTTCGCCCCCATCCACCCACCAATCCAAAATCCGCCCCGAAAAAAAAAAAAAAAGAAGTTAAATAAGAATAATATGAATAATGGTAGTAATTAATACAAAATAAGGAGAGAGGAAAATAAATGGATAAATCACCAATTTTTTTTTAAATAAAATGTATTTTTACATTAAAAAACCCAAAAATAAATAAATGTTAATGCTAATAATAACCTATTAAATATGATTTGTCACGGACAGCACGACCGCTGAGATGTTTTTATTTTCAAATAAAAATAAAACTGTTTCGCACATCTCCTGTACTTTTTGGTTTCAACTTGTTTCCAAAATGAAAAACGCCAACAAAAAGTTAGCGATTACGTGTAATATTCTCCTGTGTTCTAGCAATCAGTCATATTTTTGGGGGGTTTTGTCTTGAATCACAAATGGGGGGAAAAAAAGAAAAGAAAAAAAGAAAAAGGACGACTCTGCCAAAGAACCGCTCGTGTAGGGAATCCCAGGTTGCCATGGCAACAGGTTACATGCTCATTTGATTCAAATGAAGCTAAGATATTGAAAGGTAGCACGTCGTATGATTACAATTTGCTGCAACTATAGCGGTTGTTGCAGGAAACGGACGTGTTTTTGGAAATGGCGTTGACTTCCTCCTCTGGACGTCTGCCAAAAGTTTGTCACCAAAATATATGAATGTATAAATATATACGATCTGTGCGGACAGCCATTAGTGAGCTGACATTTTACAAAGGAAAAAGGTGGCGGCTTACTGCTGAGAGTGCTTTTTCTATTTAATCCATTGTTTTTATATTGGTTACTCCACGTTAGCATGTTAACGTTAGCATTGCTAGCTTTAATTGTATTTATTTTTTTGCAAATGTTGCAGGTAAAGTCGTATATGTTTATACTTGACACACGCAAACTGTTAGCATTTTTACGTTAGCGTTTTAGTATTTATTTATTTTTTTAGCTAAGTATGCAGGTATACAGTTTAGAGCTATACATTTTGGTACTTGACGCATGTCAACTGTTAGCATGCTAACTTTAGCGTGCAAGCTTTTTTAAAGCAAATTTTGCAAGTATATATTTTGCTGTTAGTATGCTAACTATTTTGTTTGAGCTAATTCAGCAGGTATACACTTTAGAGTCCGATATTTTGGTACTTGACGCGTATTAGCTATTAGCATGTATTTTGCAGGTATGCGCCTGGGAGTTGTATTTTTTGTTGCTTAAGGCATTCTAACTGTTAACATTTTTATCTTATATTATTCTTTATTTATTTAATTACTTATTTTCATCTGGTCTTTTCCCTGACTGTTCCAATGCTTACTGTTAAGCTAACATTAGCATGTTAGCATACTATCTTATTTAGCTAATTTTGCAGGTATGTGCCTGGGAGTTGTATTTTTTGCTAACTGCTAACATTTTTATTTTATATTATTCTTTATTCATTTAACTACTTATTTTTATCTTATCTTTTCTCTGACTTTTCCAAATGCTTACTGTTAAGCTAACATTAGCATGCTAACATACTATCTTATTTGGCTAATTTTTCAGGAATGGGAGTTGTATTTTTTGTTGCTTTATGTATGCTAACTGTTAACATTTATATTTTATATTATTCTTTATTTATTTAAGTACTTATTTTTATCTGATCTTCTCTCGGACTGTTCCAATGCGTACTGTTAAGCTCAAATTAGCATGTTAGCATACTATCTTATTGAGCCTATTTTGCAGGTATGCGCCTGGGAGTTGTATATTCTGTTGCTTAAAGTATGCTAACTGTTAACATTTTTATTTTATATTATTTTTTATTTATTTAATTACTTACTTTTATCTTATCTTTTCTCTGACTGTTCCAAATGCTTACTGTTAAGCTAACATTAGCATGATAGCATATTATCTTATTTAGCTAATTTTGCAGGTATGCACCTGGGACTTGTATTTTCTGTTGCTTAAAGCATGCTAACTGTTAAAATGTTTATTTTATATTATTTTTTATTTATTTAATCACTTACTTTTATCTTATCTTTTCCCTGACTGTTCCAATGCTTACTGTTAAGCTAACATTAGCATGTTAGCATACCATCTTATTAAGCTCATTTTGCAGGTACGGTATGCGCCTGGGAGTTGTATTTTATGTTGCTTAAAGCATGCTAACTGTTAACATTTTTATTTTATATTATTTTTCATTTATTTAATTACTTACTTTTATGATTTAGGGCTATATAAATAAACATTGATTGATTGATTGATTGATCTTATCTTTTCTCTGACTGTTCCAATGCTTACTGTTAGCATGTTAGCATAGTATCTTATTTAGCTCATTTTACAGGTACGGTATGCGCCTGGGAGTTGTATTTTTTGTTGTTGGATGCATGCTAACGGTTAATATTTTTTATTCATGTAATTTTTCATTAATTTAATGACTTATTTTTCTCTTACAGTTTTATTGTTTACTGTTAACAAGCCAACATTAGCATGCTAGTATACTATCTTAGTTAGCTCATTTTGCGGGTATGCGCCTGGGAGTTGTATTTTTTTTGTTGCTGGATGCATGCTAACTGTTAAAATTTTTATTTTACATTATTCTTTATTTATTCAACTACTTATTTTTTTTCTTATATTTTATCTGACTTTTCCAATGCATGACGCCACCTGTCTAGCGAGCTAACTGTTAGCATTTCAGTTGGGCTTCAGCTTACCAACCTAACCCCCGCCACGATCGAGGGAACAGTAGAAAATATTAATTGCATATTTACCGGTGGTGCTAAACATGTTTTTTTGTATAGTATTATCAATCATTTAAGGGAGTGTTTACGTAACCCAGGAAACCTGGCGACACGAGGACCACCTGTACTGACAACATGGAAGGAAAGGCACTAAATAATGTACGTAGTAAAAATAATAATGCACAGGTGTTTGCTGTTTGAGGCTCGACACCTGCAGGCCGCCTGTGACCAATCCCAGGGTTCAAAGTTCAAACATGCACTGTGAAAGGTTCCCCAGTCAGGCTGTAAACCACACAAAAGACGTCAGTAATCGGAAAACCCTCTGCTTCGCGGCTGCTCGCCTCTACAGTGGACGTCTGGAGTCATCTGGAGCAGATGGAGGCGCGGCATGGAAAAAAAAAAAAAAAAATCAAAACAAAAACAAAACATCAGAGAGCACGAGGGAGCTGATGTCCTGTACTTCCTGACCAGCTGCAGATGTCAGCCGACAGACGATGCAACAGCTGTTTGTCGGAGCCTGATTGACCCGGGATATCGCAATAATTGAAGTATTAGGATAAAAACGCCCGTAAGTAAGACGATGTTTCTCCCAGGGAGGAACTGATTTGTTTTGTCGACGTCAGACAGAGAGAAGAAGCGCTCCAGGATCCTGACAGCGTGCGGTTGAAGGGTCGTTAGACGCCGCCGAGGTTTGAAATGTGAAAAATGCTGCTTGGCCGGCGGAGGAATATTCAGAGGTTGGAGTTCGGCACTCGCAGAAAACGCAGGAATGCGCAAATACAGACTTCAGAGCGCTGACGTTCCAACCGCCGGGGTGGACTGCCGGCTCGGCGCCTCGTTGCTGCGAGTCAAGACCTGATGAATATTTGGTACCGCAATTATTGTCAACACAACGATCTTGGAGCCTCGGAGTATCGGCCAATACCGATAGGAGTAACGTTATGAGTATGAAAAGAATCGTCACTTCCTCCATGGACGCCATAGTCTGTCTTTTGTCAAGTTCTTTCAATCATCTGGTGGAAAAAAACAAAACATCAATAGAAGAGGACGCAAAGTACAAAACCCAAACCCAGTGAAGTTGGCACGTTGTGTATACTGTAAATAAAAACCGAATACAATGATTTGAAAAAACCCTTTCAACCTATATTCAATTGAATAGACTGCAAAGACAAGATATTTAACGTTCGAACTGGAAGACTTTGTTATTTTTTTGCGAATATAAGCTCATTTGGAATTTGATGCCTGCGTCGTGATTCAAAAAAGCTGGCACAAGTGGCAAAAAAGACGGAGAAAGTTGAGGAGTGCTCGTCAAACACTTGGAACAGGCTAATTGGGAACAGGTGGGTGCCATGATTGGGTATAAAAGCAGCTTCCATGAAATGCTCAGTCATTCACAAACAAGGATGGGGCGAGGGTCACCACTTTGTGAACAAATGCGTGAGCACATTCTCGAACAGTTTAAGAACAACATTTCTCAACCAGCTATTGCAAGGAATTTAGGGATTTCACCATCTACGGGCCGTAATATCATCAAAAGGTTCACAGAATCTGGAGAAATCACTGCACGTAAGATTGAATGCCAGTGACCTTGGATCCCTCAGGCGGTACTGCATCAAAAAACAACATCAGTATGTAAAGGATATCACCACATGGGCTCAGGAACACTTCAGAAAACCACTGTCAGTAACTACAGTTGGTCGCTTCATCTGTAAGTGGAAGTTAGAACTCTACTATGCAAAGCCAAAGCCATTTATCAACAACACCCAGAAACGCTGCCGGCTTCGCTGGACCCGAGCTCATCTAAGATGGACTGATGCAAAGTGGAAAAGTGTTCTGTGGTCTGACGAGTCCACATTTCAAATTGGAAAAGAGTCCACATTTCAAAAAGGAAAAGAACCATCCTGGCGCGAAGTTCAAAAGCCAGCATCTGTGATGGTATGGGGGTGTGTTAGTGCCCAAGGCATGGGTAACTTACACATCTGTGAAGGCACCATTAATGCTGAAAGGTACATACAGGTTTTGGAGCGACATATGTTGCCATCCAAGCAACGTTAACATAGACACCCCTGCTTATTTCAGCAAGACATTGCCAAGCCACATTCTGCACGTGTTACAACAGCATGGTTTCATAGTAAAAGAGTGCGGGTACTAGACTGGCCTGCCTGTAGTCCAGACCTGTCTCCCATTGGAAATGTGTGGCACAATATGAAGCCTAAAATACAACAAAGGAGACCCCGGACTGTTGAACAATTTAAGCTGTACATCAAGCAAGAATGGGAAAGAATTCCACCTGAAAAGCTTCAAAAATTAGTCTCAGCAGTTCCCAAACATTGTGTTGTTAAAAGGAAAGGCCATGTAACACAGTGGTAAAAATGCCCTGTGCCAACTTTTTTGCAATGTGTTGCTGCCATTAAATTCCAAGTTAATGATTATTTGCAAAAAAAAAATGAGTTTCTCAGTTGGAACATTAAATATCATGTCTTTGCAGTCTATTCAATTGAATATACGTTGAAAAGGATTTGCAATTCACCCCAGCGACCCCAAAAGGGACAAGCTGTAAAAGATGGATGGATGGATGTATTCTGTTTTTATTTACAAATTACACAACGTGCCAATTTCACTGGTTTTGGGTTTTGTAAATCACACGCAAAGAGCCCACTAATAATACACACAATTTTATAGTTTTGCACACGTCTTTTAGCACCTGGTATTGGGAAATTGCTTCCGGTCTTCAGTAGAAGAGGTCAGCAGGCTGATTTTGGAGCTAAAAGTGGGCTTTCCAAAATATACTGAAACACACCGAAAATCACTATTATGTCCATTTTTGGGGGGGAATTTTACCGGTAGACATAATTTTTTAGGTCCCATACCGTGAAATCAAATTATAGGGCGCACCGGATTATAAGGCATATACATGGGCGCATTAAAGGGGTCATATTATGATTTTTTTTTTTTACATTTAAAACACATCCTTGTGGTCTACATAGATTATGTTTTACAGACCATCTTCAGGTCGCTTTCTGAACATCTCTTCAGGATGCGCCGTTTTGTGGGCGGGTCTTATTTACGTGGCTCTACTTCAACAGCGTCTTCTCAACGTCATATTTGTTGTACCGGTAGTTTTTAGCACTTCCATAGCGAGACATAACTGTACGCTACTTTATATTAGAATCGGCAAATGAATGCCCCACAACAGGTAGGAGCTTATTGACTGCGGCGCGGACTACAAAGGCGGATGCGCGCACATTTTCGGGACTTATGCAGATCCTAAATGCACACCAGCAGGTACCGATAGGTAAGAAAAGTTGGTTTTGCATAATAATGCAAAACATAACACCAGCTAATATGTCTCCTAATAAGTGCCATTTTGGGGTCCTTATACACACGGCATAACAATACCAATATGTTGAAGCACAGTACGTCTGACTAGGGTAGCCGTAATGCGCTGACAATCGTAGATTGCCAAAGTCGTACTCAAATATTTTGACAGATTTTTAAGCGTTGTGTGTAAAGTTTTATATTCTCAATGAAACATCAACATTGTGGTGTTGCTTGCTAACATGTACTTGCTAGCGTCATTTATTGAACAGGGGGTGTCGAATACATTTTATAAGAGATACATGCAGACTGTATCTCTTATAAAATTGCTTCGAGGTGGGTAAGCACAACCAGAATTAATACGTACATTAGGCGCAACATTTAAGTGCGCCTTATAGTCTGAAATATACGGCACGTGCCTATGTTGTCACCGTTAAAGGGGCCCCGTTTAAAGGTTGCACAAACCACTGCTCCAAACAAAGTTGAAACGGTACAAACTTACTGAGAGATTGTTGTTTATAAAATGCATACAGTACAGCAGCCTTTTTAAACAATGGCCAGAGTTTATGCAAATAACGAAGCAATATTGCTGCGACACATATAGCCACAGGTCGATGCGGCGCTCGTTATGGTAATTAAACGCTAATGTGTGTAGGACAAAGCTCCTGGTGGACTCGACGCTTTACTCCCAGAGGACCTCGGCTTTAATTCGACTGTTTATTTGCTTGGCTTGCTTGACGAAGGCGCCGAAAGAGAGCCAACAGAGTTGGAGAGGCATTAAGCAGATTCATTATTAGCAGCTTTGCCTCGTAGGCAATGACTGCTTGATTATTAAGAAGGAAGGAAAAATGGAGACTGGAGTCGGCGCGGGTCTGATAATTGAGTGTACATGACGCCTGAAGACAGGGAATCTAGAATTACAGTCAAGTTGTACAACCTTGTCACTTTATTGGACTCGGATCAAAAACAATCATGTGTATATGAGTGTGTGTGTGTTAGGGGTGTCAAAAGTATCCGCAGCAAGTCGATACCGACACCCACAAAAGTACACCGATACTTGTATCGTTTTCAAGAATCGACGCGTTTGAGCACTGAGTCGGCGCCCAAGAAGGGAAAAAATTGTCCCAGCAGGCACAAGACATTGAAACAACGTTGAGAACTTGTTGAATTAGGTCCTGACGTTGAGCAAGTCAAACATAACGTTGAAACAACATGCTTTTTGACGACATTTAATCAATGTTGGGTTCTGACGTTGATTTGACCATTAACATTTTGGTCATTTCCCAACCAATATTCTACAACATAAACCTAACGTTGAAACAACGTGCTTTTTGACAACGTTTAATCAATGTTGGGTTCTGACGTTGATTTTAACATTGAATTTTGGTAATTTCCCAACCAATATTGTAGAACATACAACGTTGAATGAACATGCTTTTTGACGATATTTAATCAATGTTCGGTTCTGACGTTGATTTGACTATTGAGTTTAGGTCATTTCCCAACCAATATTCTACAACATAAACCTAACGTTGAAACAACACGCTTTTTGACGTTGTTTAATCAATGTTGGGTTCTGACACTGATTCGACCATTTAAATGTGGTCATTTCCCAACCAATATTCTACAACATAAATACAGCATTGAAACAACATGTTTTTTGACAACGTATAACAGGGGTGTCAAACTCAAATACAGAGTGGGCCAAAATTTAAAACTGAACAAAGCTGCGGGCCAAGGTTGAACAAATTAACCTTTTAATAGGGACCCAAACAAGTTTTGCATTGAATATTGAACAAGCAAGGCTTATATACCTTTATAGTGACATGCAAAATCGAGTTTCAAATAATAATAATAATAAAAAAAAAATATCAATGGCATATCAAATACAATTTAAATAAAAATTGAATGCCTCTTTTCTATTTGCAGCCTTCTGAGGTAAATATCAACATTAACTTTTTCCACAGGCTAATAAATTTAAAAATAAAATAACAATGAATAAACCAACCATTCAGGACTTGAAACTGCTCAGTTTGCAACACACTGATCTAATCGGATGTGCCCAAGCCAGATACCTGGCATCTTTTCTTAGATGCTAGTTCATTAATGCCGGGGCTCAGGCTTTGAGCTGAGGCAACCTTCATTATCGAACGAAGGTGTTCATCAGTCATTATATCTCGTAGTCCACCCGGAACACAGTCTTGGGGGCGTGCCTTAAAGGCACTGCCTTTAACGTCCTCTACGAGCTGTTGTCACGTCCGCTTTTCATCCATTCTAACAACGTGCCGGCCCAGTCACAAGATATGTGCGGCTTCTGTACGCATACACACGAAAATGCAACGCACACTTAATCAACAGTGATACAGGTTACACTGAAGGTGGCGGTATAAACAACTTTAACACTGTGAGAAATATACGCCACACTGTGAATACACACCAAACAAGAATGACAAACTCATTTCGGGAGAACATTCGCACCGTAACACAACATAAACACAACAGAACAAATACCCAGAACCCTTTGCAGCATTAACTCTTCCGGGACGCTACAAAATACACCCCCTGCTGCCGCCAAACCCCCCCCAAATGTGGATTTGGCGCCTCCAATTTTGCCCTCGCTCATAAATAATAAAGGAAGTGTGAGTAGTATAGTAGTATAATTGTACATAGGGGTGGGTACCGTTCATATTTGAACCGATACGGTACAGTTTCCTGGTAGCTAGGAACCGATAGGAGGACTCAACGATACCAATTTTTGGTACATTTGTGTGTGTTAATAAATGTTAATAGTTTTTGATAGTAAAATAATTTTTTTTGCATCATATAAAACTGAGCTGATTATTTTAACTGCTATCCAGTTGTTAAATCTCAGTTTTAGTCTCATTTGCAAGTATGACATTAATTTGCATTTAGAGTTGCAAGTTTAAAGCGTAATATGACAGTAGTTTATAGTTTTTTTATTTAGTTTAGTTTGTTTTTTGTTGCGCCCCAGAAAGTGTTAAAACTCAAAGTAATTTACTTAATTCACACCAACTGTTTGATCGTAATGTGTATTTTAGTTGTCGTTTTTATTAACACATTTTGAGGTGTTGAAATTAACATGTAAAATCAGCAGCATGTCATTAGCAAAGCCAATGTTTATTAGCATCAAGCTAGTGCTTTATTTTGAAAATATTTTAAATTGCAACAGTACCAACCCAGGTGCCGAAACATGGCACCATTGGATTTTTACTCCTTTTACTACTTTTTACTATGAAGCCACGCTGTTGTAACACGTGGCTTGGCGTTGTCTTGTTGAAATAAGCAGGGGCGTCAGGCCCGGCCCTAACCAATCTGGCGCCCTAGGCAAGATTTTAGGTGGCGCCCTCCCACATCGGCAGTGAAGTGTATATACTCACAAGAAACCGAATAGCTTTGTCTTTGACCTTTTTTTTTTACTTAAAGAAAGCAAATTAACAATCAGAATTGTTAACAAGATAAAAAAAACTATGGATAAATAAATGAATACAAAAAATAAAAAATGAATATATGAAATACAATATTTTTTACATACATAAACACAAAATAAAACGTGTCAACAAGTTGCATAAAATAAATTAAAAATACAATATAAATAAGGCACTGCACAAAACAAGATATCAAACCAGTATGACTTTAACACCTATATTACAAAAAAAGGGGATCCAACAGAGTTCTCTATTTGTGCTTTTTAATATTGCATTAACTAGAATGACTTACAAATTACTGTACACCAGGGAGTACTGTAATTACCTAACGTTACATTATTATTTTCCATAACAATTTAGCCCCCTCCACAATATTAACCCGACGTTAAAACAGAACTAGCTATTTATTGATTAGGAATTGCCGAATCATGTGACATTAGCTTAATGCTAAAGGTTACTATCACATTCTGTAACAGACAAATAATTTCATGTAGGCTAACGTTACCTACCTGCTACCTCTGTCCTTTTCTCGTTTCTCCTCCTCTTCTTTTCTCTTTTTTCTTCCCTGGGCACCTGACAGTTTTGGCCGTTTTGACATCTTGTGTTGATTTTTTTATGTGGTGTCGTCCAAAAAGAGTCATGATACGGGAAGGGAGGGGGCGCACCGTGCGGGGGGACGGGGGGAGGGCTTAATGTTGTAACAAATAATATTTCTATTAAATAGGCTTTACTTTGCATTTTAATTAACGTGGGATTATTTTATGTATTTAGAAATAATAGTACCAACTTTTTTATTTTTTTCCTCCAACATTTGTGGCACTGGCGTGGCGCCCCCTGATGGACAGCGGCCTTAGCATTTGCCTATACGGCCTATGCCACGGGCCAGCCCTGAGGGGCGTCCATGATAACGTTGCTTAGATGGCAACATATGTTGCTCCAAAACCTGTATGTACCTTTCAGCATTAATGGTGCCTTCACAGATGTGTAAGTTACCCATAGCTTGGGCACTAATACACCCCCATACCATCACAGATGCTGGCTTTTCACTTTTGCGCCTCAAACACTCCGGATGGTTCTTTTCCTCTTTGTTCAGGAGCACACGACGTCCACAGTTTCCAAAAACAATTTGAAATGTGGACTCGTCAGACCATAGAACACTTTTCCTAGTCCATCTTAGATGAGTCCATTGCATCTTAGATGAGCTCGGGCCCAGCGAAGCCGACAGCGTTTCTGGGTGTTGTTGATAAATGACTTTGGCTTTGCATAATAGAGTTTTAACTTGCACCTACAGATGTAACGACCAACTGTAGTTACTGACAGTGGTTTTCTGAAGTGTTCCTGAGCCCATGTGGTGATATCCTTTACACACTGATGTCAGTTTTTGATGCAGTACCGCCTGAGGGATCCAAGGTCACGGGCATTCAATGTTACGTGCAGTGATTTCTCCAGATTCTCTGAACCTTTTGATGATATCACAGACCTTAGATGGTAAATCCCGAAATTCCTTGCATAGCTCGTTGAGAGATGATGTTCTTAAACTGTTGGACAATTAGCTCATGCATTTGTTCACAAAGTGGTGACCCTCACCCCATTCTTGTTTGTGAATGACTGAGCATTTCAAGGAAGCTGCTTTTATACCCAATCATGGCACACACCTGTTCCCAATTAGCCTGTTCACCTGTGGGATGTTCCAAATAAGTGTTTGACGAGCATTCCTCAACTTTCTCAGGCTTTTTTGCCACTTGTGCCAGCTTTTTTGAAACATGTTGCAGGCATCAAATTCCAAATGAGCTAATATTTGCAAAAAATAACTAGGTTTTCCAGTTCGAACATTAAATATCTTGTCTTTGCAGTCCATTCAATTGAATATAGTTTGAGAAGGATTTGCAAATCATATTATTCTCTTTTTTTTAAATAACTATTTAGACAATGTGCCAACTTCACTGGCTTTGGGGTTTGTACACGATCTAAAGAACAACCCCTCACCCCTTGTTATGGTTTATAATCACCAGTGATGCATTATGGGAAAAGTAGTTGAAAAAAAGGCCTTACAGCCTGGTAGTAAATATCTGTCTTTCTCATTAAACCTCCCACTGTTTTTTTCTCTTAAGTCATTTTGCCAGCTACTCTGTGAAATAATAAATACGTGATGTATGTAATTAATAATGTCATGGCCAATAATCCACAGCTGGAGAGAATTATAAACTCTTTTTTTGGATGATATGAATGGATCCATTATGCTCTCAGTTTATCTTTTCAAAGAGTCAGTTCTCTTCCAGAGACGTTCAAAATGGTTGTTATGATAAGAAAAGTCACTATTGAACTGTGAGAGAGTCGATGAGTCTTTGGATTGCTACGAGCTACGCTAGCAAGCTATTGGTTTTTGCCAGAAGTGGGCGGATCCTAATATGCTGGCGGCAAACCCAAGGGTAATATTACAATCAAATTGATACAACAGTGATAATGCAGATATTTTTCAGATATCTTCAACGCTTGTTTTCACAAATAGCTTAAGACCGATATCCGATATCAAAATCGGATCGAAACACCCTAACTGTCAAGCAATGATTAAAAACTTGGATTAGTCATCCGCCTCAATTAATCGCAATTACTCAAAGTGAATTTCGCAATGGAAACATTTTAAATCTACTTAAAACAGAGCCGTAGTTTTATTTTTTGTGGCCAACACTCTGGAAGAGTTTTGTCTAAAACCCCTTTGGTGTGTATTTTGAAGTCAAAATTGCCACTGAGCACAGCAGTTGGTGACCATGAGCTTGAAAATTCTAAATTTTTAGTATCAGTATCTGCAACACTTGACATTTATTTTGGGAGAGACATTAGTTGTTTAAAGCAATTGAACCAAAAAATATTTGTAATAAAAATACAAAAAATCAACCGAAAAGGACTTGAAAAACTATATATACCAAAAAAAGACTATAAGCCGCTACTTTTTTCCTACACTTTGAGTCCTGTGGCTCCTAAGACAGAGCAAACAATTGTTTTGTTTTTTCTTCGCTGGCGGCCATAATAACAATAATTGTATAAAAATTGTACCATTATTGTTTGTGCTATGGCGTCATCTTTTGGACGAGTTTGTTTTTTTCTTTTTTTTTTGTTAACCGTAGTGCCATCCAGTCTTCTAGCCGTCCACAGTCTCTCTACTCATATGGATTCTTCATTCATCACTCCCAGTTTTACAGTACAACTAAAACTATTCATACTTACTAAACCCTCCCATGTGTGCTGTCTGTGGGAGTGTGTTCATGCTTATTTGTACGCGCTATTGTAATATAATGGAGCTAGCGTTGTTAGCACTAGCTAACATGCCAACACATTTACGAGTGCCTGTGTTAGTATTATTAACTTACAACGGCATTCTTTTCGTATTGTTCCAGTTTGACAAATTCCTCAGTAAATTCACCAAAACATCACTGTGGCGTTATCGAGTCTGTTTAGCTGATTGGAGAGTTAGCTTTCGCAGCTAGTGGGTCCATGACGATGACTTCTGTTTTATTTAATCTGCCGTTTTACTGCTGCGCTACAGACCCCATTTGGAAACAATTAAGGTATGTAAATAAACATTTACAGAACATTTATGTGTAAATAACTCATTATAGTCCGGTGCGACTAATATATGGAAACATATTTTTTTTGTCTAAATCTTGGTAGGTTTATCTATAGTCCGAACTATACGATATATATTTTCGAACAAACCAATGTTTTGGTTGCTTTTTTTTGTCTTTATTTGTTTTTTTTCAGTTACAAATTAGTTGTTTTTTTTTGGTAACATTTTTTTTTTTTTTTGGAGACCAATCGTTTTCTTTTTGGTTAAAACAATATACAGTATATTTTTTTGGTGACAAACAATTTCTCTTTATGTTATGGAGGTACGGTTGTGTCTTCATACAGCCAAACACAAAATGAATTTTCCAACAAAAATAGGCTTTGTTTGAAAATCTTTTCTAGGTTACTAAACTTAAAGTGTTTACAAAGTACAAAGAAGAAGGACCATGATAAACATTCTGAATTTATTTCATCCATCCATCCGTTCATTTTCAAAATAATCTTACTCATCTCACCATATGAAATGTAACTTACTTCACCGAGTATTATTTATTTATTTTTATTGTGATTACTTATGGAGTATATTGTGAATAAATTGAGAACAGGAAGTGAAAAAATGTTTTAGCAACTGTTATGTAAAAGAAAAGGGGTAGGATTAAATAAGCTCTGCTTCTTCCTACTCCTTTTCAAACATGTTGAAAAGAGAAATTGGAAATTGTGATGTATCATGTTGTATGCTTGCATGTTCGAAATAAACTCAAAGTCAGCTATTTTTTTTATAAACATTTTTAACATACAGTACATCATCTTTTTTTGTTTTGTAACTCCAAAAAATATTTGCAATCAAAAAATGATTTGTAACCTAAAACAAAACAAAAATTGTAACCAAAACATTTGTATATATTTTTTAAGTTTCACATCCATTTTTGGTTTGCAGATCTTTTTTTTTAATGGTTCCATAAAAATGTCTCTCCACGTGTATTTCCTTGGAATGGGATCAATACCAAACATTTGCCTCCCATATGCTACCATCCATCCATCCATGTTCTACCGCTTGTCCCTTATGGGGTCAAATCTTTGTTTATTAATAAATTGTGCTTTAATATTCACGTAGGAGTGACTGAAAGCTGATTTAGGTTGCATTGATCAACAGTTAAGTCACTGCTAAGTTGACTGACAGCAACGACTTCTCTGCCAAAGTCTCAGACTAAAGTCCCAAGGGAACCAAGCAAGAACTGTTGCTCTGCTCCTTGTAAGCGATGGAAGTCTCCGACTCGACAGTGTGAACATCAGATCTGCACAGATCTCTTGGGCTTTCTTGATGTTAAGTGTGTTTTTGTTCTCCTACATCCACACTCTCGCATCTGTCTTCGCCCGCACGTTTGGTGTGTGTGTGTGTGTGTCCCTCCATGCGTGTGTTCGGCGTCGGCATGAGGATCCATCTGTGTCGGGTTAACCCTCTGAGAGCCTCTCCCAGCAGGTAGCCCTGGAGAGCCTAAATCATCTGGCTGGTCAGAGGCGTGAAATCCTTCCAGGCCCGGACAGATGTCTTTCTGTTCCAGCCCGACTCTGCCTTCAGCGACCTCACAGACCCTCAATGCAGACACCGCTCCCAAAATGCAGACCAGACCGTGGCGAGACAGACTTCGGTTAATTCCCAAACCACCCAGAATCTCACCTACGGAACCGTTAAGGGAGAACGCGACAAATCTCCCCTGTGAGTTTAGCGCCGACGACGAGCTAACTTGGGGTTGGGTAAACAGACCGGAGACCTGCGTCTTTGGAACGCCGGCGGACAGACGACCTCTACGCATGACGTGGCCGTCTTTCCAGAAGCGAACATAAAACTCTCGATGGCTTCCTGTTCGCTTCCTCTCCACTGGAGGCCTCCAACGCCAGCTGATTGAGGTGGTGTTATGTTCTTGGCCTGAGCGCCTGAGCCGTGGGCCTAATGGCTTCCAGCTGGGACTGTGTGTCTGCATTAAGTCCTCAAGTGGAAAAGTGGCTGCAAAGTCAAACCACCTGGTGAGGCCGAGCCGCTGAGGAGGTGTGAGGTGGCGCTGGACTAAACCGATACAGTTTCTTGTTTTTTTTTTTAGCTATCCCTCGAAGCCGCGACCGGTTGAGTCCTGAAACCAACTCCTAAGACCCATGAGTTGGTCTCAGAACGTTTCAACACACAAAGCCTGACAACAAGCAAACCAATCTTGGCACCTGTGACCGCTGCAGCTGACAGCTGTAATTTCATTGGCCCGATACTGCAACCTTGTCACAAGTGTGGCTAACAGACACAAGTGAATAATTCTCTTACAAGAAGCACAAGAGTACAAATGGCAACCAACTCCCGGATTTCACGTTTGTCCAAGGAGAGATCAGAGCAGCTAATAGATTTTGGCACGAGCATGTAGCGCTTGTCACATTAACCCGCTGCATGTTAATGGCTGCCATTAAACAGGAGAGTCAACATAAAGCATCTTCTGGAGGAAATAGTCAGCTATAGTACACTCAGGAATTTCCTTTCTGTGTGGAGACGAGTGATTGTTGCGATACGGGGAGGGGGGAGGATTAAATAAGCGCTGCTTCTTTGAACTCATTTTCGGACATGTTGAATCGTGTAACCGTGACTGCGATGTAAACTCAAACACGAACCAAAAATCTGTGGAAAGCAAAGCTAATGACCATGAACAAACTGTGCTACTAAGGCTATGTTCACACTTTTTATTGCCCACGTGTAACACGTATCTGATTGTTTCACATAAACAGTACAATTAAAGATTTTTGCCGATATATGAACACGTATCTGATTGTTTCACGTGAACAGTACAATTACCGATTGTTTGCCGATATATGAACATGTGTCCGATTGTTCCACGTGAACAGTACAATTACCGATTGTTTGCCGATATATGAACATGTGTCTGATTGTTTCACGTAAACAGTACAATTACAGATTGTTTGCCGGTACTGTATATGAACATGTGTCTGATTGAACAGTACAATTACAAATTTTTGCTGATATATGAACACGTATCTAATTGTTTCACATGAACAGTACAATTACCGATTGTTTGCCGATATATGAACATGTATCTGATTGTTTCACGTGAACAGTACAATTACCGATTGTTTGCCGATATATGAACATGTATCTGATTGTTTCACGTGAACAGTACAATTACCGATTGTTTGCCGATATATGAACATGTATCTGATTGTTTCACGTGAACAGTACAATTACCGATTGTTTGCCGATATATGAACATGTATCTGATTGTTTCACGTGAACAGTACAATTACCGATTTTTGCCGATATATGAACACGTATCTGATTGTTTCACATGAACAGTAAACTTACCGATTATTGCCGATATATGAACACATATCTGATTGTTTCACGTGAACAGTACAATTACCGATTGTTTGCCGATATATGAACATGTGTCTGATTGTTTCACGTGAACAGTACAATTACCGATTGTTTGCCGATACTGTATATGAACATGTGTCTGATTGTTTCACGTGCACAGTACAATTACCAATTTTTGCTGATATATGAACACGTATCTGATTGTTTTACGTGAACAGTACAATTACCGATTTTTACCGATATATGAACACATATCTGATTGTTTCACGTGAACAGTACCATTACCAATTTTTGCCGATACATGAACACGTATCTGATTGTTTCACATGAACAGTACAATTACCGATTTTTGCAGATATATGAACACGTATCTGATTGTTTTATGTGAACAGTACAATTACCGATTTTTGCAGATATATGAACACGTATCTGATTGTTTTATGTGAACAGTACAATTACCGATTTTTGCAGATATATGAACACGTATCTGATTGTTTCACATGAACAGTACAATTACCGATTGTTTGCCGATATATGAACATGTATCTGATTGTTTCACATTAACAGTACAATTATCGATTTTTGCAGATATATGAACATTGTTTTATGTGAACAGTACAATTACCGATTTTTGCAGATATATGAACACGTATCTGATTGTTTCACATGAACAGTACAATTACCGATTGTTTGCCGATATATGAACATGTATCTGATTGTTTCACATTAACAGTACAATTATCGATTTTTGCAGATATATGAACATTGTTTTATGTGAACAGTACAATTACCGATTTTTGCAGATATATGAACATGTATCTGATTGTTTCACATGAACAGTACAATTACCGATTGTTTGCCGATATATGAACATGTGTCTGATTGTTTCACGTGAACAGTACAATTACCGATTTTTGCCGATATATGAACACGCATCTGATTGTTTTATGTGAACAGTACAATTACCGATTGTTTGCCGATATATGAACATGTATCTGATTGTTTCACATGAACAGTACAATTACCAATTTTTTGCAGATATATGAACACATTGTTTCATAGAACAGTACAATTAGCGATTTTTTGCCGATATATGAACACATATCTGATTGTTTCACGTGAACAGTACAATTACCGATTTTTTGCAGATATATGAACACATTGTTTCACATGAACAGTACAATTAGCGATTTTTTGCCGATATATGAACACGTATCTGATTGTTTCACGCAAACAGTACAATTACCGATTTTTGCCGATATATGAACACGTATCTGTTTGGTTCACATGAACAGTACAATTACCGATTTTTGCCGATATATGAACACGTATCTGATTGTTTCACGTGAACAGTACAATTAACGATTTTTGCTGATATATGAACACGTATTTGATTGTTTCACATGAACAGTACAATTACCATTTGTATGCCAATATATGAACATTTATCGGATTTTTTCACGTGAGCATTAAAATTCAGATTGTTTTGCCCATATGTGAACATGTATCGGATTTTTTCACGTGAACAGTAAAATTCAGATTTTTTGCTCATATGTGAACACGTTTCTGATTATTTTTATGTGAACAGTACAATTCTGATATTTCTCCCATATATGAACACGTATCTGTTGTTTCCACGTGGCCATACAATTCCGATTTTTTGCACAAATATGAACATGTGTCTGATTTCTTCACGTAAACAGTACAATTCAGATTTTTTTTTCAAATCCAGCGCAGGCCTCTTTCATAGGAAAATCCAAATCGACATTTTTGGCCTCCAATCCCGATGCCCCTTTTTGACCTCAGAGCCGATCCGACATTGAGTCCTGATCCGAGACTTTCGAACACATATCTGATTGTTTCACATGAACAGTACAATTTCGATTTTTTTGCCCATATGTTTACGTGAACTGTACAATTACCGATTTTTCCCAATATATGAACACGTATATGGTTGTTTCACATGAGCAGTACAATTACCGATTTTTTGTCGATATATGAACACTTAGAGTTTTTCACATGGCCAGTACAATTCCGATTTTTTGCACATATGTGAACATGTGTCTGATTTCTTCATGTAAACAGAACAATTCAGATTTTTTTTTTCAAATTCAGCCCAGGCCTCTTTCATAGGAAAATCCAAATCGACATTTTTGGCCTCCAATCCTGATGCACATTTTTGACCTCAGATCCGATCCGATATTGAGTCCTGATCCGAGACTTTGACTACAGATTT
>NC_084731.1:79784863-79872363 GCF_033978785.1 Entelurus aequoreus | reverse complement strand
CGTCAGAACCCAACATTGATAAAACGTCGTGAAAAAGCATGTTTCAGCGTTGTATTTGTGTTGTAGAATATTGGTTGGGAAATCACCAAATTTCAATGGTCAAATCAACGTCAGAACCCAACATTGATTAAACGTAGTCAAAAACCATGTTTCAACGTTGTATTTGTAGTGTTGAATATTGGTTGGGAAATGACCAAAATTTAATGGTCAAATCAACGTCAGAACCCAACATTGATCAAACGTTGTCAAAAAGCATGTTGTTTCAACAGTGTTTGTGTTGAAGAATATTGGTTGGGATATGATCAAAATTCAATGTTAAAATCAAGGTCAGAACCCAACATTGATCAAACGTGGTCTAAAAGCATGTTGTTTCAACGTTCCTGACCTCATGGTAAACTACCGGCCGGTGTCCCACCTTCCGTTTATTTTGAAAATCCTCGAAAAAATTGTTGCACGGCAGCTAGATGAACACCCAGCGTCTAACAATCTCTGTGAACCTTTTCAATCTGGTTTCAGGGCAAATCACTCTACGGAGACAGCCCTCGCAAAAATGACTAATGATCTATTGCTAACGATGGATTCTGATGCGTCATCTATGTTGCTGCTTCTTGATCTTAGCGCTGCTTTTGATACCGTCGATGATAATATTCTATTAGAGCGTATCAAAACACGTATTGGTATGTCAAACTTAGCCTTGTCTTGGTTTAACTCTTATCTTACTGACAGGATGCAGTGTGTCTCCCATAACAATGTGACCTCGGACTATGTTAAGGTAACGTGTGGAATTCCCCAGGGTTCAGTTCTTGGCCCTGCACTCTTTAGTATTTACATGCTGCCGCTAGGTGATATCATACGCAAATACGGTGTTAGCTTTCACTGTTATGCTGATGACACCCAACTCTACATGCCTCTAAAGCTGACCAACACGCCAGATTGTAGTCAGCTGGAGGCGTGTCTTAATGAAATTAAAAAATGGATGTCCGCTAACTTTTTGCAACTCAACGCTAAGAAAACGGAAATGCTGATTGTCGGTCCTGCTAGACACCGACATCTATTTAATAATACCACCTTAACATTTGACAACCAAACAATTACACAAGGCGACTCGGTAAATAATCTGGGTATTATCTTCGACCCAACTCTCTCGTTTGAGTCACACATTAAGAGTCTTACTAAAACGGCCTTCTTTCATCTCCGTAATATCGCTAAAATTCGTTCCATTTTAATAATAATAATAATAATAATAATAATAATACCTGGGATTTATATAGCGCTTTTCTAAGTACCCAAAGTCGCTTTACATGTTAAAAATGTTGTCCACTAGCGACGCTGAGATCATTATTCATGCGTTCGTTACGTCTCGTTTCGATTACTGTAACGTATTATTTTCGGGTCTCCCTATGTCTAGCATTAAAAGATTACAGTTGGTACAAAAACTACAAAATGCAGTTATTTTGACAAGAACAAGAAAGTTTGCACATATTACGCCTATACTGGCTCACCTGCACTGGCTTCCTGTGCACTTAAGATGTGACTTTAAGGTTTTACTACTTACTTATAAAATACTACACGGTCTAGCTCCAGCCTATCTTGCCGATTGTATTGTACCATATGTCCCGGCAAGAAATCTGCATTCAAAGAACTCCGGCTTATTAGTGATTCCCAGAGCCCAAAAAAAGTCTGCGGGCTATAGAGCGTTTTCTATTCGGGCTCCGGTACTCTTGAATGCCTTCCTGGTAACAGTTAGAGATGCTACCTAAGTAGAAGCATTTAAGTCCCATTTTAAAACTCCTTTGTATACTCTAGCCTTTAAATAGACCCCCGTTTTCGACCAGTTGATCTGCCGTTTCTTTTCTGCTCTGCCCCCCTCTCCTTTGTGGAGGGGGGAGGCACAGGTTAAGTGGCCACGTATGAAGCGCAGGCTGTCCAAAGTCGGGACCCGGGGTGGACCGCTCGCCTGTGCATCGGTTGGGGACATCTCTGCGCTGCTGACCCGTCTCAGCTCGGGATGGTTTCCTGCTGACCCCACTATGGACTGGACTCTCACTATTATGTTAGATCCACTATGGACTGGACTTTCACAATATTATGTCAGACCCACTCGACATCCATTGCACCGGTCGCCCAAGGGGGGGGGGTCCCACATCTGCGGTCCCCTCCAAGGTTTCTCATTGTCACATTGGGTTGAGTTTTTCCTTGCCCTGATGTGGGATCTGAGCCGAGGATGTCGTTGTGGCTTGTGCAGCCCTTTGAGACACTCGTGATTTAGGGCTATATAAGTAAACATTGATTGATTGATTGATTGATTGATTGATAAGTTTGAGTTGCTCAACTTCAGGACCTAATTCAACAAATTCTCAACGTTGTTTCAGTGTCTTTTTTGCCTGCTGGGTAAGTTTTGTATTTTGCCTTGCGTCTTGGAACTAAATCACTCTCTTACCTACAAGCTACCTCCTGTCCTCTGCATCTTTGGAAGCGCAAACATCACACCATGTCAAAATGTAACAGTAGCTGCGTTTCCATTACCTCGAGAAAAGCGAAAAACCTAAATATCCCAATAAGACACCCATATTTTGACAAAATATCAGACGTTTCGATATTGAAGTGTTTCGCAAAAGCTCGATGGAAACACTTTTTTCCGCATTTAGTGGTCACTTAAACACGAACCGGGGGGCGGCAATACAGGAAAAGTAGGGCGACCAGGTCGTCTCGCGAGTCCCTTCCCGGAAATAGAGGCCGACCGGCAGGCTCGGAGAGATCCATGTGTCCGAACAACATCAAGGGGGCCTTCGAGCGACCACCTATTGCCTCGTCTTCTATTGACGTCACGGCAACAGGATGAGATTTTACGAGAATTACGGCTCATGATGCAAAACACCCTTTAATTGAAAAAACACCTACAAGTCGCAAATGCCATCTATCCATTTTCTACCGCTTGTCCCTTCCGGAGTCGCGGGGGGTGTTGGAGCCTATCTCAGCTGCACTCGGGCGGAAGGCGGGGTACACCCTGGACAAGTGGCCACCTCATCGCAGGGCCAACACAGATAGACAGACAACCTCCAAAGACATGCACCTGGGGATAGGTTGATTGGCAACACTAAATTGGCCCTAGTGTGTGAATGTCAGAAATATTCTTTGTAAAATTTTAGAAATACCGCTTTTATTTTGTGAAAAACTGCAACGGAAACACAGCTACTGTTACTGACTACCACAACTTATTTTCTTGATTCATGGCGTTTTTTAAAGCCAGAAAGTTGTCTTTTGAAATGATTGTATTTGTGTGTCATGTCTGTTATTTGTCGTTTTGCTACCAAATCTAAGCTGAATGAACATCCTCCGAGTCTGGTGATACCTGTATGCTGAGCTCTCAAAGAAACTACGTCCATCCCAAAGTTAATTTCAATGGTCAAATCAATGTTAAAACCCAACATTCATTAAACGTCGTCAAAAAGCATGTTGTTTCAATGTTGTATTTGTGTTGAAGAATATTGGTTGGGAAATGACCACATTTCAATGGTCAAATCAACGTCAGAACCCGACATTGATTAAACATCGTCAAAAAGCATGTTGTTTCAATGTTGTATTTGTGTTGAAGAATATTGGTTGGGAAATGACCAAAATTCAATGGTGAAACCAACGTCATAACCCAACATTGATCAAACGTCGTCAAAAAGCATGTTGTTTCAACCTTGTATTTAAACTGAATGAACACCCTCCGAGTCTGGTGATACCTGTATGCTGAGCTCTCACAGAAGCCACGTCCATCCCAAAGTTAAATTCAATGGTCAAATCAATGTCAGAACCCAACATTGATCAAACATCGTCAAAAAGCATGTGGTTTCAACGCTGTATTTAAACTCAATGAACATTCTCCGAGTCTGGTGATACCTGTATGCTGAGCTCTCAAAGAGGCCACGTCCATCCCAAAGTAAAAACTGAGCTGAAACTGAAAAACAGAGGAGTGAATCTAAAAAATGGGTAGTTGAACAATGCCAATTTGTAACACCTAAAAAAAGAGAATGGTGGGAAAAAAAATCTAAAAAAATTGGCATAGAAAAACAACAAAGATTCCAAAAAATTGTATGATTTTTAATGTTTGTGTTATATTTCTCATATCAGTTTATTTTCAATACCCAAACTTACTGGCTCCATGGAAGAATGAGACATGTTCTTCTTGTCTTGCTATGCGAAGTAGTAAAAAAAACAAAAAAACATTTGAAAGTTCCAGAAGGAGAAGAACATACTGACGTGTCCCACTAATTGATGTGAGGAACCAAGAGAGTGACAGTGGGAAAGCCGCGAGGATTTGGGTCACGGCTCTTTGCTGTCGGCATTTCGGTTTCCCTTCTCGGTAAAATAAGATGGAAAGAGTCGGGGACAGGGGGGACGATCCCTTTAACCCATCTGGCAGCCGCATGCTCTCGTTTTGCTCTTGTGGTGACTTCAGAGACAGAAGACGAGCATAGAAGAGCAATAAAGAAGATAAAAACAATCTGCTCGTAATTACTTTGAGAACAAATTCATCAGTGGCCGTTACAGCACATGCTTCTCTCTTTCTTGGGAAATGAGGCGTATTGTGGGAAGTAGTATGCATTTTTACTTTGCAAAAAGTAATTGATAAATAATTCCAAAGGATTGCATTAATCTGAATGATACCAGACTTTTAAGAGGGTTAATTCTCAGTCCAAACGAAATGCTCAAATACTAGCGTCACTTAGGAATGAGCGACTTGGCCTCAAATCTATATTGCAATTTATATCGCAGCCTCTAGAGTAGGGGTGTCAAAATCATTTTAGATGGGGGGCCACATGGAGAAAAATCCACTCCTGGACTGGTAAAATCATAGCACCATAACTTAAAAATAAAGACAACTTCAGATTGTTTTCTTTGTTTAAAAATATATCCTTTTGGAATTGCACTGTTCACATTGACATGAAAAAATCCGATACAAGTCACATATGGGCAAAAAAAAAAAATCGTAATTGACCTGTAGTGTGAACAAGGCCTTAGATTAAGGCCGTGTATCTTTGGGCACCACATGATTCGATTCATGGGAGTAACGATTTGATTGAGAATCGATTGTTGATTAATCATCTATACTTTTTTAATACAATTTGGTGCCAGTTCTACGACATGAAAAAATCCGATACAAGTCACATATGTCCAAAAAAAATCGGAATTGACCTGTAATGTGGACAAGGCCTTAGATTAGGGCCGTGAATCTTTGGGCACCACATAATTCGATTCTTGGGGGTAATGATTTGATTCAGAATCTATTTTCGATTCAAAATCTATACTTTTTTAATAACATCGGATGACAGTTCTAGAACATGAAAAAATATGATACAAGTCACATATGGGCAACAAAAAAAAATCGGAATTAACATGTAGTGTGAACAAAGCCTTAGATTAGGGCTGTGAATCTTTGGGTACCACACGATTTGATTCTTGGGGGTAACGATTTGATTCAGATTCGATTCTCAATCCAAAATCAATACTTTTGTCAATAACATTTGGTGCCAGTTCTATTACATGAAAAAATCTGATACAAGTCACATATGTCCCAAAAAAAATCGGATTTGACCTGTAGTGTGAACAAGGCCTTAGATTAGGGCCGTTAATCTTTGGGCACCACACGATTCGATTCTTGGGAGTAATGATTCGATTCAGAATCGATTCTCGATTAACAGTCTCTACTTTTTTAATAAAATTTGGTGCCAGTTCCATGACAAGAAAAAATCTGATACAAGTCACATATATGCAAAAAAAAATCGGAATTAGGCCTGAGATTAGGGCCATGAATCTTTGGGCACCACACGATTCAATTCTTGAGAGTAACGATTCCATTCAGAATCGATTCTCGATTCAAAATCTATACTTTTTTAATGACATTGGATGCCAGTTCTTTGATTAACTGCATTCCTCCATAAAATAGATAAAAACTCTAATAAATGTTTATATTACTCAAAAGAAGACAAACATTTAATAAAGTCAAATACAAAAGAGGCAACAAGAAAAGTATCCAACATTTCTCTTTCTAAAGTAAATCTGATGTGCAGATGATTTGCCTGAGTGGCTGAACAAGACAGTAGGAAAATATGTATATATATACATTTGTTTTAATGAATTAAGAATCGTTACAAATAAGAATAAGAATCGATTTTTTTTTTTTTGGAACACCCCTAATTTATTCCAACTAATGCTTGTATCTGAGATTTTAAATGCAGGCCGATACCGTTCATTAAAAATAATGACAATATTTCATTTTGTTGATCCTTTTGGAATTGCACTGTTCAGATTGAAATTTAAAAAATCTGATACAAGTCACATATGGGTAAAAAAAACAAATCGGAACTGACCTGTAGTCTGAACAAGGCCTTAGATTAGGGCTGTGAATATTTGGGCACCACACGATTCGATTCCTGGGAGTAACGATTCGACTCAGAATCAATTCTCGATTAAAGGTTTATACTTTTTTAATAACAATTGGTGCCAGTTCTATGACATGAAACAAATCAGAAACAAGTCACATACGTCCCAAAAAAATCGGAATTGACCTGTAGTGTGAACAAGGCCTTAGATTAGGGCCGTGAATATTTGGGCACCACACGATTCGATTCTTGGGAGTACCGATTCGATTCAGAATCGATTCTCGATTCAAAATCTATACTTTTTTAATAACATTTGGTGCCAGTTCTATGACATGAAAAAATCCGATACAAGTCACATATAAGCACAAAAAAAACCCCGGAATTGACATGTAGTGTGAACAAGGCCTTAGATTAGGGCCGTGAATCTTTGGGCACCACATGATTCGATTCTTGGGGGTAATGATTCGATTCAGAATCGATTCTTGTTTCAAAATCTATGACATGAAAAAATCCGATAGAAGTCACATATGGGCAAATACAAAAATCGGAATTGACCTATAGTGTGAACAAGGCCTTAGATTTGGGCCGTGAATTTTTAGGCACCACACGATTCGATTCTTGGGAGTAACAATTCCATTCAGACTTGATTCTCGATTAAAAATCTATACTTTTTTAATAACATTGTATGCCAGTTTTATGATTAACTACGTTCCTCCATAAAATACATGAACAACTCTAATAAATGTTTATACTACTCAAAAGAAGACTGGTTTTATTTACTAAAATTCTACCCAAGCAGTTAATAAAGTCAAAGAATCGTTACAAATAAAATCGCAATTTACCTCAATCAATCAATCAATCAATCAATCAATGTTTACTTATATAGGCCTAAATTACGAGTGTCTCAAAGGGCTGCATAAGCCACAACGACATCCTCGGCAAGGAAAATCTCAACCCAATGGGACAATGAGAAACCTTGGAGGGGTTATCCTGTTCATTAAAATAATGAAAATATTTCATATCCTTGATGCTTCCTGAGACGGAGCTCTCCCAATGTTCTCTCCAAGCCTGCGTCTTGTCAATATGGTGGCGGTAACGCTGGGAGACAAGTGGCGACATGAATGCTATTGCGTGTAAACGTTATTCTTCCCTTCAGTCGCTGGCTTGACAGAATCCTTCAACATTCCCACGCAAGTTCCTCGGTATGCCCCCGTGGACCGAGAACACTTTTTTCCCCCCACCGCGCTTCTTTCCTGCTGATACTCCTGAAGGACAAGCAGAGAGCTCGACACGAAACGCGGGCCTCTCTTCTGTCTAAACACGCTCGCACTCTGATTGATGCGCCCGAAGCGGGCCCGCTTTTCACCTCGGCGGCGTGATTACGAGGGCCATTTATTTGTTCAGCTCTAATTGTCGGAGCCGCCGTCAGCGAGGCGCGGGTGCACAGCTGCGGCGAAGTGACAAGCTGGCGCGGAATCAGGAACGATTCGATAGCGCTTCCGAGCTGGAGTCGAGAGCGGATTGATTGGGGAAGAAAAAAATAAATGGCGGCGAGTGTCAGATGATGTGCGATAAAGGCAATCTGCACCTGTCAGCCAGTGCGGAAAACTAATTGTAATGTATAGTTTGATGGCCACTTTGAGCGTGCGCACACACACACACACACACACACATTCTTATATTTGTTTCCTTCTTGAGGCCTACCTCTTTAGGACCACCCTTTCTAGATATATAAAGATGTGTATATACAACATTAATAATATATACATACTATGCACATATAAAAAAAGCTTGTTGTGAAGAATGATTTGGAATTTCACAAGAAAAACTTAGAATTTTGGCAGTATTATAATGAAAGTCGTAATTTTACTCAACGCAAGTCGAAATTTTAAAAGAAAAACTGAACATTTGTGCAATATTATGATAAAAGTTGGGATTTTACTCAATAACAGTCACAATTGTAGAAGAAAAGCTTAAAATGTTGGCAATTTTATGAAAAGGGTTGTAATTTTACTCGACAAAAGTCACTATTTTATAAGAAAACTAACATTTTGACAATATTATAATAATGATTGGAATTTTACTCGGCAAAATGATGACAAAAGTCGTCATTTTACTCAGAAAATGTCACCGTTTTACAAGAACAACCAAAAACATTGGCAATATGGTGATAAAAGTCAGAATTTTATATGACATCACATAAAAAAGTTATAATTTTACGAGAAAATGTTGTAATATTACAGAAACAGAAAGAATATGAGAACTTGTTCCCAATTTTATAAGAAAAAAAGTCGACACATTGTGAGAAAAAGACTGCTTTTAGTTAATTTATTTATTTATTGATTTTTTTTGTTGGTAATTGGTTTGTAATCTTCATTATTTATTTCAAGTTATTACAGTATGTCTCTATATACATATTTATTTATTTATTTGTATTAATTTTGGCCACTGGGGGTGCATGTTAATTTCTTAAACACACTTGTTATTTCATATGTTGACCAGAGGGGGAGCACTTTTAAAACCGACACACAGCCAATTTGAAAAATCCTTCCTTTTTGGGACCACCCTAATTTTGATAGATTTCACCACCAGGGGTGCAAATGAGACATTTTCTATTAGATGCAATGGTTTTCCGTATTAGGACCATGATTTATGTCCTAACTTGTTCCCGGTCCTCATATGGAAGGTACTTTTCCTTGTTGATGTCTCAAGAAGGGTATAAATACAAGAACATGCACACACACACACACACACACACACAGACACACACACACACACACACACACACACACACACACACACACACACACACACACACACACACACACACACACACACACACACACACACACACGCACACACTCTTGTATTTGCTACCTTTTTGAGACCTCCGAAAAATGCCTACCTCTTTAGGACCACCCTTTCTAGACATATAAAGATGTGTATTTACAACATTAATAATATATACATACTATGCACATATAAAAAAGCTTGTTGTGAAAAATGAGTTGGAATTTCACAAGAAAAAGGTCACAATTTCAAAAGAAAAACTTAGAATTTTAGCAGTAATATAATAAAAGTCGTAATTTTACTCAATGCGAGTCAACATTTTACAAGAAAATGAACATTTGTGCAATATTATGATAAAAGTTGGAATTTTACTCAATAACAGTCGCAATTGTACAGGAAAAGCTTAACATTTTGGCAATTTCATGAAAAGTGTCGTAATTTTAATCGACACAAGTCACACATTTACAAGAAAACTTTAACATTTTGGCAATATTGTAATAATTATCGGAATTTTACTTGGCAAAAGTCATCATTTTACTCCAAAAATGTCACCTTTTTACAAGAACAACAAAATAATTGGCAATATTGTGATAAAAGTCAGAATTTTATATGACAAATGTCACCATTTTGCATTAAAAAGTGATCATTTTACATAAAAAAGTTATACTTTTACGAGAAAATGTTGTAATATTACAGAAACAGAATGAATATGAGAACTTGTTCCCAATTTTATGAGAAAAAAATTGACACATTGTGAGAAAAAGACTGCTTTTAATTAATTCATTAATTTTTAATTTTTTTTTGTTGGTAATTGGTTTTTAATCTTCATTATTTACTTCAAGTTATTACAGTATGTCTCTATATACATATGTATTTATTTATTTTTACTAATTTTGGCCACTGGGGGTGCATGTCAATTTCTTACACACACTTGTTATTTCATATGTTGACCAGAGGGGGAGCACTTTTAAGGACAAATCCCTCCTTTTTGGGACCACCCTAATTTTGATATATTTCACTACCAGGGGGGGCAAATGAGACATTCTTTATTAGATGCAATGGTTTTCCGTATCGGGACCATGATTTATGTCCTAACTTGTTCACACCTCCTCATATGGAAGGTACTTTTCCTTGTTGATATCTCAAGAAGGGGTAGAATTACAAGAACACACACACACACACACACACACACACACACACACACACACACACACACACACACACACACACACACACACACAGACACACGTCCACATGTCTTACAGTCACGGCGAGATTGACACGCACAATTGCGCAATCATGCAATCACCTTCAGCTCAGTTCGGAGGCACAAGAAAGGGTCAAGGACGTCTCTCGGAGCAGAAACCTTTCCTGACAACGGGAACGTCTCTATCCCCCCCGTCACGAGAGCAATCAGGGAATTATTTGGATTAAAAGAACATTCACATCTGGGGGCGGCCGAGTGGTGCGTCTCGCGTGCAACTTCTTTTCTCTCCGCAGGCATGAGAAAATAATAAGTCCGGAGCGGAATTTGTGTCAGCGCGGCGTAGGAAAATAAGATATCATGTCTTGCTGTCGGTTTGATGTCAGCCTCTCCGAGTCGTACCCGAATGCCTCACCCCGGCGAGGCCGCCAGCGTGGTGTGTGTGTGTGTGTGTCTGTGTGTGTGTGTGTTTGGGGGGTGGTTCAGCCAGAGTTCACGTCTACAGCCGCTAACCAGCTCCTTCGTCGTCAACTTCAAATGCGATCAAACTCTGGGATTTCTTCACTTTTTTTTACCCACGCGTGTCGGCGGACTGGCGAGCGACCATCTTGTTCGATGTGGTCACTCGGAAAACTAGAAGTGCTCTCTGATCCGTGTATGTTATGGAAACCATTTCGCGTCGTGTTTTGTGGTCAAGTTCAGCCGCTGGTATTTTTCGGCACTGAAACTTGTTGGCTGGCGAGAACGCGGGCGAGCTTCCTCTTCGGTAGCACGTTGTACTGAGGCGGGGGTCGGCAACTCAAAGTGTTGAAAGAGCCTTATTGGACCGGAAATACAAAAAAACTACTCTGTCTGCAGCCGCAAAACATTTAAAGTCTTGTAAAAGTGTTATAATGAAGGCAACACATGATATAAGTGTCTATATTAGCTATAATAGGCTACTATCCAAATGACTTTAAAAGTCTTATATAAGTGTTATAATGAAGGCAACACATGATATAAGTGTCTATATTAGCTATAATAGGCTACTATCAAAATGACTTTAAAAGTCTTATATAAGTGTTATAATGAAGGCAACACATGATATAAGTGTCTATATTAGCTATAATAGCCTACTATCAAAATGACTTTAAAAGTCTTATATAAGTGTTATAATGAAGGCAACACATGATATAAGTGTCTATATTAGCTATAATAGGCTACTATCAAAATGACTTTAAAAGTCTTATATAAGTGTTATAATGAAGGCAACACATGATATAAGTGTCTATATTAGCTATAATAGGCTACTATCAAAATGACTTTAAAAGTCTTATATAAGTGTTATAATGAAGGCAACACATGATATAAGTGTCTATATTAGCTATAATAGGCTACTATCAAAATGACTTTAAAAGTCTTATATAAGTGTTATAATGAAGGCAACACATGATATAAGTGTCTATATTAGCTATAATAGGCTACTATCAAAATGACTTTAAAAGTCTTATATAAGTGTTATAATGAAGGCAACACATGATATAAGTGTCTATATTAGCTATAATAGCCTACTATCAAAATGACTTTAAAAAGTCCTACATAAGTTTTATAATGAAGACAACACATGAAGTAAGTGACTATATTAGCTATATTAGCCTACTATCAAATTGACTTTAAAAGTCTTATAGAGGTGTTATAATGACGACGACACATGATGTAAGTGTCTATGTTAGTTAAATTAGCCTACTATCAAAATGACTTTACAAGTCTTATACAAGTGTTGTAATGAAGACAACACATGAAGTAAGTGTCTATATTAGCTATATTAGCTTTCTATCAAAATTACTTTAAAAGTCATGTATGTGTTTTAATGAAGGCAACACATGATGTGAGTGTCTATATTAGCTATATTAGCCTACTATCAAAATGACTTTAAAAGTCTTATATAAGTGTTATAATGAAGGCAACACATGATTTAAGTGTCTATATTAGTTATATTAGCCTACCATCAAAATTACTTTAAAAGTCCTGCGTAACTGTTATAATGAAGACAACACATGATGTAAATGTCTATATTAGCTATATTAGCCTAATATCAAAATGACTTTATAGGTCTTATAGAGGTGTTATAATGAAGACGACACAAGATGTAAGTGTCTATATTAGTTATATTAGCCTACTATCAAAATTACTTTAAAAGTCTTATATAAGTGTTATATTGAAGGCAACACATAATGTAAGTGTCTATATCAGCTATATTAGCCTATTATCAAAATGACTTTAAAAGTGTTATATAAGTGTTATATTGAAGGCAACACATGATGTAAGTGTCTATATCAGCTATATTAGCCTATTATCAAAATGACTTTAAAAGTGTTATATAAGTGTTATATTGAAGGCAACACATGATGTAAGTGTCTATATCAGCTATATTAGCCTATTATCAAAATGACTTTAAAAGTGTTATATAAGTGTTATATTGAAGGCAACACATGATGTAAGTGTCTATAATAGCCTACTATCAAAATTACTTTAAAAGTCTTATATAAGTGTTCTAATGAAGGCAACACATGATATAAGTGTCTATATTAGCTATAATAGGCTACTATCAAAATGACTTTAAAAGTCTTATATAAGTGTTATAATGAAGGCAACACATGATATAAGTGTCTATATTAGCTATAATAGCCTACTATCAAAATGACTTTAAAAAGTCCTACATAAGTGTTATAATGAAGACAACACATGAAGTAAGTGACTATATTAGCTATATTAGCCTACTATCAAATTGACTTTAAAAGTCTTATAGAGGTGTTATAATGACGACGACACATGATGTAAGTGTCTATGTTAGTTAAATTAGCCTACTATGAAAATGACTTTACAAGTCTTATACAAGTGTTGTAATGAAGACAACACATGAAGTAAGTGTCTATATTAGCTATATTAGCTTTCTATCAAAATTACTTTAAAAGTCATGTATGTGTTTTAATGAAGGCAACACATGATGTGAGTGTCTATATTAGCTATATTAGCCTACTATCAAAATGACTTTAAAAGTCTTATATAAGTGTTATAATGAAGGCAACACATGATTTAAGTGTCTATATTAGTTATATTAGCCTACCATCAAAATTACTTTAAAAGTCCTGCGTAACTGTTATAATGAAGACAACACATGATGTAAATGTCTATATTAGCTATATTAGCCTAATATCAAAATGACTTTATAGGTCTTATAGAGGTGTTATAATGAAGACGACACAAGATGTAAGTGTCTATATTAGTTATATTAGCCTACTATCAAAATGACGTTAAAAGTCTTATATAAGTGTTATATTGAAGGCAACACATGATGTAAGTGTCTATATCAGCTATATTAGCCTATTATCAAAATGACTTTAAAAGTGTTATATAAGTGTTATATTGAAGGCAACACATGATGTAAGTGTCTATATGAACTATATTAGCCTATTATCAAAATGACTTTAAAAGTGTTATAAAAGTGTTATATTGAAGGCAACACATGATGTAAGTGTCTATATCAGCTATATTAGCCTATTATCAAAATGACTTTAAAAGTGTTATATAAGTGTTATATTTAAGGCAACACATGATGTAAGTGTCTATATCAGCTATATTAGCCTATTATCAAAATGACTTTAAAAGTCTTATATAGGTGTTATAATGAAGACAACACATGATGTATGTGTCTATAATAGCCTACTATCAAAATTACTTTAAAAGTCTTATATAAGTGTTCTAATGAAGACAACACGTGTTGTAAGTGTTTATACTAGCTATATTAGCCTACTATCAAAATTACTATGTGTCACAGGCTGACGCAAATGTTGAAATGTATTATTTAGTCCACACATTTTTACATTATTAGAAAACATTAGTAAAACAGAGACTTCCCTGAGGGTGAGATAACTCCTGGAAATGACTGGCTTATAATGGCCAAAGGTATAGATGTTTGTGTCAAAGTTAAAGGAAATGGCAGGCTGTCTTCTTCTAATGGATTTATTAAATCCACAAAGAACATAAGTAAAGGAAATGAAATGAGCTCAAATATACCTACAAACGAGGCATAATGATGCAATATGTACATACAGCTAGCCTAAATAGCATGTTAGCATCGATTAGCTTGCAGTCATGCACTGACCAAATATGCCTGATTAGCACTGCACACAAGTCAAAAACATCAACAAAGCTCACCTTTGTGCGTTCACGCACAGTATAAAATATTTGGTGGACAAAATGAGACTAAGGAGTGGCATGAAACACATATTTCTGTGGCAGCGTCGGAGAAAGTTGTACATGTAAACAAACTACGGTGAGTTCAAGGACCGCCGAAATTAGTAGGACAAAACGGTGCTCTCCAATTACTCTCATCAGTGAAGTATGTTTAATATAAACAGTGGGATTTTTCTAACATTTAGGAAGATCTTTGTCATGTTTGTCCTCCTACAGAAACAATATTAAAACCAAAATATATTTTTCCTTCATCTTTTTAAATTTTCATACATTTTTTAAAAAGCTCCAAGGAGTCTTGTCAGGATGCAGAGACAGTAGGGATGTGTACGGTTCACATTTGAACAGACACGGTACCAATTCCCGGTACCTGGGAATTGATGCCAGTTCTCAACAGTACCAATATTCGGTTCTTTTGCGTGTGTTAATAAATAATAATTAGTCTATCGAAGTTCTCATTCATTCAGGTCATTTAATCGACTGTTTGGTTTGTCTTAGAAGACGTTTCGCCTCTCATCCAAGTAGTCAGACTAGATCGGACCAATCTAAATCTATGAGCATGAACTAATGAAGCCTACTATTGAAGGCCCTGTAAATTGTAATTGTTTTTGATGATAAAAACTTTATTATTGCAACATTAGAAAAATTAGCTGATTATGATAACTGCTGTCCAGGTATGTCTTGTTTCATTATCACATTTCTGATTCTCAAATACAGGTACGGTGGCAGTTGTGTATAGTTTGTGGTGTGTTGGGTAGTCAGTTCAGGCTTTTGTTGTGCCCTAAAGTGTTAATACTGTAAGAATTGTACTTATTTCCCCCCAAGCTGATTAAATATAACATCTTAATTGTAGTTTTCATTAACAAATGTGCAGGTTTTGAAATCGCCATGTAAAATTGCTAATGCTAATCAGTGGCATGTCAACAGCAAAGCATATGTATAATAGCATCAAGCTAGCACATTTTTGGAAAAGTGGAGCCTTACTTACTTTGGAGTATTTGAGTCAATATTTCTGTTGGTATGGATAATTGCAACATTACCTAGAGGTAGTTTGTCTGAGTTGCTCTCAGTGCTGTTGGAGTGATCGCTAAGTGCCGAAGTGGGCAAACAGGAGTCGGACAGGAGCATTTTTTTTTTTCTAAATCAGAAGTCAACCAATGTCCTTGAACGGATCGCGTTCGACCTCAGGGGTTTCATTATTTTTAAATTAGTCATTAGCGTTTAAATTAGGCTGATTGTAATGTAAATCATCAATGGGATCTTTTGATGACAATGTTAGCTTATTTAAATAAATTGGCTATCCTACAAGCTAAGACATATATATTATTAATATAGATGCAATAAATTATTAATAACACATATGTACTGTATGTCTTCTGACATATAATATATTTGAAAATCTTAAAATACTAATATACTAAATATTATCCTGTAACTACTTGGTATCGGGTTGATACCCAAATTTGTGGTATCATCCGAAACTAATGTAAAGTATCACACAACAGAAGAATAAGTGATTATTACATTTTAACAGAAGTGTAGATAGAACATGTTAAAAGAGAAAGTAAGCACATATTAACAGTAAATGAACAAGTAGATTAATAATCAATTTTCAACCACTTGTCCTTAACAATGTTGACAAATTAATAGAATGATAAATGACACAATATGTTACTGCATATGTCAGCAGACCAATTAGGAGCCTTTGTTTGTTTACTTACTACTAAAAGACAAGTTGTATTGTATGTTCACTATTTTATTTAAGGACTTAACTGCAATAATAAAACATATGTTTATTGTACCGTAAGATTTTTTATTAAAATAAAGCCAATAATGCAATTTTTTTGTGGTCCCCTTTATTTAGAAAAGTACCGAAAAGTACAGAAAATTATCGAAATAATTTTAGTACCGGTACCGGTACCAAAATATTGGTATCGTTACAACACTAACATACATACCTACATACATACATACATACATACATACATACATATATATGTACACACGCACATATATACAGTATATACAGTATATACACAGTATTCGATGTTTTAACATTTTCATATATATCAGAAGACTTAACTCTGTGTTATTGATTAATTGTATCTATAATAATAATAATAATATTTTTGTCTTTCCTTGTAACATATACAGTATGGATGGTTGCAAAATACTTTTTAATGGTGTAGTCCTGATGCGATTACAACAGAGTGATCGATATACTGTATACCCGGAGGAGCATGATACAGAGGTGTTTTTATGGTGCGTTCAAGGACCGCTGAACAAAGTAGAACACCGTATTCCCTGTCAGAACACTCTTATCAGTAAAGCATAAGGAAAACAAATTATGCAACAAAATACTGGCTTTCTAACAGTGGGTCTATTTATTTGAGTTATTAAAAAAGATCAATTATTTCAGTGTCTTTTGGCTCAATTAATGATGTTAATTTTGGTCACAATAATATTCATATAGTTACATCCCTACTGCTGAGCAGGACAAATACAAAAGAAAACATTGAGTCATGATGATCTACTTCAGTCCTGTAGCATAAACACACTAAAACAACTAAAGGAGAAGAAGTCAAGTCTGCTTTGTTGTCTGGACCGAAGTCTCTCGTCTCGACTTTCTACCTCACATTGTTCACCGTCGACACTCTCCTCTTCCCATCCAACGCAAAATGAGGTGATAAACCAGGCCTGGGCAATTATTTTGACTCGGGGGGCCAAATTTAGAGAAAAAATGTGTCTGGGGGTCGGTATATCTATCTATGCATACATATATATATATATATATATATATATATATATATATATATATATATATATATATATATATATATATATATATATATATATATATATATATATATATATATATATATATGTGTGTGTGTGTATGTATACATACATGTATATGTATATATATATATGTATATATGTATGTATATATATATATGTATATATGTATGTATGTATGTATGTATGTATGTATGTATGTATATATATACATATATATATATATATATATATATATATATATATATATATATATATATATATATATATATATATATATATATATATATATATATATATATATATATATATATATGTGTGTGTGTATGTATACATACATGTATATGTATATATATATGTATATATGTATGTATGTATGTACACTACCGTTCAAAAGTGTGTGTGTGTATCCACACAGGGTGTGTGTGACGCGTCTAGTGCAGTAGAAGTAGAGAGATGTCTGTAGATAGTGCATGTTGCTTTCTGCTTGCTACTCTCTGCTTACAGCTACCGCCGCCAGCTAGCCCCCTTCGGGGGGTGAAAAGAGGAGCCGAGTGTGTAAGTCTCCTCCTGCTGGTACAAAGCCTCTCCACCACCAAGACTCCTTCAGTGCCTCCTCGTGGCCACACACGGATAAGGGTCTTTGCAGACCCCGAACTAAACTGAAGGGGATCTCGGAGCAGCAGTGGGCCCCAGAGACGTGGCGTATAGGCCCACCTTTGTGTGGAACACGCCCTGACGCCCGTCAACCCTGCCCCAACTATGGGTAAATAGCCCCATTGCCTTGTGGGTCAGCTTATTTAGGCAAAGGCTAAGGGAGCACACCCTGACAGAAAAGCAATGTGCTGAAGGCACCCCACAGCCATGTGGGTAAAACCGGGAGGCAGTATGGCTACGGGAGTAAACCCCAAATGAAAAATCTGTGCTCCGGGGACACACACATGGGCAGGTTTCCAGCAGACCGGATCTCTGGCAGTCCCCTGCAACTGCACTCACCTGAAGGTCGTCTCAAGTTTTTCTCGTGCCACTGGAATATGGTGGGTGTGGCCAAGATTGTGGGGGAAGGAACTGCGCGCACCATCCCTCACACAAATACACTCTTTGCGCAGGCTTCAGCTTCTTCCGAAAAGTCCTCTGGCGACAGGATAAAGCGACGGGGGCAGGTCAAGGATGTGACTGGGAGCTCCTAGCTTGAATCCTGCACAGAGGCGGCATGGGTGTGATGGTCGTTGTGAAGATTGGAATCAGGAACATGATCTTCCTTCGGCAGCTGCCCATGTGACTGAGCAGCCCTATTTAGGGTCCGCACTGCTCACCCCAAATTGGGGAAGGGTCTGGAAAAGGTGACCCAAAAATTGTCTGTTCCTCACACCTGGGTGGCAAACCGCAGCCACCAAGGCATCCCCTACTGCGGTCGAAAACATAACAAAGGAAAGCATATGACTATACACCTGGCTACCTGGAACGTCCGCACCCTCCTCGACACGCAGGATGGGACGGAGAGACCTCATAGACGGACGGCGCTCATTGCACATGAGCTCAAGAGATACAATGTCGACATCGCAGCACTCAGCGAAACTCGGTTGTCGGGTGAAGACTCCCTGACAGAAGTCGGCGAAGGCTACACCTTCTTCTGGAAGGGTCTCCCGGAAGGCGAACGTAGGCTCCATGGAGTTGGCTTTGCTGTAAAAAGCAAATTACTCAATAACATCCCAGAGTCCCCCCAAGGCATCAGTGAGCGGCTCATGACCTGGCGTATCCCCCTGGTGAAAGGCCGGTTTGCTACGCTACTCAGTGCGTATGCCCCTACCCTGGATGCTGATAGTAACATCAAAGATGCCTTCTACGAGTCTCTTGCGGCTGCCCTATCCAGAGTCCCTAAGTCCGATAAGCTTGTCCTCATGGGTGACTTCAATGCCCGAGTTGGCACAGATGCCCAGCTCTGGACTAAAATAATCGGGCCTCATGGATCTGGGAAAATAAACAACAACGGCATTCGACTCCTCTCTCTGTGCTCTGAGCACCAACTTCTCATCACTAACACAATTTTTCAGTTAAAAAAGAAATACATAACATCTTGGATGCACCCACGGTCCAAATATTGGCACCTATTGGACTATATAATTACACGACAACAAGATCGACAAGACGTCTGCGTAACCAGGGCCTTACGTGGGGCTGAATGCTGGACTGACCACCGGCTGATCAGATCCAAGCTGAGGATGAAAATCCGACCCCCGCACAAGAAACAGCAGCCAAGAAAGCGACTGAACTGCAGGGCCCTGGATTCTCCAGAGTGTACATCTCACTACCGCAGCAAGCTAGCTGCGGGGCTTTCCACCTTGGAGGACTACGGCACCACCTGTGACATGGACAGTGAGTGGGCAAAACTGAGGTCAACATTACATCAAGCTGCCTCTGAAACCATCGGCTTTACTCAGAAGCACCATCAAGACTGGTTCGACAACAGCACGGTAGAAATACAGGAGCTGCTGGACGCCAAGCGCAAAGCCCATGCTGCCCTGCTCTCCAACCCTCACTCTCCATCACTCCTCCACCATTATAAAACAACCAGAGCTGAGACACAGAAACAACTGCGGTTCATGGAAAATGAGTGGTGGCTCAAAAAAGCCCAGGAGATCCAGGGATATGCAGATGCTAATAATACCTACGCATTCTACGCTGCTGCAAAATCCATCTATGGCCCACAAAAGCGAAGCATCGCTCCAGTAAGATCCGCAGACGGACACGTGTTATTCAAGGATAAACAACAAATTCTTGAGCGTTGGGCTGAGCACTTCGACTCACTGCTCAATAAAATAAACCCCTCTGATCCATCAGTGCTCAATGCACTCCCAGATCTCCCGCCTTCTCCCTTCCTTGATGATCCCCCCATGTTCAGTGAGGTCCTTACTGCAATCAGGAGCCTCAAAAACAACAAGAGCCCTGGCCCTGACGGAATTCCGGCTGAGATACTGAAGAAGGGAGGCTATCTACTGAAGCGGAAGCTGTTTCATTTCATACTAGCCATCTGGCACAGGGAGGCCCTGCCTCAAGAATGGAAAGACAGCAACATTGTCACCATCTACAAGAAGAAAGGAGATAAATCATCTTGTGGAAACAGTCGTGGTATCTCCCTTCTCTCAGTGGCCGGCAAGGTACTTGCGAAAATTATGCTTTCTCACCTTTCATTTCTAGCAGAGGGCATCCTCCCAGAGACACAGTGTGGCTTCAGAAAGAACCGAAGTACACTAGACATGATCTTCGCTGCCCGTCAAATCCAGGAGAAATGCAGGGAACAAAACAAGGACCTCTACATTACCTTTATTGACCTCACCAAGGCCTTTGACACAGTTGACCGTGATTTGCTCTGGAGCATCCTCAGGAAGTTTGGTGTCCCCCCCAAGTTTCTCAGCATCCTAAAACAGTTTCACGATGGTATGCAGGCCTGTGTACTTGTAGGCAGTGAACAGTCCCCCTCTTTCCCAGTGAAAGTAGGGGTGAAGCAGGGGTGTGTACTGGCCCCAGCGATCTTCAATCTTTTCCTGGCAGCAGCCACACTCCTATTCCGCCAGTCCATCACAAAGGATAGTGGTGTCTCCATCGAGTTTCGCCTGGATGGGAGCCTATTCAACATCCGGCGCCTACAGGCAAAGACGAAGATGTCAGGCACCAACATCCAGGAGCTGCAATATGCAGACGACTGCGCACTCCTCGCCCACACTCCTGATGCCATGCAGCATGCACTAGACACCATGTCATCAGTCTACCGCTCACTAGGTCTGGTGATCAACATCCAGAAAACAGAGGTTCTCATCCAGGAGAGGTCCCCATCCCCTACACCCCCTGTCTTTACCATCAGCGGCACACCCCTCAAACTCGTTGAGCAATTTTGCTACCTCGGCAGTACTCTGACCCCAACATGCCAGATCGATGATGACATCCAGGCTCGTATCAACTCAGCCTCCTCTGCCTTTGGAAGACTGCGCTCCCGGGTGTTTGAAAACAACCACCTTCGAACCTCAACGAAAGTGTCTGTCTACAGGGCGGTGTGTGTTTCAACTCTGCTGTATGGGTCAGAAGCCTGGACAATATACCGCAGACACATCCGCTGCCTTGATGCATTTAACATCAGATGTCTCCAACGCATTCTTGGCATCACATGGCAGGATCGAGTTCCTCATACGGACATCTTACAGCGCACTGAGTCCATGAGCATAGAGGCCACCCTGGCACAGCGACAACTCCGGTGGGTTGGTCACACCATCCGGATGCCAGGACACCGTTTGCCTCGTCAGATGCTTTATGGTCAGCTCCTTTCAGCCAGCAGAAAGCCCGGAGGACAAAAGCTGCGGTACAAAGACCAACTGAAAGGGATATTGAAGAGGTGCAACATCAAACCCTACGAACTTGAGACAGCTGCAGCCAATCGATCGTTGTGGCGCTCGCTATGCCATGACGGGGTCATGCATCTGGAGGAGTGTCGGAACCAACACCGGAGGGATCAGCGGAGGCGAAGACACCACCATGCAGTTCCAGAACCATCCCAGCCCCCTGATCCAGGCCTGACATGTCCCCACTGTGGCAGGACGTGTGGTTCCAGGATCGGACTTCATAGTCATATGGAGTGGCATCGTCGTCAGCAACGATAGCCACCGACCAGAGCAACAAAATGGAAGCTACGTCATCTTCGACTACGATGGACCGCCTAAGCAATATATATACATATATATATATATATATATATATATATATATATATATATATATATATATATATATATATATATATATATATATATATATATATATATATATATATATATATATATATATATATATATATATATATATATGTGTGTGTGTGTATGTATACATACATGTATATGTATATATATATGTATATATGTATGTATGTATGTACACTACCGTTCAAAAGTTTGGGGTCACCCAAACAATTTTGTGGAATAGCCTTCATTTCTAAGAACAAGAATAGACTGTCGAGTTTCAGATGAAAGTTCTCTTTTTCTGGCCATTTAGAGCGTTTAATTGACCCCACAAATGTGATGCTCCAGAAACTCAATCTGCTCAAAGGAAGGTCAGTTTTGTAGCTTCTGTAACGAGCTAAACTGTTTTCAGATGTGTGAACATGATTGCACAAGGGTTTTCTAATCATCAATTAGCCTTCTGGGCCAATGAGCAAACACATTGTACCATTAGAACACTGGAGTGATAGTTGCTGGAAATGGGCCTCTATACACCTATGTAGATATTGCACCAAAAAGCAGACATTTGCAGCTAGAATAGTCATTTACCACATTAGCAATGTATAGAGTGTATTTCTTTAAAGTTAAGACTAGTTTAAAGTTATCTTCATTGAAAAGTACAGTGCTTTTCCTTCAAAAATAAGGACATTTCAATGTGACCCCAAACTTTTGAACGGTAGTGTATGTATGTATATATATATATATATATATATATATATATATATATATATATATATATATATATATATATATATATATATATATATATATATATATGTAAGCTGTGAAAATCTACAGTACAGTATGTCTGCTTGGGTCCTATTTTTAGGAACACTAACACAAAAACTCACAATAATGTCTGATTGAATGCTAAAAACGTTATGACAGACCGCCTTAAAAAACAGAATTGAAATTTTAATTTTTTTTACTGAATGAGACACCCAGAATGTACATGAAAATAAAGAATGTGGGATTTACCATATTAACTATGAACAATAAAACAGTGAATATTGACAACATATGAACGTCACACACCCTCTCGATCGATGTATTTTACAATCAAGCGAAACGCAACAAAAAGGCAACAAACACAGCTAAATATGAACCTATTTACGATCTGATGTATCACTAAGCTTTAGAACCTTGTTGTAAAAATCTCTTTGCGTGTCTGTCCCTGACACCCGCATTTCGGACTGGCCGCAACATGTAAGTATAAAAAATAAACCCCACACCATTATGATTTGTACATTTTCAGTATGTGCTTGTTCTATTTCTAAACAAAGAAAACAATCTAAAGTTGTCTTTATTTTTAAGTTATCGTGCCGTGATTTTACCAGTCTGGCCCACTTGGGAGTAGATTTTTCTCCATGTGGCCCCCCATCTAAAATGAGTTTGACACCTCTGCCATAGTAACTAGTACATCATGCAAAAGCGCAGATTCCAACCATTGAAATACTTTGTATAGTTCAAGACTTACGGTCATTTGAAAACATCACTGCACACCATAATGGCAGTGACAGTTTCCATCTTAAAGATCTAAAAAAATGATTTGGGAATGTCCGGCGGGCCAGATTGAAAAGCTTAACGGGCCTTAATTTACCCAGGTCTGTGCTAAACGCACGTCTGGAAAACAAAAGTTAAAGTTAAAGTACCAATGATTATTATCGGCAGTCACTCGAACGAGTTAAGTTAAAGTTAAAGTACCAATGATTGTCACACACACACTAAGTGTGGTGAAATTTGTCCTCTGCATTTGACCCATCCCCTTGTTCACCCCCTGGGAGGTGAGGGGAGCAGTGAGCAGCAGCGGTAGCCGCACCCGGGAATCATTGTTGGTAATTTAACCCCCAATTCCAACCCTTGATGCTGAGTGCCACACAGGGAGTTAATGGGTCCCATTTATATCGTCTTTGGTATGACGCGGCCGGGGTTTGAACTCACGACCTACCGAGAGTATGACGATCCTCCTGGTAGGGGTGTATCCCTTTATGGAGGATGCCTGTGCGTGACTTTGTTTTACGTGGGGAGACTGGTGCACAGACAGTCACCACACGATCCTTGACAGGAACGGGTCAGGGTCCAGTGGCACGGAGTCCAAGACGACTGAGGACCCTTTTCTGCTGCAGCCTTCTTCCGCCATCGCAGCCATTGTGGTAGTTCTTAAATCTACCGTCTTCCGCCTGCTCCGCCGTTGAGGTCTTCACCATATCCCTGGCTAGGGGGCAGTCAGGTACTAGGCCTTTGCCAAGGGCCACCTGGGGTAACAGTAGTAAAGTGCCTCAAGACCAGGCCCGGCCCTAACCAATCTGGCGCCCTAGGCAAGATTTTAGGTGGCGCCCCCCCACATCGGCAGTGAAGTGTATATACTCACAAAAAACCGAATAGCTTGTCTTTGACCTTTTTTTTTTTACTTAAAGTAAGCAAATTAACAATCAGAATAGTTAACAAGATAAAAAAAAAATGAATAAATAAATGAATACAAAAAATAAAAAATGAATATCTAACAATCAATTTATTGTCATCATTACAGTGAAATGCTGAATAGCAGAATGCAAAGTAACAGTATAACATATTATATGAGAATGTTATGTTATGATTATCTTTAACCGAATCACAGCAGTGCTCAAATTAAAAAACAGCATTCCCTCTCATGTAATATTGCTTAATTAACATTAATGATGTGCACTTTAACAACTAGGCTTACAACTATACCTAATATATAAAGGGGTGGAAAAGTGACTATTACCTGCAGGGCAAACATTAGCTAACCAGAAGGCAATAACAATGTAAACAAAAAACACCTGCTTAAAAGATCTAACACAAATGTCTCTGAGGAATGTAAGGTGGGAGTACTGTAATTACCTAACGTTACATTATTATTTTCCATACCAATTTAGCCCCCTCCACAATATTAACCCGACGTTAAAACAGAACTAGCTATTTATTGATTAGCAATTGCCGAATCATGTAACATTAGCTTAATGCTAAAAAGCCAGGTTACTATCACATTCTGTAACAGACAAATAATTTCATGTAGGCTAATGTTACCTACCCGCTACCTCTGTCTTTTTCTCGTTTCTCCTCCTCTTCTTTTCTCTTTTTTCTTCCCTGGGCACCTGACAGTTTTGGCCGTTTTGACATCTTGTGTTGTTTTTTTGATGTGGTGACGTCCAAAAAGAGTCATGATACGGGAAAGGAGGGGGGGGCGTAATGTTGTAACAAATAATATTTCTATTAAATAGGCTTTACTTTGCATTTTAATTAACGTGGGATTATTTTTTGTATTTAGAAATAACAGTACCAACTTTTTTTTTTTTTTTTTTTTCCTCCAACATTTGTGGCACTGGCGTGGCGCCCCCTGATGGACGGCGCCCTTAGCATTTGCCTATACGGCCTATGCCACGGGCCGGCCCTGCCCAAGACCCCATAGAGGAGCCTCCACTGCCGGATGCACTTTAACGTCATGCCAGGGACACAAATGATAGTCACACACACACTAGGTGTGGTAAAATTTTTCCTCTGCATTTGACCCATCCCCTTGTTCACCCCCTCGGAGGTGAGGGGAGCAGTGAGCAGCAGCGGTGCCGCGCCCGGGAATCATTGTTGGTGATTTAACCCCCAATTCCAACCCTTGATGCTAAGTGTCAAGCAGGGAGTTAATGGGTCCCATTTTTATCGTCTTTGGTATGACTCGGCCGGGGTTTGAACTCACGAGCTACCGATTTCAGGGCGGACAATTTAACCACAAGGCCACTGAGCAGGTGGAGTCTGTTTACTGCAACTCTCGCTCCGCACTGGATCTTAATTCTTCATCATTCTCGGCGAACCCGAAATGTAATCGAACGCTTGTCACGGTTTACACGCCGTCACAATCCAAATAATCCCTCAACGCTCCGACAGATCCGCCTCGCTCGGAATTCCGCGCGTCTCCGCCGAGATGCCGGCGTCTGTCAACGATGCGTCCGAGGCTGAGAACTTCTTTTGCACCCTGATAGCTCTTAGACGTCCTGACCCGCCCCCCCCGCCCCCAATATCCCGCCTCCAACCTGGACCTCGCATCATCTCATCGTGCATGCATCACCGGGGGGGGATGGGTTGAACAAGGAGTCATTTCCATCCCTCGCCCTGCGCCGTGAACGCCGGGATAGATGTGCCGTGTTACGTGTCAGATTAGAGAAGCCGAGGGCCTGCGCTGACATCTGCATTTGGGATAAGCCCATGCGCGGCGGCGTCTTGCGTTTAGGCGCCAACGAGCCGATTGTCGGCTGTGGTCGGGGCATACGTTTACGCTGCTCAAGTGAGTGCATGAACTCCTGGCGAATCCAGAGTCATGCACAATGTAGTAATTAATGTATTCCACATCCTGCGGTATGGCAGCAGGGAAAGTTGGTGAGGAGACGAGCACAATTCAATCCAGGTTGCCGTAATTGAAACTCTCTCCCCCAGCTCCCTGATTAATTTATACCCCGGCTGTGCTCTAAATTGACCCATCCAGCCGCGAGGTATACAAGTAGCCACGCTAATGTGTCATTAGAATCCCGTCGCGATCGTGGCCCCAATATTTCGCACCTCCTGCTTGCAAAAGAGAATGTGAAATTAGCACGGACGCAGAATGTGCTCCATTTTAAATCCGGTCGTAGGCCGAGAAATGAAAATGAAGTCGACGACGTCGCTTCCAAACAGGGCGCAAGAAGGTTCACTCGGTGCACTTTAGTCTTTATTTGAAGGGCCAACACACAGAGACATTTAGCTCAAAGACAGATACACTATATTGCCAAAAGTATTATTTGTATAGCACTTTTCTACCTTCAAGGTACTCAAAGTGCTTTGACAGTATTTCCACATTCACCCATTCACACACACATTCACACACTGATGGCGGGAGCTGCCATGCAAGGTGCTAACCACGACCCATCAGGAGCAAGGGTGAAGTGTCTTGCTCAAGGACACAACGGACGTGACTAGGTTGGTAGAAGCTGGGGATTGAACCAGGAACCCTCAGGTTGCTGGCACGGCCACTCTCCCAACCGCACTACGCCGTCAAATAGTTTAGTTTACTGTGATGAGGTGACGACTTGTCCAGGGTGTACCCCACCTACCGCCCGAATGCTAGCTGAGATAGGCTCCAGCGACTCCAAAAGGGACAAGCGGTAGGAAATGGATGGATGGGTAGTTTAGTTTATTAAGGATCCCCTTTAGTCTACACCGCGGTGGAGACTATTCTTCCTGGGGTCCAGGCACAAAACATCACACAATCACAAAACAAAAGATTACAATGCAGTATAACATCCATCCATCCATCCATTTTCTACCGCTTGTCCCTTTCGGGGTCGCGGGGGGTCACTGAAGCCTATATCAGCTGCATTCGGGCAGAAGGCGGGTACACCCTGGACAAGTCGCCACCTCATCACAGTGCAGTATAATAATAATAATAATAATAAAATGTTGTAATACAAAAATAGCAACAAAAAAAACAACAAAAAAACAATAACTTTGAGTTTACATAATAATGTTCATACCAAAGATAAAAGCAGCAATATAAAAATAGATATATATGTTTGCAAAAATAAAACAAAGAACTAATGGCCTATAATATACACATTAAACGAAAATGTACCATCCATCCAACCATCCATTTTCTACCGCTCGTCCTATAATGAATAAAATATGACATAAAGTACATACAAAATCAAGATAATATCAATATAAAAACCATAACCAGAAACAAGAATGAATTTAGGCCAAAAATAAGTCGAAAGAACATATGAACTTGAAGTGCCGTCTCATTCCTTACCCATAGGGTTCAATATGATGTCGGTCCACCTTTTGCAGCTATTACAGCTTCAACTCTTCTAGGAAGGCTGTCCACAAGGTTGCGGAGTGTATTTATAGGAATTTTCGACCATTTTTCCAAATTGGTGAGGTCACACACTGATGTTGGTCGAGAATGCCTGGGGTCTCAGTCTCCGTTCTAATTCATCCCAAAGGTGTTCTATCGGGTTCAGGTCAGGACTCTGTGCAGGCCAGTCAAAGTTCATCCACACCAGACTCTGTCTTCCATGTCTTTATGGACCTTGCTTTGTGCACTTGGTGCACATTCATGTTGGAAGAGGAAGGGGTCCGCTCCAAACTGTTCCCACAAGGTTGAAGGCATGGAATTGTCCAAAATGTTTTGGTATCCTGGTGCATTCTAAGTTCCTTTCACTGGATCTAAGGGGTCAAGCTTAACTCCTGAAAAACAACCCCACACCATAATTCCTCCTCCACCAAATTTCACACTCGGCACAATGCAGTCCGAAAGATACCCATCTCCTGGCAACCTCCAAATCCAGCCGACAGTTGACTTTGGAATATTTAGGAGCGAGGACATTTCACGACTGTTGCACAGGTGGCATCCTATGACAGTTCCACGTTGGAAATCACTGAGCTCCTGAGAGCGGCCCATTCTTTCACAAATGTTTGTAGAAACAGTCTTCATGCCTAAGTACTTGGTTTTATACACCAGTGGCCGGGTCAAGTAATTAGGACACCTAATTCTGATAATTTGGATGGGTGACCAAATACTTTTGGCAATATAGTGTATGGTCTGCACCAGATTATAGCTAAATAGCTCATTCCCATCTGCAGTCCCTGGTTACCTAAATTAAAAATATACAAAAACATGCAATAACATCCTAACAATAGCATTAAACGTATGTAATCAAATTAAGAAAAGTCATAAAATGCCCTTTCATTGACACATACTTATACATTACAACCACACCTCTCCTTTACATCATAACACATAGACAATACACTGAGTGCATTTATTCCACTGTGCGGAGCGAAACTTACAAATAAGCATGGACTGAACCACGTGGTTTGCACATGTCTTGCATTTCCTATGATTCCCTGATAGGGTTTTAGTCTTAGTGTTTTATCTGTTTTAATGGCTAAGCTTTTATTGTTTTAAATATTGGTTTGTACTGTAGCACATTAAGACTATTTTAGATGAAAAGTGCGAAATAAATAAAATCTATTATTATTTCTAGTGGGCGTTGTGTCCTTGAACGCACCATAAAAACCCCTCCGTCTCATATTCCTCTGAGTACAGTTTGTAGGTGCATTGTGCACAATTTAACATCTTAGTAGCTCATACAGCATACTTGCCAACCCTCCCGGTTTTACCGGGAGACTCCCGGAATTCAGCGCCTCTCCCGATAACCTCCCGGAAGAAATTTTCTCCCGATAAACTCCCGGAATTCAGCCGGAGCTGGAGGCCACGCCCCCTCCAGCTCAAGCGGACCTGAGTGGGGACAGCGGCGACAGTCTGTTTTCACGTCCACTTTCCCACGATATAAACAGCGTGCCTGCCCAATCACGTTATAACTGTAGAATGATCGAGGGCGAGTTCTTGGTTTCTTATGTGGGTTTATTGTTAGGCAGTTTCATTAACGTTCTCCCAGCGCAGTAACAACACACAACAACAGCAGTCACGTTTTCGTCTACCGTAAAGCAGTTCGTCTGCCGTAAACAGCAATGTTGTGACACTCTTAAACAGGACAATACTGCCATCTACTGGATAGCCTCCGGAACACTGAAATTCAAGTATTTCTTTTATTTATATGTATAATAAAATAAATATATATATATATAGCTAGAATTCACTGAAAGTCAAGCATTTCATACATATATATATATATATATATATATATATATATATATATATATATATATATATATATATATATATATATATATATATATATATATATATATATATATATATATATATATATATACACATATATATATATATGAAATACTCGAGTTGGTGAATTCTAGCTGTAAATATACTCCTCCCCTCTTAACCACGCCCACAACCACGCCCCCTCCCCCAAACACACACCCCCGCCCCCAACCACACCCCCGCCCCGCAGCCGCCCCACCCCACCCCACACCCCCCACCTCCCAGAATCGGAGGTCTCAAGGTTGGCAAGTATGTGTAATGTTTTTGTTTGAGTTTAGATTGGGGTATGTCGTTTCTTAATGGGGAAATACGTTAATGTCTCTTGTTTTCATGTTATCATTTAAACTAGCGAGCTAGCGCCAGTCACTCTATGAGTTTATCAAGGTACAGTTTCCAGTCACGGTTTTTCCATAATTTTAATTTAAAACAGTAATACTAACCGTTAGGAGTTTTACCACGATTATAGTTATTATCATTTATCGTCACATCCCGAGTGTGAACATGGTCTTTGTTGGAAATACATAAGAAATGTTAGGGGTGTAAAATATTAATCGCATAGGTATAATTATCGAGCCGAAAGGAAAAATCATGACTTTGTTTAATGATAATGTTATACAATAGCTCAAAAACAACAACAAAACCAAATTAGACGAGGTTACCTGTACCATGCTGTAGGTGTGTTAGGGTGAGCAAATCAAGTGCTCCCTTTCCGGCCGGTCGTCCTTTCCTTTTACTTACTGTACTCTAGGTGTCACGGCCATGTGTCCCAATACTTTTGATCACACAGCGCGATTACAAAGACGAGGACGGGAAAACGTGAGAGAAATGAATGCTTCAGAGGAGAAAATACGTCCGAAAAGGCGGCGAAAACACGCAAGGGGGCGTCTCCGTCATCTCCACGGTTCATATTCTAACCTCTGCGTCCGACAGCGCCGCTCGCCACACGCGGGATCTGGCTTCTATAAAGACGTAGGATACGATTACAGCTAAATCAGTCTTGCGGCTTCTCTCTGGGAAAACTTATGAAGTTCTTAAAACTCCCCCGGTTATGAGTGGGCCCAGCAGGGCTGCATGGGAAGGTTCCTGAAAGGGACTGAAATATGACCCCAGCGTCAAGGATCGTCCAAAAAAACAAGGCACTGACAGTGCGGGACGATGGGACGATAGCTCATGGGCGCTTCTTAAATCCAGCGCAGGTACATGACCCTCATTCGGTAAATAAGTCATTTTGTGTGATATAATTCCTCTGGCACACACTTTGTTTTGCTGCTCTCTGCCCCGCTGTCCGGGTCTCATTCCTTCAGATGAAATGTGGAATGATCTGCGCCGTTGCACACATGGTTCTCCATAGTGGCCCCGGATGGCTGTCTTTCATTCGGTGCGAGCCCAAAAGCCAGCAGTGCTACTGTTGGTCTACGTGAAGTCAATTTGGCGGGAGGGAAGCCGGCTTCCTATTGGCTGACGGACCATTTCCATCAGAAGTAGAAAGAAGTGCGCAAAGATGCCTATATGTATTTAGCCTATCAGAAGCGGCTCTGCCATGGTTTCGCATCAAAGCAGTGAGCCGGGGAGCCAAAAGTAACAGTCTCATTTCTCCTTCATCAGCGAGTGATAGCTGTTTATTGGCTTTGGACGCCAGGGGAGGGTCAGAAACAATCCAACGCAATGTAGCGGGAGTCTCTTTGAGGTGGATGTGTGATTTTATTAAATCAACACAGTGCTGAGTTCTGTGAAGGGCCAGTCAGCGCCTATCGACTCGCTCCGAGGAACCTTTTATTTCAAACACCGTCGTCCTTGACAGAAGACACTCTCTGATGTCCTCACCGTATCAAACACAGATTTCAGAAAACTCATGTGTCTAGGCCAAGGGTGTCCAAACTACAGCCCGCCAGCCGTCATGACTTCAACAAAGCATCGCATTGTGCTTTCAAATAAATCTTGAATATCAGGCGGTGCTTTAATCCTACATAATCGCTGCTGTATTTTCTTCAATGTGAGTAAATCAGATCAATGACCCTTGAACGTACTTGACTTTATAGCACAGCATTTACTTATGACATAATTCAACAACCTTCCCTAGTCATGGTGCAAAAAAAAAAGTTCTAAAAAAATGCAACAAGGTCAACACACATGGTCACACATAATGCAACCTACTCACTGAACATGAAGAAAAAAAACTATCAAAATGTGCTCAAAAAGTATCTATACACACATCTTTTGACCAAGTTATCCATTTTTGTAAACAAATAGACACACTGTTAGAAGACATTTGAGGGAACACTTTGTAGGACTCAACAACATTGTTGTTTTTAAACAATGAACATTCGAACACACACACAAAAGCACCGAAAATTGGTACCGTTAAGTACCAGTATCGATTCCTCGGTAACGGGAATATAGGTATCGTATCGATTCAAATGTAAAACCTATAACGGATGTAACGATATTAAAATGATCGCATCGCGCTTTCAATTTCATCTTAAATATCAGGCGGTGCTTGAATTCTACATAATCGCTGCTGTATTTTGGACAACGTGAGTAAATCAGATCAATGACCCTTGAAAGTACTTGACTTTATAGCACAGCATTTACTTATGACACCATCCAAACAACCTTCCCTAGTCATGGTGCAAAAAAACCCCAAAAAACGCAACTAACATAAATGTCAACATACATGGTCACACGTAATGCAACCTACTCACTGAACATTGTGAATATTATGAAAAAATAATCTAAATTACACCAATTTAAATCCATTAGAGTTCATGATGGGAAAAATGTACAACACTCTCTCCACACTTATCCATGTTTGGCGGATTTTAGCTGCTTGATAATTCTGATTGATTACAAAACTTTAAGAAGGTCGTCACAGAAGTAAACAAGGTAGGAGTCAAACTTTCACATACTCTCCAATTATATATCTATCATATTAATATAATATGTGTGCCCCCCCCCCCCACACACACACACACACACACACACGCCCCACTTTACATGCAGTCTGCTTTCAGCCCAATGCGGCCCCCCAAGTCAAAAAGTTTGGACACCCCTGGTCTAAGCACTAAGGGTTCAAATATGATTTAGGGGGTGCGGTTTGATTATAAATCGATTATTTATGCATCTTTAACACAGTATGTGCTACAAAAAATGCACATTTTATGGCAGTGTTTGGAAAACTACTTCAAAAAAGTAATTATAGTTACTTGTTACTTTATCAAACATTTAATTGAACTACTAACTACTAGGTAAAGTAATTAACTAGGTATATTAATTAAAGCTTTAACTAATACAAACTTTAAATATCTGGCATATACGGTTGAGAGACGTTTCATGAGAGCAGAGTGTGTGCACTCATAAAAGGCGGTGCCTGTTGCCAGGTGACGTCAGCGAGAGCGTGCTGCGAGCAGCATTTTTGCTCAGCTGTGTTTGCTCGCTTAGCAGCGGCAGTTTTGCCAGTTGTGACGGCGGCTCTGTCAAATATTTCCACTGGATTGTGTTAGCGCAAGCTAATAAAAAGATCGAACGTGCTTCCACGGCTGCAGTCCACAAACGTGGTATTCTCAGATTGCGAGCTTTTCACGTCAATCAATAATTTGTTGTTCACTACTCCCTCGTAGTAGTAGTGTTCGTGTATTACGTGTTGTTTGCTGTGTGATGTTGCCTCCTTCTATTTGATTTCAAGTTTTTTTTAGTGTGGCGCTGATTGTTGCTTTCATTAGTAAAAATGTACTTCCTGCGTTCAGCTTGCAGTGCTTGCAGCATCCCCTCTACAAGTTAATATCACCAAAATTGTAGTAAATAACCTACGTTTCCCCCCAAGTTTTAATATCCTTGTGGAAAAGGGGGAAGAGGCTGAAAATGGGACACAACAAGCGAGAGAGGAGCAGACAACAAAGAAACATGCTAATGAAACAACAGAAGAATAAGTGCTTTGTTCACTCCAACAGGCGTGTGGATTTAATTGCGTTACCGTAGAAGGTGGCAGATATTAGCAGGACATTAGCAAGTAGATTAATAAAAGTCTCGAGACCAACGTTCCCTCTAAGGTGCAATTGCGCACTGCTCACACGTCCTCTGCGCACGGCAAATCTATGCCACGGACAAAATCTAATTAAAAAATAAGCGCATAATTTTCAATGTAACTGACAGCCACAACAGAGAAAATAGTTTTTGTCATTACTATTCAGTTATTGTAACGTCTGTAGAGACGCTTTGAGGAGGACATGAATTCCATCGATCACGTTATTGAGCAAAACTCTTTATTGTCGGCCATAAACATGACCAAAACATTGGTAAAACATTTCTATCTAGCAAAAGTGGTCTTTTTCTGACGTACAAACCAGACCAAAACCAACTTTGTCATCTGTCATATCAACAGCACCCGCTCTCTCTCTCTCACCTGCACCAACACATGCACTCATGGCACTTAGCCAGTGATGCGTTTACAGCCACACAAAAAGCTGGACAACTCCAACACCACACATAATGTGTAATTCCAGGTCATTAATTGAATAGACTGCAAAGACAAGATATTTATTGTTCGAACTGAGAAACTCAATTTTTTTTTGGCAAATAATCATTAACTTAGAATTTAATGGCAGCAACACATTGCAAAAAAGTTGGCACAGGGGCATTTTTACCACTGTGTTACATGGCCTTTCCTTTTAACAACACTCCGTAAACATTTGGGAACTGAGGAGAGCAATTTTTGAAGCTTTTCAGGTGGAATTCTTTCCCATTCTTGCTTGATGTACAGTTTAAGTCCGGGGTCTCTGTTGTGGTATTTTAGGCTTCATATTGTGCCACACATTTTCAATGGGAGACAGGTCTGGACTACAGGCAGGCTAGTCTAGTATCCACACTCTTTTACTATGAAGCCACGCTGTTGTAACACGTGGCTTGGCATTGTCTTGCTGAAATAAGCAGGGGCGTCCATGATAACATTGCTTGGATGGCAACATATGTTGCAGCATTAATGGTGCCTTCACAGATGTGTAAGTTACCCATGCTTTGGGCACTAATACACTCCCATACCCTCACAGATGCTGGCTTTTGAACTTTGCGCCTACAACAATCCGAATGGTTCTTTTCCTCTTTGGTCCGGAGGACACGACGTCCACAGTTTCCAAAAACAATTTGAAATGTGGACTCGTCAGACACTTTTCCACTTCGCATCAGTCCTTCTTAGATAAGCTCGGGCCCAGCGAAGCCTCTAGCGTTTCTGGGTGTTGTTGATAAATGACTTTCGCTTTGCATAGTAGAGTTTTAATTTGTACTTACAGATGTAGCGACAAACTTTATTTACTGACAGTGGTTTTCTGAAGTGTACCTGAACCTACACATCCTTTACACACTGATGTCGGTTTTTGATGCAGTACCGCCTGAGGGATCGAAGGTCCGTAATATCATTGCTTACGTGCAGTGATTTTTCCAGATTATCTGAACCCTTTGATAATATTACGGACCGTAGATGGTGAAATCCCTAAATTCCTTGTAATAGCTGGTTGAGAAATGTTGTTCTTAAACTGTTGGACAATTTGCTCACACATTTGTTGACAAAGTGGTGACCCTCGCCCCATCCTTGTTTGTGAATGACTGAGCATTTCATGGAAGCTGCTTTTATACCCAATCATGGCACACACCTGTTCCCAATTAGCCTGTTCACATGTGGGATTTTCCAAATAAGTGTTTGATGAGCATTCCTCAACTTTCTCAGGCTTTTTTGCCACATGTGCCAGTTTTTTTTTTAAAACATGTTGCAAGCATCAAATTCCAAAATTTGCAAAAAAGAACAATGTTTTCCAGTTCGAAAGTTAAGTATCTTGTCTTTGCAGTCTATTCAATTGAATATAAGTTGAAAAGGATTTGCAAATCATTGAATTTTGTTTTTATCTACGATTTACACAACATGCCAACTTTGCTGGTTTTAGGTTTTGTTTTTAGGAATCTTAATTTATAAATATTAATCATGAAATAATGGAATGTAAAAATGATCCCATGCTTACATCTCATTGTGCAACATGTGAATGTTTCAATGGGAACTAAATGTGATATCTGAAAGGGGTACACATTTTTTCCAAAGCAGGACCCCCACCCAAACATACAATACTAGTACACAGCTCATGAAAAACAATATTGTTTGTTATTGTTATTATAAGTGGGCCAAATCACTTATATTAGAAAATAATCTCATGGAAATGACTGCTGTCATTTGATTATAATAATAAGACATTTACATTGTTATTTAGTCAGGTTTGGGACAGGTGTGCTGCAGGTTTGGCCACAGTGTGCACATCTGATGTTGCTCACATGTGCTCCACTGAATGCTCAGGGAGGTCTTGCGTTTGCTCACACACATGAACAATTAGAGGGAACATTGCTGTAGACAGGATAGTATTTCTGCAACAAATGCAACTTTGTGCTCCTTTACTGTGTGTCGTGTGCCAGGGGACCAGAGAGAATGGCGGATACTGTTGATACCAAGGGTGGTACAGTATATGACTGGTACCCGTGATTAGATCGATATTGTATTTTCACCAAATCCGTTTTTTGTTGTTTTTGTGACTGTTTAAAAAAAATCATCCCTGGACACAGAAGGACTTTGATTTTATATTGGTTAAACAATTGTATGAAACACATGAGAATAATAAAGTAGTTTAAATATTTAGTTGATATTGTTACGCCTTCATTTGTTTTTCTGCTGGTTATAATTGTGATTAAAAATTAAAAAGTAAAGTCATTTAGGCTTCATCAGTTCGTGTTCATAGACTTAGATTAGTCAGATCTAGTCTTAAACTTAGTTGGTCAGATCTAGTCTTAGACTGGTCAGATCTAGTCATAGCCTTAGATTGGTCAGATCTAGTTATAGCCTTAGATTGGTCAGATCTAGTTATAGCCTTAGATTGGTCAGAGCTAGTTATAGCCTTAGATTGGTCAGATCTAGTCTCAGACATAGATTGGTCAGACCTAGTCATATACTTAGATTGGTCAGGTCTAGTCATGGACTTAGATTGGTCAGATCTAGTCATGGACTTAGCTTATTCAGATCTAGTCATGGATTTAGATTATTCAGATCTAGGTTTAGGCTTAGATTGGTCAGATCTAGTTATTGACTTAGATTGGTCAGATCTAAACTTAGACTTAGATTGGTCAGATCTAGTCTTAGCCTTAGATTGGTCAGATCTAATCATAGACTTAGATTGTTCAGATCTAGTCATAGACTTAGATAGGTCAGATCTAGTCTTAGACATAGATTGGTCAGACCTAGTCATATACTTAGATTGGTCAGATCTAGTCTTAGACTTAGATTGGTCAGGTCTAGTCATAGACTTAGATTGGTCAGATCTAGTCATGGACTTAGATTATTCAGATCTAGTCATGGACTGAGATTATTCAGATCTAGTTTTAGGCTTAGATTGGTCGGATCTAGTTTTTGACTTAGATTGGTCAGATCTAAACTTAGACTTAGATTGGTCAGATCTAGTCTTAGACTTAGATTGGTCAGAGCTAAACTTAGACTTAGATTGGTCAGATCTAGTCTTAGACTTGGATTGGACAGATCTAATCAAAGATTTAGATTGTTCATATCTAGTCATAGACTTAGATTGGTCAGATCTAGTCATAGACATAGATTGGTCAGGTCTAGTCACAGACTTAGATTGGTCAGATCTAGTCTTAGACTTAGATTGGTCAGATCTAGTCAAAGACTTAGATTATTCAGATCTAGTTTTAGGCTTATATTGGTCAGATCTAGTTTTTGACTTAGATTGGTCAGATCTAGTCATAGACTTAGATTGGTCAAATCTAGTCATAGACTTAGATTGGTCAGATCTAGTCTTATACTTAGATTGGTCAGATCTAGTCTTAGACTTAGATTGGTCAGATCTAAGCTTGGACTTAGATTGGTCAGATCTAGTCTTAGACTTAGATTGGTCAGATCTAAACTTATACTTAGATTGGTCAGATCTAGTCTTAGACTTAGATTGGTCAGATCTAGTCTTAGACTTAGATTGGTCAGATCTAAACTTAGACTTAGATTGGTCAGATCTAGTCTTAGACTTAGATTGGTCAGATCTAAACTTAGACTTAGATTGGTCAGATCTAGTCTTAGACTTAGATTGGTCAGATCTAAACTTAGACTTAGATTGGTCAGATCTAGTCTTAGACTTAGATTGTTCAGATCTAGTCATAGACTTAGATTGGTCAGATCTAGTCATAGACATAAATTGGTCAGATCTTGTCTTAGTAAAAGTTAAAAGTTAAAGTACCAATGATTGTCACACATCACCCTTGATCACCCCCTGGGAGGTGAGGGGAGCAGTGAGCAGCAGCGGTGGCCGCGCCCGGTAATAATGTTTGGTGATTTAACCCCCAATTCCAACCCTTGGGTATGACTCGGCCGGGGTTTGAACTCACGACCTACCGAGATTTAGATTGGTCAGATTTATTCATAGACTTAGATTGGTTAGATCGAGTCTTAGACTTAGATTGATCAGATCTAGCCTCAGACTTAGATTGGTCAGATCTAGTCATAGACTTAGATTGGTCAGATCTAGTCATAGACTTAGATTGATCATATCTAGTCCCAAACGGTTGGTGCCAAAACCCCAAATATTTATACTCCAAAAACCAAAGGGTGTGCCTGGGCAAGAATGGTTTTGCCCTATCGTAGTGAGACAAACAAATGTTTTGATGCAAACTAGCAATCCTAACTGCCAAAGCCAAGGACAGTCATTGAAGTGTAAATTCCCCTCGTTAGCATTGAGGTATTGTGTGGCAGAACAATGGCTGTGGATCGACTACTACCAGTCCAAAATAGTCGGAATCCCCCACGTAAGCCAGTAAAACCCTTTTTACATTGAGCCGGATAACTCATTAAACAAATAACTATTTAGCCTAAGCCCCGTTTCGGCCACACTAAATCATCGTTTCAGGTCTCTCTCCTTGGATAATTTTTTACACGGGTAAGTGCGCCGTCTATTTCTTGAATCTCCGGCTCTTAGCTTTGTATGGACTCATTGATCGTTTACAAGCTGAGTTCGGGGAGGAAGTGACGCCCGAAAGACTGCGCCTCACACAGGAAGTGACGTCAGAAAGAACGCGCCACAGCCAGCTTTATAATAAAGCGGTTTCGTAACTCGAAGCTAACCACTGGAAATATGAAGGCGAGTCATCCAGACATGCCCGTGTTTCTCCTTCTTCTACATGTACAGACGCTTGTGGAAATCACACATGAATACCTTAAGAGAAAGCGATTGCAGCTATTTCGGATAAAACACTTCTCAGACGGCAAGAGAACTTTCGAATGTCCAGGTCAGCTGTGATTCTACTTACCGAAAAACTTCGTCCATTTGTCGAAGGAGAGACAATGGGAATGCGGGCTCCCGTGGATCTGATAAAAAAAGGTAGCGTGTGCTTTGTATTACCTGGCCGTCAAGGGAAGACTATGGAAAACAGCGAATGCCTTTGGACTGGCAAAGCAGACTGTATCAGTTATTGTCCGCCATGTATGTCGTGGACTCAACGTCTAGGTCCAGAGTATATAAAGTCACCAAAAACAAATAGACAATGAAGGTGAAGGCAAAAGAGTGAGGAGTGTCTTGACCAGATATCTAGATCCCTACATTGATTGATGTAAAATGTTCTTTATCACATTGTTTACTTTCACATGTCCATTAAAGGCCTACTGAAACCCACTACTACCGACCACGCAGTCTGATAGTTTATATATCAATGATGGAATCTTAACATTGCAACACATGCCAATACGGCCGGGTTAGGTTACTAAAGTGCAATTTTAAATTTTGCGCGAAATATCCTGCTGAAAATGTCTCGGTATGATGACGTCTGCGCGTGACGTCACGGATTGTAGAGGACATTTTGGGACAGCATTGTGGCCAGCTATTAAGTCGTCCGTTTTCATCGCAAAATTCCACAGTATTCTGGACATCTGTGTTGGTGAATCTTTTGCAATTTGTTCAATGAACAATGGAGACAGCAAAGAAGAAAGCTGTAGGTGGGAAGCGGTGTATTAGCGGCCGGCTGCAGCAACACAAACACGTAGCCGGTGTTTCATTGTTTACATTCCTGAAAGATGACAGTCAAGCTTTACCATTGGCCTGTGGAGAACTGGGACAACAGAGACTCTTACCAGGAGGACTTTGAGTTGGATACGCGGTACCGTGAGTATGCAGCTGCGGCTTCCAAACATTTGATCGCTTGCCCGTACGTGCGTGCCGCTATGTGCATGTCACGTACGTAACTTTGGGGATATATATGTACTGTATGAACTTTGGGGAGGTGAACGGTACTTTGGGCTGTGGGATTGAGTGTGTTGTGCGGGTGTTTGATTTGTATTGGCGGGTTATATGGACGGGAGGGGGGAGGTGTTGGTTATGCGGGATTAATTTGTGGCATATTAAATATAAGCCTGGTTGTGTTGTGGCTATCCATCCCCATCCATCCACTTTCTACCGCTTATTCCCTTCGGGGTCGCGGGGGGTGCTGGAGCCTATCTCAGCTACAATCGGGCGGAAGGCGGGGTACACCCTGGACAAGTCGCCACCTCATCGCAGGGCCAACACAGATAGACAGACAACTAATAGAGTATATATATATGTCTTGTGTTTATTTACTGTTTTAGTCATTCCCAGCTGAATATCAGGTCCCACCCGCCTCTCACAGCATCTTCCCTATCTGAATCGCTTCCACTGCCCTCTAGTCCTTCACTCTCACTTTCCACATCCACAAATCTTTTATCCTCGCTCAAATTAATGGGGAAATCGTCGCTTTCTCTGTCCGAATCGCTCTCGCTGCTGGTGGCCATGATTGTAAACAATGTGCGGATGTGAGGAGCTCCACAACCTGTGACGTCACGCGCATATTGTCTGCTACTTCCGGTACAGGCAAGGCTTTTTTATCAGCGACCAAAAGTTGCGAACTTTATCGTCGATGTTCTCTACTAAATCCTTTCAGCAAAAATATGGCAATATCGCAAAATGATCAAGTATGACACATAGAATGGATCTGCTATCCCCGTTTGAATAAGAAAATCGCATTTCAGTAGGCCTTTAAAGATTTGATTAATTTATAATGGCTCAGGTGTGATTCACTAGAATAGGGCCCCACAGCACACTGGATATTGTTCAGATAAGTTACACTTAATTTAAGAAGTTGCACACAAAGCAGCACTGGAGATGACTATGACGTGCACATTTTCCACGCATACGTACTAGGTCGCGTTGCGCCGGCGGACGGAGAGGGTTAGGGGATCTTAAACGACCATTGTGTGTGTGTGGACAAGGATAAGGTTAGGTGGGATTTACCCTAGAAGGGGCCTAAATCAGTTGTAAACAAATGGCACAAATGGTGTTCTGGTCATTTCTAACTCCTGTTATTTGTTGGAGGCTAAATATCAGTCTTTTAGGAATGGTTGAAAGGACAGTGTTGTATGTGGGTGACAGGTGGCGTCAAAGACCACCTCCTCTGTTCAAGGATGGTTTTTCAACCTCGACATAGATGAGAACCTTCATAGACATGATTCTTATGAAAAAAACAAACCATTTTTGATCATTATTAATCGTTTTGGAATCAAGATGAGTAAGAAACGGGATCCAGATGTAAATCAAATGGACGGATGGACCCCTATTAGTTATCTTTTTGTCTGTGTCTGTCCATGAAACACTTCAAGTATCAATTTTCCAGAGTAATCCTTATTGGTCTCATCCATTTACCTCAGAGTGACCTGCCGTTGGTTTTGTGAATTTAATCTGTGAATCCCACAGCACTCTTTATTGTGTTCTTTGACTCCGAAGCAAGGAAAAACCATAAAAGAGACAACCTGGCATCACATTACCGCGGTATGCGGGGCATATCAAGAGTATCTTGTCCTCCTCCTCCCCGGGACCTTCATTGGACGAGCTCGGGGTATAATTCACAAGCTCGTCGCTTAATATGCTCGCGCGGGCCGCAGCTTGGAGTGCAGCTGGTAACAATCAGCTGCCGAGCAGCAACTTAATGAAGCTTTGACTCTGGAGCTCGCATGCTGCCGTCTCGCTGGCGGACAGTCCGCCAGTACCTGGCCCCCGACAGCAAGGCGGGATGAATCTATAGCGGATTTATGACAAAACAATACGTGATTTGTTGCCGCTGGACGGAAACGCCGCATGTTCAAAAGGTCCTTCTGTATAACGTCCATGTCTGATGATGCGGACTATCAGTATATCTTTGTCAAATTAACTGGTGATAAACAAGTGAGGTAATGGTTGAATTTCTGAAGTTACAGATAAATCAAGGAATACAGCACATCTTCCTCATAAATTCCTCTTGTTATCTACGTTCTGGTCCAAAAACTTTTCTTTTTTTTTTTTTTGCTGCCATGAAGGCTAAAACCATGGTTTTAATATAGCCGTGGAAGCAGATTTATTGACGCACCCGACAGCGCGGCACACAGCGTGAGACCCGACGACATACGCCGCCGCTCCTCAGAGGGCAGACCTGATACTGTTGATGTTTCACATGTTTGTGTAAAAGGAGCAAAGCGGGTTAGGTTTACGCGGCTTTATTGAAAAAGCGGTCCCTGGACGGCACGAAGCAGTCTTTACACGCAAAAAGGGTGAAAATAATCACTTTTTTTTCTGTATAAGTGAGTTATAACTGAAACGTTTCAGTGTGAAACAGTCGCCATTTTAATAGCTTTACAGGCAATACTTGAAGTACCATTAAAAACTGCCATACTGTCATGATCCATCACATTACATCATGCCTTGCATTGAGTTTGTTGGCCTTTTTCTGTGTTTAGTGTCTTAGATCCGGTTTAGCGCTCTTATTTTGGTCATCCTTCCTGTTTTGTGTGTTCCTGCAAGTAGCTTCATTCCCACCTATGAGCATTTTCTCCTCGCCGCGGTTTTCATTTTGTAATTACGGCTATATAAGTTGAGTGGAAGCTTCTCCTGTCGCACGTAAGTCTTTGCTGTACTCCAGCATTCCGTTTTCTTGTTTTGTAGCCTGTAAGCTTTAGTGAGCATAGTCTTCCCTTTGCTTTCAGAGCCTTTCCCAGTGGCTCTCGCCTTTTGTTTGTGTTCCTATTAAATACCCTTTTACCTGCTCGCTGTCTCCTCGGCTTTCTGCGTCTCAGGAACACACCAACTATCGGCGTCATGTGACCCTTGCGTCACACATGCAAGTACAAACACTAGTAAAACATTCTACGGTATAAGCTAGGAACGCCAAAGCTTAAACTGTTTTGAAGACTGGGGAGACACCCCACCGCCATTTTTAAATGTCAGTTGGTTAGGTTTAAAAGTAAGCCTGTGTCCGAAATGGTAGGTATTTTTGTGACTCTTTAAAAAAACGATTCACATCCAAATAACGATTTTTATTCATTCCAATTCTAAATTGATTCATAATTTTCGAGCATCGATTAAAATAAATAAATGATAGATGATCCTATGCTAACATGAAAACCATTGTATAATTATTAATTCATGCTAAATGCTAACATGAATATAAATGACAGTATTATTTATTATACATATATATAATAAATAATACTATACTATATATAGTATATCAAGGAATACAGCATATCTTCCTCATAAATTCCTCTTGTTATCTATGTTCTCTCTCTCTCTCTCTCTCTCTCTCTCTCTCTCTCTCTCTCTCTCTCTCTCTCTCTCTCTATATATATATATATATATATATATATATATATATATATATATATATATATATATATATATATATATATATATATTTGTGTACTGTATAGATATATATCAGAAAAAACTGTAATATCGAATAAGTGGTGTGATTACTATCGTAATGTCCATCATAACAATAAGAACAGTACACAATTATGCTAAAAACTGCACAACAAAAAATAAAAATTATATATATATATATATTATAAGCACTAGCGCAGACAAACTATTTATAGCGGCGCAGTTATCACTTCCGTGTGTCCCTATGTTTACATCATCGAGTGGTCTGCTGTTTCCTCGTTTCCCTGCTCCCTGTAAGTTTATTGCAGATCATAAATCCTTCCTGAAAAGCAGATGGCTGAGGATATAATCCGACAAGTTGGGACACTTAGCCATTCAGGACCTGGAATTGGCAAGAACGACAGTTGTTATGTTTGTTGCCTCTCAATATATATATATATATATATATATATATATATATATATATATATATATATATATATATATATATATATATATATATATATATATATATATATATATATATATATATATATATATATACAGTATATATATATATATATATATATATATATATATATATATATATATATATATATATATATATATATATATATATATATATATGTATATATATATATATATATATATATATATATATATATATATATATATATATATATATATATATATATATATATATATATACATATATATATATATATATATACATATATATATATATATATACATATATATATATATATATATACATATATATATATATATATATATATATATATATATATATATATATATATATATATATATATATATATATATATATATATATATATATATATATTGAACATTGAGCCATCACACTATCATCATCATCATTTATATTCATGTTAGCATTCAGTATGAATAAATGATTATACCACTACATTCATACTAGCATAACATCATCTGGTTGCCAGCTAACTCTTAGCGCTCTAGTTGCCAGCTGCCGATAAACACCAGTAGGTGTCAAATAGCAATCGGCGTGCAAGTTGCCAGCCAGCGAGTAGCACGCTAGTTGTGTGCTAATGGCTTATCCTTGGCCTGGAAAAGGTTGTAGACCCCTGCTCTCAGCGCGGAAGTGAATTTGGTGGCACCTGCTGCTGCTCTAAATATATTATTTATTTCATTGAATGATAATGTAAATATTATTTAAAGAAGACAGTGCAGTGATATTGCTAATAAAACAACATTTCTATAACTATGTAATTATGTCATGCATTTAAACACGTCCATCCCAAGCACACCTTATTTTGGCGAGGAAGCAAAGGGGGCGGAGCCTCCCACTGTAAAAACTGTGTCACAGGAAGGAGTCACAGTGGTAAGTAGTCTTCAATTACTCATCTAACATGCTCAGATCTGGACTCGTGGAAAGACTCTCCAGCCGGGGAAGATGAATGAGCTGAATTGGGGCAGACATCAGCGGTTGAACAAGCGTCTGCGATGGAGAGGGAGGCGAGGGAGGCGGGACCACAGGAACAAGCGGTACTGAAGCTTACTGTGAGTGAGTGGGTCGGACTCCCTCTGCCCGCCTTGCATTTAGGCTGCAGAGCACGCTGGAGTTTGGGGGGAGGAGAGGAAGGAAGGCAGGCGACACGGACTCATCCTTCACTCTTATCAGGACAGCGAGGGGTTGTCAGGTCATGTGTACAACCTTCCTGGTGCCCCACTAATGATGTCCCCCTCCTCTTCCTCTGGACGACAAGGTCAAGTCTCCCAACCCGCCTCGCTTTATCATTTTATCCGCAGAGGGCTGAAGCCCCGACAGCGCACGGCAGGACCGTGACGTTTAAAAAGTCATTTTTACCGAGACTCAACGTCATCTCAAAACACAGAAGAAAGGGGAATGGCTCCTCCTCAGCAAGTCTCAGGGTACGAAAGTGTTGTCCCTAAACCACCGAGGTAATTACACCTTACAGGGCTTTGCTTAAGGGCACTTGGGCGGTAATTGCTAAACACACGCCGAACAGAGGATGCGGGTTAATAGTTGGAAGTGGAACAGCCGATAAGCATAATTGTCGCTGGTCCAGTAGATGTTGATCTTCTGCAGACGCCTCAAAGCTCGCGGAGATCAGATAAAGCCTTTTTACGTCAATATGGGAAGTCTGCAGTCTGTTAGAGCGGAATACTCCACCTTTACAGGTGGGACATGCACTTAAAAACCAAAGAGGGAAGTCAGCATTTTTAAAGAGTAGGGCTGTCAAACTTAAGGTGATTAATCCCCCCAAAAATCTCGCATTAATCACGTGGGAACACTCGGGCTGTGAGTCTTTGGGCACCACACGATTCAAAACGGACAACAGGTTCATCTCAACAAGCCTGTTTCGTGGTTACCCACTCTTTGTGATATTATTAAAAATAAGCAAACACCGTGATGAGTTTTATTAATTAATGCGCCGCATACCTTTAAGATGAGCAAAATACATAAGTGTTAAATGTTATTATAAATGTGCTCATTACAAACACACTTATATCATGTACAAAACCCAAAACCAGTGAACAATGAGATGTAAGCGTGGGATCATGTGTACATTTCTTTATTTCATGATTAATAATTATAATTTAAGATTCCTAAAAACAAAACCCAAAACCAGCAAAGTTGGCACGTTGTGTAAATTGTAAATAAAAACAGAATACAGTGATTTGCAATTCCTTTTCAACTTATATTCAATTGAATAGACTGCAAAGACAAAATACCTAACGTTGTTATTTTTTTGCAAATATTAGCTCATTTGGAATTTGATGCCTGCAACATGTTTTTAAAAAAGCTGGCACAAATGGCAAAAAAGACTGAAAAATACCTACCTAGGTTCCATTCTAGAGGCTAACCTTTCCTGTGATAAAATGGCAACCAAGGTAATCAAAAAGGTTAACCAACGAACGAGATTTCTCTACAGAATTTCCTCTCTGGTCAACAAAAGCACCTTGAGGATTCTGGCGGGAACTCTCGTTCAACCCTTTTTCGATTACGCATGCACCTCCTGGTACCCTAGCACCTCCAAAACCCTCAAATCTAAACTCCAAACATCTCAGAACAAGCTAGTCAGGTTACTTCTAGACCTCCACCCCAGATCCCACCTCACTCCTACCCACTTCTCTAAAGTGGGCTGGCTCAAGGTGGAGGACAGAGTTAAACAACTTGCACTGAGCCTAGTCTATAAAATCCGCTACACCTCCCTGATACCGAAGTACATGTCAAACTACTTCCTTAACGTAAATGACCGCCATAACCACAACACCAGGGGGAGCTCCACTAACCACGTTAAACCCAGATTCCGAACTAACAAAGGTCTTAACTCATTCTCTTTCTATGCCACATCAATGTGGAATGCGCTCCCAACAGGTATAAAAGAAAGGGCATCTCTATCCTCCTTCAAAACCGCTATAAAAGTTCACCTCCAGGCAGCTACAACCCTAAACTAACACCCTCCCCGGATTGCTAATAATCAAATGTAAACAATCAAATGCAGATTCTTTTTCTTATGCCTTCTGATCTCTCTCTCTCTCTCTCTCTCTCTCTCTCTCTGTCTCTCTCTCTCTCTCTCTCTCTATGTCCACTACTTGATGTCCATATCCCCACCCCCCCACCCCACCCCCCCTCCACACTCCTGATTGTAAATAATGTAAATAATTCAATGTGATTATCTTGTGTGATGACTGTATTATGATGATAGTATACATGATAGTATATATCTGTATCATGAATCAATTTAAGTGGACCCCGACTTAAACAAGTTGAAAAACTTATTCGGGTGTTACCATTTAGTGGTCAATTGTACGGAATATGTACTTCACTGTGCAACCTACTAATAAAAGTCTCAATCAATCAATCAATCAATCAATACACTTATTTGGAACATCCCGCAGGTGAACAGGCTAATTGGGAACAGGTGGGTGCCATGATTGGGTATAAAAGCAGCTTCCATGAAATGCTCAGTCATTCACAAACAAGGATGGGGCGAGGGTCACCACTTTGTGAACAAATGCGTGAGCAAATTGTCCAACAGTTTAAGAACAACATTTCTCAACCAGCTATTGCAAGGAATTTAGGGATTTCACCATCTACGGTCTGTAATATCATCAAAAGGTTCAGAGAATCTGGAGAAATCACTGCACGTAAGCGGCAAGGCCGTGACCTTTCATCCCTCAGGCAGTACTGCATCAAAAAGTGACATCAGTATGTAAAGGATATCACCACATGGGCTCAGGAACACTTCAGAAAACCACTGTCAGTAACTACAGTTTGTCGCTACATCTATAAGTCCAAGTTTAAACTCTGCTATGCAAAGAGAAAGCCATTTATCAACAACACCCAGAAACGCAGCCGGACTGATGCAAATTGGAAAAGTGTTTGTGGTCTGACGAGTCCACATTTCAAATTGTTTTTGGAAACTGTGGACGTCGTGTCCTCCGGACCAAAGAGGATAAGAACCATCCGGCGCAAAGTTCAAAAGCCAGCATCTGTGACTGTATGGGGGTGTATTAGTGCACAAGGCATGGGTAACTTACACATCTGTGAAGGCACCATTAATGCTGAAAGGTACATACAGGTTTTGGAGCAACATGTGTTGCCATTCAAGCAATGTCTTTTTCATGGACGCCCCTGCTTATTTCAGCAAGACAATGCCAGGCCACATTCTGCACGTGTTACAACAGCGTGGCTTTGTAGTAAAAGAGTGTGGGTACTAGACTGGCCTAACTGTAGTCCAGACGTTTCTCCTGTTGAAAATGTGTGGTGCAATATGAAGCCTAAAATACCACAACAGAGACTGCGGACTGTTGAACAACTTAAGCTGTACATCAAGCAAGAATGGGAAAGAATTCCACCTGAAAAGCTTCAAAAATTGGTCTCCTCAGTTCCCAAACGTTTACTGAGTGTTGTTAAAAGGAAGGGCCATGTAACACAGTGGTCAAAATGCCCCTGTGGCAACTTTGTTGCAATGTGTTGCTGCCATTAAATTCTAAGTTAATGATTATTTGCAAAAAAAAAAAAAAAAAACATTCTCAGTTTGAACATGAAATATCTGGTCTTTGCAGTCTATTCAATTGAATATAAGTTGAAAAGGATTTGCAAATCATTGTATTCTGTTTTTATTTACGACTTACACAACGTGGCAACTTCACTGGTTTTGGGTTTTGTATATTAAAATCTTAATGGATGTTTTTGTACGGGTTGTATATAGCGGCTCCCGTAGGCTCCATTGTAAGCTGACTATTTTTATTTACTATTTAGAATGCATTAAACCAAAAAAAATACATCTGTCATCATGTCTTTCATAATAATTGTGAACGATTGGCAAAATTCCAAAATAAGTGCAGTTCCCATTTAAATATAAACATTTCCGTGTGTATGTTAACTAAGCATTTCTCTGTGTCAACCTAGATAGACATAAGTCCCCACAAAGTCAGATGTATCCGTTTACAGTGCATCACAATGTCCTGGATAAAAGACACCCACATTGCTACTAGGATTTCAGAGTCCTGTGATCATATCGAAGTCTTTTTTTCTTCCCAAGACGTCTCTATAATTTCCTCCGAGGGCCCAAAACAAGCGACGGCAGAGGAGCTGTGAGTGACATCTGTTCGGCTTTAGAGGCGGAGGGCTAAAAATAACGTGACTGTGAGCAGTAGAAACGGGGCTGGGGGGGGGGGACAAACGGCGAGATTCCTGCACAGTGGGACGCCATGACATGCCATTCGCACGTTCAACCACACACAACCGGGACACGCCTCCGTGACCGACAGCAAGCGGGAAGAAGCCGTGTTACATTTAGCATAATGATAAAGGAAGCTTGTGTGTTGGCATGGCTACACTCCAGGGAAATTTACTGCCCACCTGAACTTAAAGTTGACATAACCTCAAATTGTCTTACTCACATTAGAATGGGAATTATTGAGTTGATATAAAGCAGCGTCCTTACGCTTTGACAAAGACAGCTTTGTCTCCGGGTTCATGACTATTCGCCTGCAAAAATCATCGTAATTTAGTGAGCAGAAGCTCAAAGTTCAACAGTTGCAGAGTACCCTATTTTTCGGGCCGTAGGCCGCATCGGATTATAAGGCGCACTGCCGATTCATACACACGACGCATCAAAGGGGTCATATTATGATTTTTTTTCTTAACTGAAAACACTTCCTTGTGGTTTACATAACATGTAATGGTGGTCCTTTGGTCAAAAGACCATCTCCAAGTCCCTTTAGGATGCACCGTTTTGTGGGCGGTCTTAGTTACGTGGCTCTACTTCGACAGCGTCTTCTCCCCGTCATCTTTGTTGTAGCGGTGTAGCGTGCGAGGACGGGAGTGGAAGAAGTGTCAAAAGATGGAGCTAACTGTTTTAATGACATTCACACTTTACTTCAATCAATAACGGAGCAGCATCTTCTCATCCGTGGCTCACTAGTGCGACAACAACGCCTGAAGTGTGTCCCGTGAAAAACTCTCTAATAACTAAAGTTCCGTGGGTGAATTATGTAAACCCACTGTAGTTTTCCATAGCGAGTCTACTGACAGATATGTTAGAACTTTACGCTACTTTATATTAGAAATGGCAACATCTGAGGATGAATGCGCCATAACAAGAAGGGAGAGAAAAAGAAGTAGCTTATGGACACATTTTAAGGACTAATGCAGATCCCAAATACACATCGGCAGGTACCAGAAGGTAAGATTGGTTTTGCATAAACAAAACGAAACAAAACGCCAGATAATGTCTCCTAATAGTGCCATTTTGCAGTTCTTATACACACACACCATAGTAATACCAGTATGTTGAAGCACAGTACGTCTGACTATGGTAGTCGTAATGCTCCGACAATCCATCAAGCCAGTGGCCCCCAACCACTGGGGGGAAAATCATTTTTTATTTATTTTTTATTTATTTAAATTAAATCAACATAAAAAACACAATATATACATTATATATCAATATATATCAATACAGTCTGCAGGGATACAGTCCGTAAGCAGACATGATTGTATTTCTTAAAAAAAATACAATGTCCGTGGGACAGATTTTCAAGCGTTGACCGGTTTGCAGCTACAAAAAGGTTGGGGACCACTGCATCAAGCGATGCGGCTTCGTAGCTTACCAAAGTCGTACTAAATCATTTTGACAGATTTTTGAGTTCTACATTCTCAATGGAACATTTCACGTTTTGGTTTACTGGCATCATCTAGCAGTCTACACCTAGCTCTTATGTGTGACTGCCATCTACTGGTCATTTTTATAATTACACCATGTACCAAATAAAATAGCTTTGAAGTCGGTAAGCACAACCAGAATTATTCCGTACATTAGGCGCATCGGGTTATAAGGCGCACTGTGGATTTTTGAGAAAATGAAAGGATTTTAAGGGCGCCTTATAGTCCGAAACATACGGTAATAAAGACATTAGCAAAGTTACAAGGCGATTCTCTGCCTGAGCGGCACTGAACCGTGTGTGCTGGGATTATCCGGAGCACCAGGTGCATTTCACATACAGTTGAAATAAATGCAACCCAAATTGTCTCTGACATGAACAAAGGGATCGAAATCTGATCTCAATAATGAAAACAATTCAGCTGTTGAGGTCGGCCAAGTTCAGTCAGCCAGAGATGACTGCAGCAGTTGGAAGAGGAGTTTACTGGGTACACAAACGTCTCACCTTGCATCATACCGGCTGTTTCCGATTTTACAAAGCAATCGATGAGCGATCGTGAGGTATGGAACGCGAGCTATCCGGTTTAGATTGACCACATTCTTTATTGTTGCTCCAGTATTCAGGATTCTGCAATCAGCACCATGTGTTCTATTGTGTCATATTAAACATCTACAGCAAAACAAGACACATTAAAACACCAATCTACTAAGATCCAAATACTACGCACTGGAGATGTCCGATAATATCAGCCTGCCGATATTATCGGCCGATAAATGCTTTAAAATGTAATTTTTTTTTTATTATCGGTATCGTTTAAAAAAATTATTAAATAAATAAATAAATAAATGATAAATGGGTTATACTTGTATAGCGCTTTTCTACCTTCATGGTACTCAAAGCGCTTTGACAGTATTTCCACATTCACCCATTCACACACTGATGGCGGGAGCTGCCATGCAAGGCGCTAACCAGCAGCCATCAGGAGCAAGGGTGAAGTGTCTTGCCCGAGGACACAACGGACGTGACTAGGATGGTAGAAGGTGGGGATTGAACCCCAGTAACCAGCAACACTCCGATTGCTGACACAGCCACTCTACCAACTTCGCCACGCCGTCCCTATAAAACACAAGATGCACTTACAATTAGTGCACCAACCCAAAAAACCTTCCTCCCCCATTTACACTCATACACACTCATTCACACAAAAGGATTGTTTCTTTCTGTTATTAATATTCTGGTTCCTACATTATATATCAATATATATCAATACAGTCTGCAAGGGATACAGTCCGTAAGCACACATGATTGTGCGTGCTGCTGGTCCACTAATAGTACTAACCTTTAACAGTTCATTTTACTCATTTTCATTAATTACTAGTTTCTATGTAACTGTTTTTATATTGTTTTACTTTCTTTTTTATTCAGGAAAATGTTTTTAATTTAATTCCACGACTGTATATATTGGTATCGGTTGATATCAGTATCGGTAATTAAGGAGTTGGACAATATCGAAATATCGGATATCGGCAAAAAGCCATTATCGGACATCCCTACTACGCACTACACAGCGTGTGAAAACTATGAAATTGCGTGTACTATTAGTGGGCGAGTACAATTGAAAACTGGTGCAGACCGCCTTATTTAAATGAGTTTTTTGCGTGTACTATGCGGCTTTCACCATGGAGACACCCATTTACTGCACATTCATGCTATCCAGCTCCGACCTGTGTTTTTAACATGCAGCAGACATTTACGGTACAAATTGTTACGGTCATTTTAGTGCATCTACAATGGAACCCACTCATTGAAGATGCTAGCGCTATCTGCGAGCGCGCCCTGGAATGTTCCAGATGCAAGAGAATGCATATTGCAAGATTTTTTTTTTCTTATTGGGGATATTTTAATAATATATCTGTTACGTTCTGCTCTTCGTGTCGATGGCGTGACCCCAAGATGCAATGACATAACGGCGGGTGATGTGAATAAAGGTGTGGAACAATATACAAAAAAAAGCAAAAACGAGAGAGGTGGAATGCACAGGCAAGAGGCCCATGAAGCAACAAAGCTTTTTTTTATTTCTATTTTATTTATTTTTTAGATATGTGCATACTAGCTATAACTATTTGGCTGTTCTAGTTTTTATTTTTATTTATTTCTTTATTATATTTTTTAAATTTATTTAATTTTTTTGTTAATACACTGTAGCACTTTGAGATTCTTTACTCAATATAAAGTGCTTTATACAAATAAAATCTATTATTATTATTAAAGCGCAAAAAAAAAAAAAAAACGCAAAGTTGAGCGAGAATCAGAATCCAAAAAACAGAAGCAGAAACTAGAAATCAGCAGGGATCAATACTGGGACCAAAATTGTTTAATCCTTATATAAACGACATTTGTAAAGTTACAAAGGACTTAAAGTTAGTTTTATTTGCAGATGATACAACTGCTTTCTGTTCAGGAGAGAACACACAGAAGATAATACAAATAATAACAGAAGAAATGAACAAATTAAAAAGATGGTTTGACAAAAACAGACTATCTTTGAATCTCAGTAAAACTAAAATAATGCTATTTGATAATAGTAGGAAAGAGCATCATACGCAAATACAAATAGACAGAGTAGACATCGAAAGGGTAAAAGAAACCAGATTTTTGGGAGTATTAATAGATGATAAAATGAACTGGACATCTCATATACAAAACATACAACATAAGGTATCAAAAAACATTTCAATAATGAATAAAACAAAACGTCCTGGGCCAAAAATCACTTCATATTCTCTACTGCTCACTAGTGTTACCATATCTGAGTTATTGTGCAGAAATATGGGGAAATAACTACAAATGTGCGCTACATTCGTTAACCATGTTACAAAAAAGATCAGTTAGAATAACACATAATGTTGGATATAGAGAACATACAAACCCTTTATTTATTAAGTCAAAAATATTAAAGTTTGGTGATTTGGTAAAATCGCAAACAGCTAAAATGATGTACAAAGCAATCTATAACCTGCTACCAAAGAATGTACAACATTTCTTCTCAACTAAAGAGGAGAAATATAACCTTAGAGGAAAAAATACTTTAAAACATTTATATGCACGTACAACACTTAAAACTTTTAGCATAACAGTATGTGGAATTAAATTATGGAATGGATTAAGTAAAGAAGTTAAAAATTGTACTGACATGATCCAGTTTAAGAGGTTGTTTAAATTAATAGTGCTTACAAAGTACAAAGAAGAAGAATTATGAGAAAAACTTCCAACCTTATTGAAAATATTCTTCATCTCAGTATGTTAATAATGACTGAATTAATTAATTACATATTACAAACTGTTGTATATACTAATTCATAGATGTTATTTTATTAAATAAAAAGGTCAGTAAATGACTTTATATAATTGTAAATGCTTTGAAGTGGGAAAGGGGTAGGATTAAATAAGCTTTGCTTCTTCCTACTCCTTTTCGGGCATGATGTAAATGAAATGATATGAAATTGTGTGATGTATTATGATGTAAATGTGTTCATGTTCGAAATAAACTAAAAGAAAGAAAGAAAGAAAGAAAGTGTCGGTAACAAAAAAAAAAAAATTCCCCACAACCAACTAAGCTGTGAAACTGGCTTAAAGAGTCCTCAGGTGATCAGGCTCATCACCTGGAAGCAGGGGTGAAAAGGAAGTGGGAACAAAATAAGAGCGTAAAACAGGAGGTAAACACCAAAAGTAAACAAGACATGACCTCGAATTGACAGGTCATGAAAATATCTTCCATATGAAAAAAACAAACATTTAAAAAAAAACTGTATTCGTCCGTCGTGGTGAAGAAGGAGCTGAGCCGGAAGGCAAAGCTCTCAATTTAACGGTCGATCTACGTTCCCATCCAGACCTAAGGTCATGAGCTTTGGGTTATGACCAAAAGGACAAGATTACGGGAAAAGAGTTTCCTCCGTCGGGTGGCGGGGCTCTCCCTCAGAGTGAAGCCGCAGCTCCTCCACATCGAGAAGAGCCAGCTGAGGTGGTTCGGGCATCTGGTCAGATTGACCCCCGAACGCCTTCCTGGGGAGGTGTTTAGGGCGCGGTAGGAGACCACAGGGAAAACCCAGGACACGGTGGGGAGACTACTCTATGTCTCCCAGCTAGCCTGGGAACTCCTCGGGATCCGCCGGGAAGAGCTAGACGAAGGAGCTGGGGTGAGGGAAGTCTGGGCTTCTCTGCTTGGGCTGCTGCCCCCGGGACCCGAATTCGGATAAGCGGAAGAAGATAGATGGATGGGTTAGAGATAGGGAATTCCATAATACCATTTCTCAATTCAAAATCTTACTACTTCAACAATTCTTGAGCGATTTGAAAAATTCCAAAACCAACCATTCAGAACATTCACATTTTTTAGCATTAAAAAAAATAAAAATCCCTCTTTTAAATTCCCAAAATTCCAAATTCCCAAATTTCCATGCAATTCCCATTGAAATGAATAGGACATTTTTCAAAGTTCCACAACTCCCAAATTTTTTGTTCTGTTCAAATCGTTCCAACTTCAAAATATTCAGCCTGTTCAGGAATTGTGTTCTTCCTTTTCAACATCTATAAAAAAAAATTCCAGGATTTCCTCGAATTCCCAGTTTTTAGGGACATTTTCCACATTCAAAAAGAATTGTCCATTTTTCAAACTTCCACAATTCCCACATTTTTCAACCGATTCAAACCATTTGACCTTCAACACATTCAACTCATCCTGGAACTTCCATCAACCATTTTTCCACGTTCAACAAATTTCCAGGAATTCCTGTTTTTTTCTAACCTTATTTTCAACATTTTTTAGTGTGATGACTCCTTTCACATTCTTCAACCCATTTCGACTGTTCCACTGTCAAAACATTCATTTTAGTTAGGACAAAAAACCAAGTTGGTTTAAGAACTTGAAAAATTCCCAGTTTTCCCGAAATTCCGTGATACCATTTTTCAATTAAAAAAACGTTCCTACTTCAACATTTCTTGACCGATTTAAACAATTCCAACACCAACCAATTCAGCTCATTCATGCTCCTAATCATATTTTTTTAAAATTAGATTTTCCCACAATTCCCAAATTTCCATGTAATTCCCATTGAAATGAATAGGACATTTTTCAAAGTTCCACAACTCCCAAATTTTTTGTTCTGTTCAAATCGTTCCAACTTCAAAATATTCAGCCTGTTCAGGAATTGTGTTCTTCCTTTTCAACATCTATAAAAAAAAATTCCAGGATTTCCTCAAATTCCCAGTTTTTAGGGACATTTTCCACATTAAAAAATAATTGTCCGTTTTTCAAACTTCCACAATTCCCGCATTTTTCAACCGATTCAAACCATTTCACCTTCAACACATTCAACTCATCCTGGAAATTCAAACAACCATTTTCAACAAATTTCCAGGAATTCCTGTTTTTTTCTAACCTTATTTCCAACATGTTTTATTGCGATGACTCCTTTCACATTCTTCAACCCATTTTGACTTTTCCACTGTCAAAACATTCCTTTTAGATAGGACAAAAAAACAAGTTGCTTTAAGAACTTGAAAAATTCCCGGTTTTCCCGAAATTCCGTAATACCATTTTTCAATTAAAAAACTGTTCCTACTTCAACATTTCTTGACCGATTTAAACAATTCCAACACCAACCAATTCAGCTCATTCGGGACATTCATGCTCCTAATCATTTAAAAAAAAAAATTAGATTTTCCCAAAATTCCCAAATTTCCAGGAAGTTCTCATTGAAATGAATGGTACATTTTTTTTAAGTTGCACAATTCCCACATTTTTCCAACTATTCAAACCATTCCAATATCAACACATTGCACTCAATGCTGGACATTGAAACTAACACTTTCCCAAGTTCCAAATTTTGGTTTTCCTGGAAATTCTTCAACATTCAAACCATTCCAACATTTGATCTATTTTTACATTCTGTCAGCGTTTCAGTTCAACTTCCACATTGAAGCATTCACACGCAATTCCTTCAGGAATTGTCTCATCTAGTTATCTGTTGATAATCTATAGTCCGGAAAAACTGTATATTAATTCACTCAACCCAGAATTCAATCTAGTTCTCTTTTTGTACAGTATAATAATTTATAGTGGTGCGTTACAACTCGGAATATCGTACAACGAGGTGACGATTGGTGAGGGTAATCAATACATTACAAATTAGATGCATTTAATTAATTCAAATGCAATATGAGGAAGACTACAGTCACAGATAAGAGTTGACCAGTATTCACTTCACATATTTCACTTGTATGAATCCTCAAGTAAAAAAACAAACTACTGCAAAATATAAGCTCTTTTTTTCTGTATTCATCTTCATCTCTGCACTGCCACTTAGTTGCCACGTTTGCAACTAAAAAACAAAACAAAACAAAAAACATAAATTATAACCAAAAGGTAATGATGCTATTATCATGCTCTCTTGCTATGCTGTGCGCCCCGCCGATCCTTTCTATTTGAATAATGATTTATAATCATATTAGTTCTCTCCGGAGCCCTGCTCTGGAAAAGTAAAAAGCTATTATCCAGTTGTCAGCTTCGAGGGGAAGCCGAGGGAGATGGAGCGCTGATGCTGACACATGCACATGCCGGGGAAGCGTGCACGCCGGCGCCCGCACGCACACACCCGGCGCTTTTTACAAGCAACGTCGGGGTGATTTCAAGCAGGGATGCTTTTGCCAAATTGTTGTTTGTTGAGCAAACTCGCAATTACACATTATCACCGCTTCGTGTTGCCATGAAAATGAAGACAACGGGAACATCATATAGGCCGAGAGTCGCGTAATGTGCACTTAGGGTGTCCAGCTTCCTGAAAAATAAAATAGGAGACGCCCTTGATGTTTGTTTGTTTTTAAATACTAAAGTTAGCTGGAAAAATAATAGACATGTTTTTCTTAGAGGGGAACTGTTTTGGGAATTTTGCCTACCATTCACAATCCCAATGTTTTTCTGTTTTTTTAATGCATTCTAAGTCGTGAAATATGGCAAGTCAGAGGTGACTAACCATGCAGTTAGTGGAAGTACTCTGTTCCGCCCATTGATCCCTCTAAAAAACATACAATACTAACAATACTCTATTTACAATCTGAATGTATATATACCATACCATACCAACTTTATTTATAAAGCCCTTTAACCTCTTAAGGCCCAAGCTGTTTGTTTATATTTTTGTTTTATTTCTCTTTGCTATTTGGGCTTATTGGACCCTAATTAGAATAAAAACTAAAAATCATCTTTTGGTATGATGTACTTAAGTCCATAGGTACACAAACGTGTACTTCATGCGTAGTGACATGCACATTTTTATTTTTACACTTTTTTTTTTCCAAATTCCATTGTATGTTATACTCTTCTGACACCACCAGATAGCAGTATAAGTGTCCACATAAGCGGCATAAGACCCCAATTCAGTAGTGTACACCATTTTGGAAATAAGAGCTAAAAGGTGCTGTCCACGCATGTGGCCACTAAGGCCTTTAGAGGTGTTAAAAACAACCACAGTTGAAGAACAAAGGGCTGTACAACATTTAAAACAGAGGTAAAATACACATTGAAAAAGCAAATACAAATTATCTGAAGAACAATTTGTTAGATAAAAAGCAGTTAAAAAGTTAAAAACAGGTAAAACAGTTAACAGTTTAAAGTCTCATGCTGGGTTAAAAGCCAGTGAATAAAAATGGGTTTTAAGAAGGGTTTTAAAAGTAGCCAAAGAAGGTGCCTGTCTCTCATGGAGAGGGAGCTCGTTCCAGAGTTTATACTATATGTATATAGTATAATATTTATAATACTTACCTCCTTTTGCACTATTTTTAATTTTTCCTTTCGTTCCTATGTTTTACATACTTTGTAGACTGTCACACTGATACTGGGGTTGTTTTTAATCTCATTGTACCTGTTTATAGTGACAATTAAAGGCATTCTATTCCATCTCGTGACCTGAATATTAGCCAAGAATTAGCGATATTGTTGTTATCAGCGCTAACACAGACCAGCTACTTTTAGTGGCGCCGTGATCGCAGAGAGTTCGTAAAAGCTCATCCTTGGTTGTGACCATAAAACGAGAAGTTGGCCAACTTTGTCATCCAATTTATAAGTTTTTTTCAACCCTTTGTGAGGATTATGATTTATTCTTCATCTAAATGGGAATATAGAAATATCCCGGCAATCGAAATACCAGTGAGAGCAGACATGGTACAGTAAGTGATTGTTTTATTATGTTCGTAGTTTGTTTAACACTTAGTTTCTAAAACTTGTAGATCAGGGGTGTCAAACTAATTTTAGATCGGGGGCCACATAGAGAAAAATCTACTCCCAAGTGGGCCGGACTGGTAAAATCACGGCACGATAACTCAAAATGAAAGTAAACTTCAGATTGTTTTCTGTGTTTAAAAATAGAACAAGCACATTCTGTAATTGTACAAATCATAATGTTGTTGTTGTTTGTTGTTTTTTTTAAATTACTTGTTGCAGTTCATAGTTTATATAATTTATTTGTCGTTATTATATTTTCTGAATAAATTATGTAATTAGGTTCATCAGTCAACTCATTTGTGTTAATTTTCAATCTATGAAGATAAAAACATTATATCAAAATCAAATTACAGGATGTTATTTATGTAGTTTGATCATTTTCCTCGACTGATGTACTTATTTTGTACATATGTATTATCATCTACAAAGATACAAATAATCGCTATTGCAACATCCAGTGGACACATTTACAACAGCTGTTTCTTTCATTCAAAAATTTCATGGTTAATTTTTATACTTAGCAAACTCATCCCGCGGGCCGGACAAAACCTGTTCGCGGGCCTGATCTGGCCCTCGGGCCGTACGTTTGACACCCCTGTTGTAGATCGTCCTCCGTATATTCAGACTCAATATATACGTTTCTGGATCATCATTTGTCCCAAAGTAATCATCGTGTTTCTCTCGAAGTCTGCTGGGATAAGTAGTGTTTCTGTTGATGAAGGGAAAAGTGAACGTTGTGATGCGTCTGTGACATTAATAATACGCCGCCGATTAGATATTATTCTACCATTCTTGACCAGTGGTATCAACTCACTCTGCTTCAGCTTGGTGCAGACTAGCACTGCTATACACTCCGACTGCTTCACCGAGTCAGCTAGGTACACACCGGGTCATGTTTTTGATTATTTATTTCTTTGATTGATTGATTGATTGAGACTTTTATTAGTAGATTGCACAATACAGTACATATTCCGTACAATTGACCACTAAATGGTAACACCCAAAAAAGTTTTTCAACTTGTTTAAGTCTGGGTCCACGTTAATCAATTCATGGTAACTAATTTAATTCAATGAATTGAATCCACTTCTTCGCACTCATGGTTGGAGAAACAACGTTCTGTCCATCTTTAGCTATAAGCTAATGCCAACGAGTAAGACCGAATGTTTTGGTCGGGGTACAGGGTTCACTGTAACATGCGCTACACTAACTAGCGCTCGAGATGCTTTTAACCCCAATTGTTTTCTTCTAACCTAAAGCATAACTAATAGCTAAGAGACAGCTATCTAATTTCCTGAAAATCTCGTAAACTTGGGCATTTGTTTACCGATGTACAGATGAGTTATAGCAAGCTGTTGTCAACTCTCACAGTAACACAAGACCAAGGACGTCCACTTTTGTATATAATAATGTGTATTTTAAGCCTGAAAAAGTACTTTATCTTTTTAACTTTAATACAAGACCAAGGACGTCCATTTTTAGCTAATTAAAGGGTGCATACTTTTCTTTTTCTAAACACAGGACGATTATGTTTTTGTAAGGGACGGTTGGCAACCCGAAGTATAGCCAACAAGTGGCTTAATAAACAAGCGACATTTTTATTTATTGAAGGAAAACACGCCAGATAAAGTCTTTAAGCTGCAATGCTAACACAGTGATAGATAGGAGCAGTGGAAATAAGCTATCATGCATCGCTGATCAGTCACTTGCTAAGTCTAATCCTGGAACACACATCCAGACACGGGTGCGGTTATCACAGGTGCGTGTTGGAAAAATGTGTATCAAAACAACCCCCGACTACGGTGTTGTGAGGGGAGTTTGTCCAAAAAGTCAGGTTTTGTTGTTCGGGTATTATCTAAGGCAGGGGTCGCCATCGCGATTGACCAGTCCATCTTTGGGACCCTACCGGTTGATCGCGAACATATTAAAAACATGTTAACCCCTGTACCGGTACCAAAATTTATTTCGATACTTTTCGGAACTTTTCTAAATAAAGGGGACCACAAAAAATTGCAATATTGGCTTCATTTGAACAAAAAAATCTTAGGGTAAATTAAACATATGTTTCTTATTGCAAGTTTGTCCTTAAATAAAATAGTGAACATACTAGACAACTTGTCTTTTAGTATAAGGTAAACAAACAAAGGCTCCTAATTAGTCTGCTGACACATGCAGTAACATATTGTGTCATTTATCATTCTATTATTTTGTCAACATTATAAAGGACAAGTGGTAGAAAATTATTAATCTACTTGTTCATTTACTGTTAATATCTGCTTACTTTCTCTTTTAACATGTTCTATCTACACTTGTAAAATGCCATCCATACATCCATCTTCTTCTGCTTATCCGAGGTCGGGTCGCGGGGGAAGCGGCCTAAGCAGGGAAGCCCAGACCTTCCTCTCCCCAGCCACTTCGTCCAGCTCCTCCCTACAAACCGTAGCTCACCGGCGTCAAAATGTAAACAAACGGCATTGGTGGATCTACACCTAACATCACATCACAACATCTTCTTTCATTTCATGCAACTACTTAGTATCGGATTGATACCCAAATTTGTGGTATCATCCAAAACTAATGTAAAGTATCAAACAACAGAAGAACAAGTGACTATTACAGTTTTTTGTCGCTGATCTCGAAGCCGGTCCTTGCACACCCCGCTTCGCTGCAGGTCCGCAGGCCACGCCCCCTCCATAATTACATGTTGTACATTTTACAAGTGTAGATAGAACTTGTTAAATGAGAAAGTAAGCAGATATTAACAGTAAATGAACAAGTACACTGATAAGGCTAAGGCTTGTCCTTAATAATGTTGACAAAGTAATATAATGATAAATGACACAATATGTTACTGCATATGTCAGCAGACTAATTAGGAGCCTTTGTTTGTTTACTTACTACTAAAAGACAAGTTGTCCTGTGTGTTCACTATTTTATTTTAGGACAAACTTGCAATAATAAACATATGTTTAATGTACCGTAAGTTATATTGTTAAAATAAAGCCAATAATGACATTTTTTGTGGTCCCCTTTATTTAGAAAAGTATCGAAATACCTTTTGGTACCGGTACCAAAATATTGGTATCGGAACAACACAAATTTGTAACATGCCTGTCGACGCACAAGACTGCTAAAAATGTGGCGTCCATAAAAACATTGCGCGGGGGGAGGGGCTTTCGGGTCCACTGGAACGTGAACGGTCACGAGTGCGGCGGACGGGTCGGGGTGAGAGGTCACTGGAGTCTATTTCAGGACCAGCTCGCTGGCAGTATTGCAATTGTTTCTAATATTTATCAGGAACGCCCGTCGTTACGATACATATATTATGTCTGAAAATAATTCAATATAAGTGTGTGTGTGTGTGTGTGTGTGTGGTCCCATTCAGATGCAATATGAAGAAATGTGCAGAGAAACAGTTTGAAAGTGCGTTTTTTTTTTTTTTTTGGTGTATTGTTGAAAAAAAAATAAAAAAAAATAAAAGGGAGTTTGAGTGGCTCGTGGTGACCTTTGCCCTCGCCACACACCTTTGCCGCCTCATTTCATCCGGACCCTTTCAGCGCTCATTTCTCAACAGGCCCCCGGTGGCCGCGGACACAAAGAGCGGGGCCAGCCACCCGTAATTACGCCATGCAAATGCCATTGTGGGCTTTTAATACGGCTGGTGTCTCATCGCTTCAATTGGCCTGCCGTTTATCACCCGGTGCACACGCTCGCTCGCGCGGCGCCGACAGGAGGGGAGGGTCCGGGTGGGGGGGGGCGGTCCTCGCACTCATTCATTTTGATTTCCTCCCTTTTCTTCCATTCTTTTTTTGTTATCTTCCTCACATCATCCTATTACATTGAAAGCACATATTTAGCATTTATGAGAACACAAGGATTTAATATATCTTTTTTTTTTTTTTTTTTTCAATAAATCTCCCTTTTTTCCCCCAATGTGAGAGATGTTTTAGGAAAGAGACAACTGTGCTGTGCCCAAAGGGAGGCTTCAGCGAACAGAATTGACCTCATTCCTGCAACCACAATTAATCCCTGCATAGCTGAACCTCTAAAAATGAGCTGATTGCAGTGGAATTATGCAAAAATATAAATAAAAAATCTTGGATGCACAACGGCAGAGTTCGCTAATAATATGAGGAAACCGGTACACCAAAACGTAATTATCCTCTTATCTTCATTGTATGAGGTCATCACTCTTTTTAATTTTTTTTTATTTTGCCTATTGTTTACAATCTTTATATGAGACATGAATACTTTATTATTATTATTTTTTGCGTTTTTTTTTGTAATAATTGTCTCGCTTCAGGTGGCTAGCAATGCAGCTAATGGGAACAATCCATTCTGCCTCTAGATCACTTTGAAACTGCACTAAAAAACCGGCAACAATACTTCATTTATGTTCCGTAAAGTTTGGGTTTCCCCAAACTTTTTGACTTAGGGGCCGCATTGGGTTAGAACAATTTGGTGGTACTATACCGCCTCTAAAATGTACCGGTCCACCACCCCCTCGACGTCGTCACGTCATGACATATCTGGTTTTACGAGCAGACGAGCATGTTCGGCAGCGCACAATCACAAAGTACTTACAAGCAGACACAGTGTGTAGACAGAAAAGGGAGAACGGACGCATTTTGGCTTAAAAACTAAAGATAAAGGTGAAGTTACAACACTGAAAGACGATGAGAGATTACCATCACACTTCAACATCTCTAACATATAAATGCTGCCTCGTTGCGAGGTCAGCGTTGCAAACCAAAATGTGTTTTTAATTGCCTTACCCTGGATTAGGGTTGTACAGTATACCGGTACTACAAACGTAGTATAGTATCACAGTACTAATGTATCAAAAACGGTACTATACTCTGTTTGAAAAGTAGCGGTTCGCCATATTTTTTTTTTTTCGGGCATGACGCCGCGTCATCGTCACGTCGTGACATTGCTGGTTTTATGAGCAGACGAGCATGTTCGGCAGCGCACAATCACAGAGTACTTACAAGCAGACACAGTGTGTAGACAGAAAAGGGAGAACGGACGCATTTTGGCTTAAAAACTAAAGATAAAGGTGAAGTTACAACACTGAAAGACGATGAGAGATTACCATCACACTTCAACATCTCTAACATATAAATGCTGCCTCGTTGCGAGGTCAGCGTTGCAAACCAAAATGTGTTTTTAATTGCCTTACCCTGGATTAGGGTTGTACAGTATACCGGTACTACAAACGTAGTATAGTATCACAGTACTAATGTATCAAAAACGGTACTATACTCTGTTTGAAAAGTAGCGGTTCGCCATATTTTTTTTTTTTCGGGCATGACGCTGCGTCATCGTCACGTCGTGACATTGCTGGTTTTATGAGCAGAGGACCATGTTCGGCAGCGCACAATCACAGAGTACTTACAAGCAGACACAGTGTGTAGACAGAAAAGGGAGAACGGACGCATTTTGGCTTAAAAACTAAAGATAAAGGTGAAGTTACAACACTGAAAGACGATGAGAGATTACCATCACACTTCAACATCTCTAACATATAAATGCTGCCTCGTTGCGAGGTCAGCGTTGCAAACCAAAATGTGTTTTTAATTGCCTTACCCTGGATTAGGGTTGTACAGTATACCGGTACTACAAACGTAGTATAGTATCACAGTACTAATGTATCAAAAACGGTACTATACTCTGTTTGAAAAGTAGCGGTTCGCCATATATTTTTTTTTTCGGGCATGACGCCGCGTCATCGTCACGTCGTGACATTGCTGGTTTTATGAGCAGACGAGCATGTTCGGCAGCGCACAATCACAGAGTACTTACAAGCAGACACAGTGTGTAGACAGAAAAGGGAGAACGGACGCATTTTGGCTTAAAAACTAAAGATAAAGGTGAAGTTACAACGCTGAAAGACGATGAGAGATTACCATCACACTTCAACATCTCTAACATATAAATGCTGCCTCGTTGCGAGGTCAGCGTTGTAAACCAAAATGTGTTTTTCATTGTCTTACCCTGGATTAGGGTTGTACAGTATACCGGTACTAGTATAGTATCGCGGTACTAATGTATCAATAACGGTACTATACTCTGTTTGAAAAGTAGCGGTTCGCCATATAATTTTTTTTCCGGCCATGACGGCGCGTCATCGTCACGTCCTGACATTGCTGGTTTTACGAGCTGAGGACCATGTTCGGCAGCGCACAATCACGGAGTACTTACAAGCAGACACAGTGTGTAGACAGAAAAGGGACAACGGACGCATTTTGGCTTAAAAACTAAAGATAAAGGTGAAGTTATAACACTGAAACGCCCTCAGGAAGAGGTGCTCTAAGACATGGCTAGCTAGCTAGAGGATAGCATCCATCCGCAGTTTGCAGTGTTTTAGCTACTTCTAAATCACTAATCCTGGTTTCCATGGCGACAAATAATGTACGTTTCTTACAAGTATCATCCCTGCAGGACGAGGAATAGCTAAACATGCTTCACTACACACCGTAGGAGGATACAATAGCTCACCGGCGTCACCACTAACATAGATAGATAATAGAAAATAGATAGCGGTCCTGAATGTAAACAAATGCCATGGGTGGATCTACACCTAACATCCACTGTAATGATACTAAGTTCAGGAGTGTATCTAGTCGATACTACTATGATTACATCAATATTTTTTACAAAATATTTTTTCCTTTAAAATTCATATTCTCTTTATATGATGAAAGAATCGTGTATGAGGAACGTTAGAGTGAAGGACTAGAATGCAGTGCAAGACATATCTTTTTTCGCTCTGACCGTAACTTAGGTACAAGCTGGTTCATTGGATTCCACACTCTCTCCTTTTTCTATTGTGGATCACGGATTGGTATTTTAAACCACCTCGGATACTATATCCTCTTGAAAATGAGAGTCGAGAACGCGAAATGGACATTCACAGTGACTTTTATCTCCACGACAATACATCGGCGAAACACTTTAGCTACGGAGCTAACGTGATAGCATCGTGCTTAACTGCATATAGAAACAAAAGAAATAAACCCCTGACTGGAAGGATAGATAGAAAATCAACAATACTATTAAACCATGGACCTGTAACTACACGGTTAATGCTTTCCAGCCTGGCGAAGGTTAACAATGCTGTTGCTAACGACGCCATTGAAGCTAACTTAGCAACCGGACCTCACAGAGCTATGCTAAAAACATTAGCTATCCACCTACGCCAGCCAGCCCTCATCTGCTCATCAACACCCGTGCTCACCTGCGTTCCAGCGATCGACGGTGCGACGAAGGACTTCACCCGATCACAGATGCGGTCGGCGGCCCGGAGAAGGAGGAAGTTAAGGTGAGTTCGGCGGCTTGCGCGTCTGCTATCCATCTCTCAGTCCTCCTGGTTGTGTTGCTGTAGTCCGCCGCTAATACACCGATCCCACCTACAACTTTCTTCTTTGCAGTCTTCATTGTTCATTAAACAAATTTCAAAAGATTCACCAACACAGATGTCCAGAATACTGTGGAATTTTGAGATGAAAACAGAGTTTTTTGTATAGGATTCAATGTGTCCGCATACTTCCCGTTTCAACGATTGACGTCACGCGCATACGTCATCATACATAGACATTTTCAACCGGAAGTTTACCGGGAAATTTAAAATTGCACTTTATAAGTTAACCCGGCCGTATTGGCATGTGTTGCAATGTTAAGATTTCATCATTGATATATAAACTATCAGACTGCGTGGTCGGTAGTAGTGGGTTTCAGTAGGCCCAGTAGACAAACTTGCATTAAGAAACATTTGTGTAATGTACCCTAAGATTTTTTGTTAAAATAAAGCCATAATGCCATTTTTGTGGTCCCCTTTATTTAGAAAAGTATCAAAACTAATCAAAGTACAAACTGTATCAAAACTGTTATCAGTGTCCTTGTGGTTAGAGTGTCCGCCCTGAGATCGGTAGGTCCTGAGTTCAAACCCCGGCCGAGTCATACCAAAGACTATGAAAATGGGACCCATTGCCTCCCTGCTTGGCACTCAGCATCAAGGGTTGGAATTGGGGGTTAAATCACCATAATGATTCCCGAGCGTGGCCACCGCTGCTGCTCAATGCTCCTCTCACCTCCCAGGGGGTGCAACAAGGGGATGGGTCAAATGCAGAGGGTAATTTCACCACACCTAGTGTGTGTGTGACAATCATTGGTACTTTAACTTTATTATTAGTATGGGGACAAACCTAATTCAAAATCAGGATGGATATCGATATGGGGATGGTAAGCAGCACCAAGTTCCTGGGGGTGCAGATAACTGACAATATGACCTGGTCCCTACACACCGGAGCTCTTGTAAAAAGAGCTCAGCAGTGCATGCACTTTTTGCGTCGGATGAAAAGAGCACAGCTCCCTCCCCCCATTCTCAGCACATTCTACAGAGGCACTATAGAGAGCCTGCTGACCAACTGCATCTCTGTCTGGACTGGAGCCTGCAGTGCCTCGGACTGGAAGTCTCTGCAGAGAGTGGTGAGGACGGCGGAAAAGATCATCAGGACTCCTCTTCCTCCTATCCGGTAGATCGAAAAAAGCCGCTGCCTGACCAGGGCTCAGAAAATCTGCAGAGACTTCTCCCACCCCCACCAAGGACTGTTTTCACTGCTGGACTTTCGAAAGAGGTTCCGCAGCCTCCTTAGCAGAGGTTCTGTAACAGCTTCTTCCCTCAGGCCATGAGACTCTTGAACGCATCATAATAATCCCCTCAATTCCCCTAAAAAATGGATTAACTCGCTGGAATGTAAAGACAATATTACATACATCCATAAACCTGGATGCATATGCAAAAGTGCAATATATTTATCCGTACAGTAATCTATTTATTTATATGTATATGCACCGTATTGCTTTTTTATCCTGCACTACCACGAGCTTACGCAACGACATTTCGTTCTTATCTGTACTGTAACGTTCAAATATGAATGACAATAAAAAAGAAAGTCTAGTTTAAAAGTCGCGTTTTGGATGTGTATTGTACCATATGTCCCGGCAAGAAATCTGCATTCAAAGAACTCCGGCTTATTAGTGATTCTCAGAGCCAAAAAAAAGTCTGCGGGCTATAGAGTGTTTTCTATTCAGGCTCCAGTACTCTGGAATGCCCTCCCGGTAACAGTTAGAGATGCTACCTCAGTAGAAGCATTTAAGTCCCATCTTAAAACCAATTTGTATACGCTAGCCTTTAAAAAGGCCCCCTTTTAGACCAGCTTATCTGCCGTTTATTTTCTGCTCTTTTCCCCCCCCTATCCCTTCGTGGAGAGGTGGGGCACAGATTTGGTGACCACAGATGAAGCGCTAGCTGTCCAAAGTTGGGACCCAGGGTGGACCGCTCATCTGTGCATCAGTTGGGGACGTCTCTGCGCTGCTGACCTGTCTCCACTCAAGATGATCTCCTGCTGGCCCCACTATGGACTGGACTCTCACACTATTATGTTAGAACCACTATGGACTGGACTCTCACACTATTATGTTAGATCCACTATGGACTGGACTCTCACACTATTAACTAGATCTACTATGGACTGGACTCTCACACTATTATGTTAGATCCACTATGGACTGGACTCTCACACTATTATGTTAGATCCACTATGGACTGGACTCTCACACTATTATGTTAGATCCACTATTGTTATGATCCGCTGCCCGGATCATGTTCTGTTTGGTTTTTGGACTCCCTCAGTTCCTGTTGTTGTGCACCCCTGGTTTTGTTTTCTGTTTTAATGGGTGCTTATTGTCTTCACCTGTCTCTGATTGGTGTTCGGGACGCTCACCTGTTTCCCGAGCACTAATCAGAGCACTATTTAATCCAGCTTTTTCCGGTCAGTCATTCTGGCTTCCTAATTTGCTACCCGCAACAGTAGAATACTTTTTGATTCTTGTTTGTGTATGCTAGTTCCTGCGCTAGCCTCATTAGCTTTGCCTCCCGTGCTATGAGCACACCTTTATTTTTTCTTGTATGATTTATCCCAATAAATCATTTCCTACCTGCACGCTGTGTCCGGAGTCCGTCTGCATCTTGGGAGAACGACACCCGCATCACCATGCGACCCGGTCGTCACAATTATGGACTGGACTCTTACAATATTATGTCAGATCCACTATGGACTGGACTCTCACACTATTATGCTAGATCCACTATGGACTGGACTCTCACAATATTATGCTAGATCAGTGGCGTGCGGTGAGGTTAATGTCTGGTGAGGCACGACTGCATCATCACAGTCAGATTTACAAACATATGAACCTGCAGTGCAGGTGTACCTAATGTTGTGTCCCTGCGGTCGTTCGCGGCTCCTGCAGCGCGAGCATTGTTGTTTTTTGCACTTTTTGGCTTCTTGTTAAGTGACTTTTTTTGGGTGGATGCGGTCTTGCACGTGGAGGGTTTGGGTGTGGGCTTTGGTTGGTGTGGCGCTCCCGTCGGGCGGTGCATTCTGCGGCGGAGGTGCTTGGCACCAGGAGGCGGGGTTATGAGACGAGCCTCTCACAGTGCGTCTTCGCAGCAGAGTTTTATGAATGCTCAGCACTAAAAATACGTTACACACATACAGTTGTTGACAAAATACACGGTACATTATATACCTCAGCTAACTAAACTATGGAAATGTATAATATGATTCATATAGCAATACGGTCTCACTGCACAGCAGGCCAGCAGTTAGCCGAGTCATTGTGCACAATCCATGTTGAGGCACAATGCAGTGACGTGCCTCAACTGGCTGCTGATCACCGCACCGTCTCTTCAATCGTCTCTTCTCAGTATTTGAACGGCAAATGTGGAAATAAAATTTAAAATAATCTAAAACTGGTGAAGTTAAATGGAAAATAGCTTTAGTATAATCACTGGATACATATAACAATTTAATAATTTTTTTTTTCTTTTTTTTTTTTTTCTATGATGGCAGGTGAGGCCGTGCCTCCCCTGCCTCTAGTGACTGCACGCCACTGTGCTAGATCCACTATGGACTGGACTCTCACACTATCATGTTAGATCCACTATGGACTGAACTCTCATACTATTATGCTAGATCCACTATGGACTGGACTATCACAATATTATGCTAGATCCACTATGGACTGGACTCTCACACTATTAACTAGATCCACTATGGACTGGACTCTCACACTATTATGCTAGATCCACTATGGACTGGACTCTCACAATATTATGCTAGATCCACTATGTACTGGACTCTCACACTAATAACTAGATCCACTATGGACTAGACTCTCACACTATTGTGTTCGATCCACTATGGACTGGACTCTCACACTAGTAACTAGATTCACTATGGACTGGACTCTCACAATATTATGCTAGATCCACTATGGACTGGAGTCTCACACTATTAACTAGATCCACTATGGACTGGACTCTCACACTATTATGTTCGATCCACTATGGACTGGACTCTCATACTATTATGTTCGATCCATTATGGACTGGACTCTCACACTATTATGTTAGATCCACTATGGACTGGACTCTCACACTATTATGCTAGATCCACTATGGACTGGACTCTCATACTATTATGCTAGATCCACTATGGACTGGACTCTCACACTATTAACTAGATCCACTATGGACTGGACTCTCACACTATCATGTTAGATCCACTATGGACTGAACTCTCATACTATTATGCTAGATCCACTATGGACTGGACTATCACAATATTATGCTAGATCCACTATGGACTGGACTCTCACACTATTAACTATATCCACTATGGACTGGACTCTCACACTATTATGCTAGATCCACTATGGACTGGACTCTCACAATATTATGCTAGATCCACTATGGACTGGACTCTCACACTAATAACTAGATCCACTATGGACTAGACTCTCACACTATTAACTAGATTCACTATGGACTGGACTCTCACAATATTATGCTAGATCCACTATGGACTGGAGTCTCACACTATTAACTAGATCCACTATGGACTGGACTCTCACACTATTATGTTCGATCCACTATGGACTGGACTCTCATACTATTATGTTCGATCCATTATGGACTGGACTCTCACACTATTATGTTGGATCCACTATGGACTGGACTCTCACACTATTATGCTAGATCCACTATGGACTGGACTCTCATACTATTATGCTAGATCCACTATGGACTGGACTCTCACACTATTAACTAGATCCACTATGGACTGGACTGTCACACTATCATGTTAGATCCACTATGGACTGAACTCTCATACTATTATGCTAGATCCACTATGGACTGGACTATCACAATATTATGCTAGATCCACTATGGACTGGACTCTCACACTATTAACTATATCCACTATGGACTGGACTCTCACACTATTATGCTAGATCCACTATGGACTGGACTCTCACAATATTATGCTAGATCCACTATGGACTGGACTCTCACAATATTATGCTAGATCCACTATGGACTGGACTCTCACAATATTATGCTAGACCCACTATGGACTGGACTCTCACACTATTATGCTAGATCCACTATGGACTGGACTCTCACAATATTATGCTAGATCCACTATGGACTGGACTCTCACAATATTATGCTAGACCCACTATGGACTGGACTCTCACACTATTATGCTAGATCCACTATGGACTGGACTCTCACAATATTATGCTAGATCCACTATGGACTAGACTCTCACACTATTGTGTTCGATCCATTATGGACTGGACTCTCACACTATTATGTTAGATCCACTATGGACTGGACTCTCACACTATTATGCTAGATCCACTATGGACTGGACTCTCACAATATTATGCTAGATCCACTATGGACTATGGAGCCGAGGATATCGTTGTCGCTTGTGCAGCCCTTTGAGACACTCGTGATTTAGGGCTATGTAAGTAAACATTGTGTGTGTGTGTGTGTGTGTGTGTGTGTGTGTGTGTGTGTGTGTGTGTGTGTGTGTGTGTGTGTGTGTGTGTGTGTGTGTGTGTGTGTATCACTGAGACAGGCAGCATGGGCCAGCTGGTTTGAACAGGTGTAAAGAATGCATGTTCTACTCGGATTGATCCGTGCGCTTGGCTGCCGACCAGACACTGACACAGTACCTGCTTCTTCCCCCTAGTGTGGCTCGCTCATCTTTTTTTTCTTTTCATTTTTTTTTTTCCCCATCTCCTGCCATGTTTCTTCTCTCCTCCGCCTGCCCCCTCTATGTTCATGATGAGATGCTGCTTTTCCATCACCGGTGGCACCCTCCTTTGTCTCCAACGGGCCGCCCGCATTCACCACACCCGCCATGGTGTACACAGACAGGCATGAGCGGACAAACAGTGTCGGCTGATGGGAGAGTAACTACGCGTGAAGGAAACCTCGGTGCCGGCGAAAAGAGACGAGGCGGCAAGGTTTGAGGCGATCCGCTCACTATACAGTAAGTACCAGGTGTTGTTCTTATTGTAGCATTAGCCGAAATGAGGGGGATCCAGCCATGATGTGCCGGGGCTCACGTTCACGTATGATATTATTAGATGAGAAAAGAAATCCGACCTTTGAGCCGGCACAGCTGCAGACGGTCCCCCAGGTCCGATCGGGGGAAGACAGGATATGACCTCATCTGTGACCCCGCGACCTGGAGGAAGGGCTTCAAACGAGGAAGGGAGTTCATCGAGGGAAGGACTTGCACGAATGAAGGGATTAGCACTTGACCCGCCGGCAGATCCACACTTGGAATTTGTTATTGTCCGACGACGGGCTCGTAAAGTCCTAAATGCGGCCTTTGTTTACCCGGCGTAGCTTTCAAGGAAGACTTTTGGATCTGGATACTGTGAATTATCAACATGGACAAGGAGGTGTGGCTTTTAACCCACCTGTAATACCACTGTCTGCCTCCAGGGGCGATGGTGAGTCAGTGTTCCTTCCTACATTGCTACTATTTCCTAACCTGACTCTCGCCAGCTCCTTGTAGATGGCTGAGCTCCACACAAGGATCTGGGACTTCTCAATAGGAGATGTATTTCAGAAGGCAGGACCTTGTAAAAAAAAAAAAATTATATGTGATTGGATAAACCATCTTGAATGACGTGCTACTTCAACCACTCACATCGGAATCAACCCGTGACGCTGATGAGAGCGACGCTTGGAAATCCAAAACAGAACAGCCGACATATTGGATAACGACAGAGCGAAAAGTTCCCTGTTCGTCTTTTAAAGAATTAATATTCAATAGATTTGACAAAACAGTTGCAATAGCAGAATCAATGCCGGCACACATGGGGGCGGCATAGCTCGGTTGGTAGAGTGGCCGTACCAGCAACTTGAGGGTTCCAAGTTCGAGCCCCGCTTCCACCATCCTAGTCACTGCTGTTGTGTCCTTGGGCAAGACACTTTACCCACCAGCTCCCAGTGCCACACACACTGGTTTAAATGTAACTTAGATATTGGGTTTCACTATGTAAGGCGCTTTGAGTCGCTAGAGAAAAGCGCTATATAAATATAATTCACTTCACTTCACACGACTACTCACTGTGTGCTGCCATTGTTGTTTGAATCCGACAGTCGCTTCGGCGCTACGTCACATCTACGGAATCTCGCCCGGCGATCTTGATTGGTTCATTATTTTTTGCTACCTTGAAGGAGTTTGCATTGCCTTCGAGCCCAGATCCTTGTGTGGAGCTCAGCGAACTACAAGGATCTGGCGAGAGTCAAGTTAACTATTTTCGGTCCCTCCAAGATTTCGCAATGTCACGATGGCGCCAATTAACGCAAACTCAACCATTTCCCGCCAATTATGCACGGCCTTGCAACTCCCCCCACACATTTTTATCTACTTCCTAGTTTACATGTATTTATATATTTATTTAACTTTTATATATTCCGGGCAACACCATTCGGGACATATTTTCATTTGCAATGCTGACGTAGCATTTTTTTTATGTTAGAAAAGTTGGAGTGTGATGAGAATCTTTCGTCGTCTCTCATTTACCAGCAAAAATGTGCGCTGAAGATTACTCTCAACAATTTACAAACGCTCTTAACGTGCGGGCGTGAATGAGTTAAATAACATAAATGAATATTTAAGACGGACAAACACTTTTCAAGCGTAAAACGTACAAAGAGAATGTCTGCAAGTTGTGGACGGCAGAGCAGACAGCGGAGAATAAGGAAGCCTTTGGTGGTGTTTCTTTCTATAATTATAATGAATCATTACTATTGTTAGTAAGAAATAATAAAATTGTAATCATTTGTATGTGATTTTACTGTAATATAATGTTTTTTAAGCCCGTGTGGTATAAAACAAGTAAATCATCAATACAGTATTTTTTTTTTTCCAATTTCTGTTGCAACCCTGCAATTTTAAAGTTTAAAGTCACAAGGAACATTTCACATATCAAATAGATAGATAGATAACAAATGTAGAACCTGACGGTTAAAACCGTGATCGATAAAAGCACTAGCTTAAATCCTAACATGAAAACAAGAGATATTAACATTTTTGCCCATTAAGAAACAACATGGCCCAATCTAAACTTACATAAATACATTTCTGTCTGAGCAACTAAGATAAACACTTGTGCTTGTCGAACCTAAAAGCTGTGCTCTCTTACAATAGACTGATCGTTCTGTACTCCGAGGAATACGAGACTGAGGTGTTTTTACGGTGCGTTCAAGGATCGCTGAACAGAGTAGGACGCCACGACCCCGCCAGAAAAAACGAACAATATTAAAATAAATTGTTTATTCTGCACTTTTCTTTAAAATAAATGTTAAAGTGCTACAGTACAGAGCAAAACACCAAAAAAAACAGATAAAATACTAAAACTAAAGCACTGTCAGTAATAAACCTGCAAAGAAGTGGCTTTTCTAACAGGTGTCTATTGACTTATTTAAAAAAAAGTACTTCCTGAGCACATTCAACAATATCTCATAAATAATAATACTGTGATAATTGTATTTCCTTTTTTGGCCACTAGGTGTCACCAGAAACAATTACCACTCCACTTCAATGTAAAGGGGCCCTATTATGCAAAACCAACTTTTCTTACCTATTAGTAGCTGTTTTTGTGTATTTGGGATCTGCATTCTTTTTCGAAAGTGTGAAATAAAACCATGGAGGCGTTGAGTAGATATTTATAAAACAATCTTGCCTTCCTTGGTACTTCCTCCAAACAAGCCATTCAGAATTTTCCCCGTTAGTGGCGTTTTTCCCCAAGCGTGACATCAGCGGATATCTCCATATATGGTATACATTTACCCAAAGTGCTTTGCGCGTGTCCGAAGCTGTAGTCGATAATCCATACACATGGGGATGCCGTGGCACAGATAGTAGAGCGGCCGTGCCAGCAACTTGAGGGTTACAGGTTCGATTCCAGCTTCCGCCATCCTATTCATGGCCCTCAGTGTCCTTGGCACTTCACCCTTGCTCCTGATGGGTCGCGGTTGCATGGCAGCTTCCGTCATCAGTGTGTGAATGCCATGATTGGGTGAATGTGATGTATAATGTAAAGCGCTTTGAGTATTGTTCCAGTTATGGCAGGTGAAGTGAAGTGGGTTACATTTATATAGCACTTTTTTTTTGAGACTCGAAGCGCTTTACATAGTGAAACCCATTATCTACATCTTTTAAGCTACTTTTAAACACTGGGAGCAGGTGGGTAAAGTGTCTCGCCCAAAGACACAACGGCAGAGACTAGGATGTCGGAAGCGGGGTTCGAACCTGGAACCGCTCTACCAAGCAAGCCACGCTGCCCCACAGTAAAGTGCTATATACAGAAAATACAGACCATTTACCATCTACCATGAATCCTCCGCTATTCCCATTTCTAATATAAATTAGCGTAGGCCTATACTAGGTCGAACTTAAATCTGTCAGTAGCCTCGCTATGGAAGTGCTAAAACGACAACAAAGATGGTGGGGGTAGACGCGGTCAAGGCACATAAATAAGACTTTGTTTTTTTTTTAAATCTGATTTTTATCAGCTGACTGTTTACACTGCAAGTGAAATATGATATTTAACAGACTCCAGGAGACACGGACATCAGCGTGAATCTACGTTAGCTTTATTTTTCAACTCACTTACGTAAACAGTTTACGCAACGTATGTAACATGTAAGCAAACAGTCCTTCAACAAATGCTATTTCTTTGAAATTAAAATATATTCATATATTACATATAGCCCATTTTTTTGGCACTATTGACTCGTGATGCACCGGGATAAGACTTTGCTGGCGGGCTGTCACATTCGGGTCGCATTTCCTTTTTGACTGAAGTCACATTTGAAAAGATCAGATTGCAATCGGATTCAAATTTGAAGCACTTGGGAGCGTTTGGACTGGCAAAAAAAATCCCGATCTGTGTCTCTTGAGTGCAAAAAAGTAAGATTTGGTGTGCAGGGTAAACGGGTCCGAAGACCGTCTGCATAACAGCGCATCCCGCAGAGATGGTCAGAAAGCGGCTTGAAGATGGTCTGTATAACATAATCTATGCAACATTCGCACTAAAGAACCAGCTTTGAATGTTATGTAGACCACAAGTACGTTTTTTTAAATGTAGGAAATAAATCATAATATGACTCCTTTAAAGGCCTACTGAATTTGTTTTATTTATTTAAACGGGAATAGCAGATCCATTCTATGTGTCATACTTGATCATTTCGCGAAATTGCCATATTTTTGCTGAAAGGATTTAGTATAGAACAACGATGATAAAGTTCGCAACTTTTGGTCGCTGATAAAAAAAAAAGCCTTGCCTATACCGGAAGTAGCGTGACGTCACAGGAGGAAGGATTCCTCACAATTCCCCGTTGTTTACAATGGAGCGAGAGAGATTCGGACCGAGAAAGCGACGATTACCCCATTAATTTGAGCGAGGATGAAAGATTCGTGGATGAGGAACGTTAGAGCGAAGGACTAGAGTGTAGTGCAGGGTGTATCTTTTTTCGCTCTGACCGTAACTTAGGTACAAGGGCTCATTGGATTCCACACTTTCTCCTTTTTCTATTGTGGATCACGGATTTGTATTTTAAACCACCTCGGATACTATATCCTCTTGAAAATGAGAGTCGAGAACGCGAAATGGACATTCACAGTGACTTTTATCTCCACGACAATACATCGGTGAAGCTCTTTAGCTACAGAGCTAACGTGATAGCATCAGGCTCAAATGCAGATAGAAACATAATTTAAAAAACCCTGACTGGAAGGATAGACAGAAGATCAACAATACTATTAAACCATGAACATGTAAATACACGGTTAATAATTTCCAGCTTGGCGAAGCTTAACAATTGAAGCTAACTTAGCTACGGAGCGGCGGCGGGCGTTGTAGCTTTCGACGACACGCCGGCCGCCATCAGAGTCGGCAAGAAACATATATTTCCCCAAAGTTACGTACGTGACATGCACATAGCGACACGCACGTACGGGCAAGCGATCAAATGTTTGGAAGCCAAAGCTGTACTCACGGTAGCGCGTCTGCTATCTAGCTCAAACACAACACAACCTCCTGGTGTTGGTGTTGCTACAGCCAGCCGCTAATACACCGAACCCACCTACAACTTTCTTCTTTGCAGTCTCCATTGTCCATTAAACAAATTGCAAAATATTCACCAACACAGATGTCCAGAATACTGTGGAATTTTTCGATGAAAACAGAGCAGTTTGTATGGTGACACATTGGGTGCGAATACTTCCGTTGCTGTCGTGACGTCACGCGCATACGTCATCATACATAGACGTTTTCAAGTGGAAGTTTCCCGGGAAATTTAAAATTGCACTTTATAAGTTAACCCGGCCGTATTGGCATGTGTTGCAATGTTAAGATTTCATCATTGATATATAAACTATCAGACTGCGTGGTCGGTAGTAGTGGGTTTCAGTAGGCCTTTAAAGACAACATAAGTCCATGCCAGATAGTTAATAACAAATAGGTTAATGTTTTTCAATAAAGTACCCTGGTATTAATAAATTAAAAACGGTACCATACTGCTTCTGAAAAATACCAGTATTTACTCAAAAACTCAAAAACTAACAACGTTACAGCTATAAGTACTGAAACATCGCTCTACAAGAGGTGCTTAGCGGTTGCTCCTGCTAGCCGTTAGCTAGCTAGCGACTAACGTCCACCCGCAGTCGGCAGCGTTTTAGCTACTTCTAAATCACTAATCCTAACAAATAAAGAACGTTTCTTACAAGTATCATCCCTGCAGGACAAGGAATAGCTAAACATGTAGGAGGAAACAATAGCTAACCTCTAACAGCAAGCTAGCTTACCTCAATGTAAACAAATGCCATGGGTGGGTTAACACAGACTGTATCCATACCAAATAGAAGAGCCGTACATAGTCGATGCTACAATGATTACATAGATATGTTCACTATCACAAAATCTTTTGTCTTTTTTATTTTTTATAAACCCATGAAACGCTTTATTTATGACCAATGTATGACCCTGTAACTACTTGGACTGGGATTGATACCAGAATTTGTAGTATCACCAAAAACGTATGTAAAGTATTAAACAACAGAAGAATAAGTGATTATTTAGAACATGTTAAAACAGAAAGTAAGCAGATATTAACAGTAAATGAACATGTAGATCAATAATCCATTTTTACAGCTTGTCCCTCATAATGTTGACAAAATAATAGAATGGAGAATGTCAATATGTTACTGCATATGTCAGCAGACTAAATTAAGAGCCGTTGTTTACTTACTACTAAAAGACAAGTTGTCTAGTATGTTCACTATCTTATTTAATAACAATAACCTTTATATATTCCGGGCAACACCATTCGGGACATATTTTCATTTGCAATGCTGACCTAGCATTTTTTCTATGTTAGAGAAGTTGGAGTGTGATGAGAATCTTTCGTCGTCTCTCATTTACCAGCAAAAATGTGCGCTAAAGATCACTCTCAACAATTTACAAACGCTCTTAACGTGCGGGCGTGAATGAGTTAAATAACATAAATGAATGTTTAAGACGGACAAACACTTTTCAAGCGTAAAACATAGAAAGAGAATGTCTGCAAGTTGTGGACGACATTTGGACGACACCCCTGTTTTAATATTTGGTGGCCCGGAATTGGCCCTTGAGTCATAGTTTGCCCACCCCTGGCCTATAGTCAAGGCTCCAGTATCAGTATCACATTTGAAGTGAAAAAGTGTTGTGTTTGGATGTTACAACAAAAATTTACTTGAATACGAAGAGTGTCCGAAGACGTTGGTAAGAAGCTCGCCACGTAAGATAAAGCAGTGTTTTTCAACCTTTTTTGAGCCAAGGCACATTTTTTGCGTTGAAAAAATCCGAAATCACACCACCAGCAGAAATCATTAAGAAATGAAACTCAGTTGACAGTAAAAAGTCGTCGTCGCAATTGTTGGATATGACTTTAAACCATAGCCAACCATGAATCACTATAGCTCTTGTCTCAAAGTAGGTGTACTGTCACCACCTGTCACATCACATCATGACTTATTTGGAGTTGTTTGCTGTTTTCCTGTGTGTTGTGTTTTAGTTCTTGTCTTGCGCTTTTTCTCTGTTTTTGGTATTTTCCTGCAGCAGTTTCATAAAGTTAAAATCAAAGTACCACTGATAGTCACACACACACTAGGTGTGGCGAATTATTCTCTGCATTTGACCCATCACCCTTGATCACCACCTGGGAGGTGAGGGGAGCAGTGGGCAGCAACAGTGGCCGCGCCCGGGAATAATTTTTGGTGATTTAACCCCCAATTCCAACCCTTGATGCTGAGTGCCAAGCAGGGAGGTAATTTTTATAGTTGTTGGTATGACTCGGCCGGGGTTCAAACTCACAACTTACCGACACTCTTAAGGCGGACACTCTAACCCAGGCGTGTCCAAAGTGCGGCCCGAGGGCCATTTGTGGCCCCCAGCTATTTTGTTAACGGCCCCCGGCCCATTCTAAAAAATACTATAATAAACATTTTCAACATAAAAAAGTGTAATAAAAGAGTAAACAGTGACATGTAACAAGAAAACGTTGCAATGTTGACACTAATAACACAAAGCTGCCATGCGGACTGTTATTGACCTGGAACCATTCCACTTTGAAATATTTTGAGGGGGAAATATTGCATATTTTGTGCAAAACAACGTTTTCTTTCACAAAAAGGGCATCAAACAAACAAAAAAATATGAACAAATTATAAAATCTACAGACTAAAGCGTTAAAAGTTAAAAACATATATAAATATACATTTGGCTTATTTTCAACACATTTTTTTTCTTGACATAAAGGGCATAAACATAAAAACAAAATTTGAAAATATAACGACAGACAGACCTGAAGTTGATCTCGAGATTCAAGCGTTAAATGAAAAAATAATAATTGATAACTTGTTTCTAACATTTTTATTACTGAGACCCTTCCAGGGACCGGGGACCAAACTTGAGGAAACCCATAAAGGTAAAAAAAAAAAACAACAACTATTGTATTGCTTTTAAAAAAGGAAAAATATCAAAATGGCCCCCGCATGCTTTGATTTTTCAGTCTGCGGCCCTCAGTGGAAAAAGGTTGGACATCCCTGCTCTAACCACTAGGCTACTGAGTAGGTCATGTCTTTCTTTGAGCGATATTTCCCGCATCTGCTTTGTTTCAGCAATCGAGAATATTTCAGTTGTTTTTATCCTTCTTTGTGGGGACGTTGTTGATTGTCATGTCATGTTCGGATGTGCTTTGTGGACGCCGTCTTTGCTCCACAGTAAGTCTTTGCTGTCGTCCAGCATTCTGTTTTTCTTGACTTTGTAGCCAGTTCAGTTTTAGTTTCGTTCTGCATAGCCTTCTCTAAGCTTCAATGCCCTTTCTTAGGGGCACTCACCTTTTGTTTATTTTTGGTTTAAGCAATAGACGCCTTTTTACCTGCACGCTGCCTCCCGCTGTTTCCGACATCTACAAAGCAATTAGTTACTGATATGGAAGAGTATTACACGGTTACTCTGCCGAGCTCTAGACAGCACCGACACTCAACAACAACACATCCTTTGCAGACTATAATTACTGGTTTGCAAAAAATATTTTTAACCCAAATAGGTGAAATTAGATAATCTCCCACGGCACACCCGACTAAAGCGTTAAAAGTTAAAAACATATATAAATATACATTTGGCTTATTTTCAACACATTTTTTTTCTTGACATAAAGGGCATAAACATAAAAACAAAATTTGAAAATATAACGACAGACAGACCTGAAGTTGATCTCGAGATTCAAGCGTTAAATGAAAAAATAATAATTGATGACTTGTTTCTAACATTTTTATTACTGAGACCCTTCCAGGGACCGGGGACCAAACTTGAGGAAACCCATAAAGGTAAAAAAAACCCAACAACTATTGTATTGCTTTTAAAAAAGGAAAAATATCAAAATGGCCCCCGCATGCTTTGATTTTTCAGTCTGCGGCCCTCAGTGGAAAAAGGTTGGACATCCCTGCTCTAACCACTAGGCTACTGAGTAGGTCATGTCTTTCTTCGAGCGATATTTCCCGCATCTGCTTTGTTTCAGCAATCGAGAATATTTCAGTTGTTTTTATCCTTCTTTGTGGGGACGTTGTTGATTGTCATGTCATGTTCGGATGTGCTTTGTGGACGCCGTCTTTGCTCCACAGTAAGTCTTTGCTGTCGTCCAGCATTCTGTTTTTGTTGACTTTGTAGCCAGTTCAGTTTTAGTTTTGTTCTGCATAGCCTTCTCTAAGCTTCAATGCCCTTTCTTAGGGGCACTCACCTTTTGTTTATTTTTGGTTTAAGCAATAGACGCCTTTTTACCTGCACCCTGCCTCCCGCTGTTTCCGACATCTACAAAGCAATTAGTTACTGATATGGAAGAGTATTACACGGTTACTTTGCCGAGCTCTAGACAGCACCGACACTCAACAACAACACATCCTTTGCAGACTATAATTACTGGTTTGCAAAAAATATTTTTTAACCCAAATAGGTGAAATTAGATAATCTCCCACGGCACACCCGACTAAAGCGTTAAAAGTTAAAAACATATATAAATATACATTTGGCTTATTTTCAACACATTTTTTTTCTTGACATAAAGGGCATAAACATAAAAACAAAATTTGAAAATATAACGACAGACAGACCTGAAGTTGATCTCGAGATTCAAGCGTTAAATGAAAAAATAATAATTGATAACTTGTTTCTAACATTTTTATTACTGAGACCCTTCCAGGGACCGGGGACCAAACTTGAGGAAACCCATAAAGGTAAAAAAAAAACAACAACTATTGTATTGCTTTTAAAAAAGGAAAAATATCAAAATGGCCCCCCGCATGCTTTGATTTTTCAGTCTGCGGCCCTCAGTGGAAAAAGGTTGGACATCCCTGCTCTAACCACTAGGCTACTGAGTAGGTCATGTCTTTCTTTGAGCGATATTTCCCGCATCTGCTTTGTTTCAGCAATCGAGAATATTTCAGTTGTTTTTATCCTTCTTTGTGGGGACGTTGTTGATTGTCATGTCATGTTCGGATGTGCTTTGTGGACGCCGTCTTTGCTCCACAGTAAGTCTTTGCTGTCGTCCAGCATTCTGTTTTTGTTGACTTTGTAGCCAGTTCAGTTTTAGTTTCGTTCTGCATAGCCTTCTCTAAGCTTCAATGCCCTTTCTTAGGGGCACTCACCTTTTGTTTATTTTTGGTTTAAGCAATAGACGCCTTTTTACCTGCACGCTGCCTCCCGCTGTTTCCGACATCTACAAAGCAATTAGTTACTGATATGGAAGAGTATTACACGGTTACTCTGCCGAGCTCTAGACAGCACCGACACTCAACAACAACACATCCTTTGCAGACTATAATTACTGGTTTGCAAAAAATATTTTTAACCCAAATAGGTGAAATTAGATCATCTCCCACGGCACACCCGACACAGTGGTTGAAAAACACTGAGCTAAAGGACACGATTCAATAATTCGTAAAATAATTAACACGAGGGTGTTTCCAGGATTTACGATTGCACATGCAGTACTCCCAGGATAAAAGCAGCAATAAATGCCCCGTGTGAGAGAATAGATGAGCGCCAGGGCTGGTAGACACGTCCCATGTAATACCTGGCCACCGCTTTGTCAATAATAGTGGTGGAAGTGCTAATAGAGCATTATGGGAGCCAAGGGACCGGGGCTGACAGGTGATTTATGTCGCTCCAGATGACTTCGGCTCTCCAACAAAACCCTGATAAAGGAAGAACTAGATTGGAACAAGCAGAATGATGAATAGACTACACCATCCAGAAGCCCGTCTCATTAGAGAGCAAAAGAGAAAGACCGAGGGCCGGCCATTTAGCTAATGTAGCGAGTCATTGTGTGTGTGTGTGTGTGTGTGTGTGGGTGTGCGTGTGGGTGTGTGTGTGGGTGCGCGCACCGAGGAACCTGAGCAGCTTGCTTCCGCCGCAGCGCGAGCAGGTTGTAAATTAATGACACACTGAATCTACGGCGAGGAAGCTTGACCTCGCATAATGGCGACATATAGGATTAACCTTGGCTGTCACTCGGGGCCTTTGTTAGCGCGCACGCCGCTACGGGTAAACACGCGGCTGGGCGACATGCGGCCCGGGGAGGAGGAGGAGGAGGAGAAAAAAAAGAAATCAAATCAAGCTGATTTCTTTCCTCGCTGCTTGAGAGGCTAAAGCTCTACATTTAGGATTAAAGGATTCAAAGTTAGCGTTTCATAAATAGTGGAAAGCTGGATGAGGGGGAAAAGGAGGCGAGGTGGATTAGAAAAATGTTACAAAGGATGTCCTGGATCCTTAAACATGAGAGGGGGAGATATGTTTTGCTGCAAGGGTATTGTTATCGTGGAATCATTCCTACAGTAACCATATAATACATTAGAATAGATTCTCCGAACAACATTGTAGTCAAATAATAGCAGTAATATTGCACAGGGGGTAATACTTTTTTATTCAATCAACATTTTTGACTTGGGATACGATCTGATACTTTGATCCGATACTGTGACGATAGAAGTAAACTAAAGTAAACACCTTTTTATAAAGCTTATCTCATTCAATTCAGAATGTGCTAGTTTGGTTGTAAATCGGATGATACATTTGTGGTATTGAATGCTACATGGCATTTTTTTAAGTAGCTAGTGCCAGTAAACTAAAACAAAAACATTTGGGTTTTGCCCTCAAGAGACTTACTTCCTGACTTTGTAAACGATAACAAAAAGTTCCCCAAAAATATTTTTGTAATAATAAAACGAAAACATATTGGTCTAATCACGATGCTATACAAGCTTATCTCGTTAAATTCAGAATGTGCTAGTTTGGTTGTAAATCTGATGATACATTCGTGGTATTGAATGCTACATAGCATTTTTTTAAGTAGCTAGTGCTAGTAAACAAAAACAAAAACATTTAGGTTTTGCCCTCAAGAGACTTACTTCCTGACTTTGTAAACGATAACAAAAACTTCCCCAAAAATATTTTTGTAACAATAAAACAAAAACATATTGGTCTAATCACGATGCTATACAAGCTTATCTCATTAAATTCAGAATGTGCTAGTTTGGTTGTAAATCTGATGATACATACGTGGTATTGAATTCTACATAGCATTTTTTTAAGTAGCTAGTGCTAGTAAACAAAAACCAAAACATTTAGGTTTTGCCCTCAAGAGACTTACTTCCTGACTTTGTAAACGATAACAAAAACTTCCCCAAATATATTTTTGTAACAATAAAACAAAAACATATTGGTCTGATCACGATGCTATACAAGCTTATCTCATTAAATTCAGAATGTGCTAGTTTGGTTGTAAATCTGATGATACATATGTGGTATTGAATGCTACATAGCATTTTTTTAAGTCACTAGTGCTAGTAAACAAAAACAAAAAACATTTGGGTTTTGCCCTCAAGAGACTTACTTCGTGACTTTGTAAACGATAACAACAACTTCCCCAAAAATATTTTTGTAATAATAAAGCGAAAAAATATTGGGCTAATCACGATGCTATATGAGTATCGATAGTGAACTTAGCTCATTAAATTCAGAATGTGCTAGTTTGGTTGTAAATCTGATGATACATTCGTGGTATTGAATGCTACATAGCATTATTTTTTGTAGCTAGTGCTAGTAAACAAAAACAAAAACATTTGGGTTTTGCTTTCAAGAGACTTACTTTCTGACTTTGTAAACGATAACAAAAACTTCCCCAAAAATATTTTTGTAATAATAAAACCAAAAATATTGGTCTAATTACGATGTTATACGAGTATCGATAGTGAGCTTAGCTCATTAAATTCAGAATGTTCTAGTTTGGTTGTAAATCTGTTGATAGATTTGTGGTATTGAATGCTACATAGCATTTTTTTAAAGTCAGTAGTGCTAGTAAACAAAAACATTTGGGTTTTGCCCTCAAGAGACTTACTTCCTAACTTTGTAAACGATAACAAAAACTTCCCAAAAAAGAATTTTGCAATAATAAAACAGAAATATATTGGTCTAATCACGATGCTATACAAATATCTATAGTGAGCTTATCTCATTCAATTCAGAATGTGCTAGTTTGGTTGTAAATCTGATGATACATTTGTGGTATTGAATGCTACATGGTATTTTTTTAAGTAGCTAGTGCTAGTAAACAACAACAAAAACATTTGGGTTTTGCCCTCAAGAGACTTACTCCCTGACTTTGTAAACGATAACAACAACTTCCCCAAAAATATTTTTGTAATAATAAAACAAAAAAATATTGGTCTAATCACGATGCTATACGAGCTTATCTCATTAAATTCAGAATGTGCTAGTTTGGTTGTAAATCTGATGATACATTCGTGGTATTGAATGCTACATGGTATTTTTTAAGTAGCTAGTGCTAGTAAACAAAAACAAAAACATTTGGGTTTTGCCTTCAAGAGACTTACTTCCTGACTTTGTAAACGATAACAACAACTTCCCCAAAAATATGTTTGTAATAATAAAAGGAAAAATTATTGGTCTAATCACGATACTATACGAGTATCGAAGATGAGGTTATCTCATTAAATTCAGAATGTGCTAGTTTGGTTGTAAATCTGATGATACATTTGTGGTATTGAATGCTACATAGCATTTTTTTAAGTCGCTAGTGCTAATTAACAAAAAAAAAACATTTGGGATAGGAAAAACTTCCAAAAATAGTTTTGTAATAATAAAACGGAAAAATATTGGTTTAATCAAGATGCTATACGAGTATCGATAGTGTCGGCGTCTGGATCGATAACCCCTTCTTTACACTGAAGCTTTAGCGGTTAGCTTCTTTTGTAGCATGCTTAGCTTTTTCTCTGGTCTTCCAGTGATAATGATACTTGGACAAAACTTCACTTATTTTCCCTACCTTAGAACTGACTTCGCACTGTGGATAGAAAATGCTTTCGTCGCAGCTTTCCTTCAAATTGGAGCCGGTGTTCTGGCAAGACATGCACCCTCCTGGAACTCCTCCAACTCCTTCATGTGTGAAACAAAAAAGATGTCACATTTTTGAAGGAATTGTTCATCTTTAGCCATGTAAACAGTTAAAATAGGCAAACATTGGCCCCTGACCTCTACCTGCTATGATATTTTTTATTATCACAGCTCATTTTTATATGCCGTAATCAGTTGTATATACTTTTTTTATGTATTAAAAATACCCTTCAACATTTGCATTTTAAAATATGGGAAATTTCCTAGGAAAATGGGGTTTTAATTTAAAAAAAAATTCCCTCATAAATCAATAAAATCAACAAAAACATGCCTACGACTCCGGTCCCTTATTACACAAAGTTGCGTCACAAGTAACTGAACTGTCCACTCTGATACACACTAAGCAGTCAGCAGGTCTATTGGGGACCCTAATTATGTTGCATAAACAAAAACAAAAACACAACTCTGGGCTCCCTTAAGGCGTTTATGGTTGAGACACTTTTCAAGCTGGATCACGACATTTCTTCCTGACAAATCGTACAAAAAGCATGAGGATGTTCTTCTGTCCTGATCTACTAAGCTCCAAAGTAGCACGCTAAAAAGCATGTGTAAACTATAACATTGCGTGTACTATTAGTGGGCGTGTTGCGGGTGATTTACCCAGACTACAACTGATAACCAGTGCATAAGTGGAGTAGAGCGCCCTATTTGAAAAAGGTTTTTGTGGGCTGTCACCATGGAGACAATGTCAATTCCTTCGTGGTGTTTTGTTATGTTGTGAAACATGTGGCACACAACTATAATCAGTGCCATCTTTTTTGGATAATATAAAAGTGTGATCTAGACCAGTGGTCCCCAACCACCGGGCCTCGGCCCGGTACCGGTCCGCGGACCGATTGGTACCGGGCCGCACAAGAATTTAAAAAAAAAAAAGTTTTTTTTTTTTATGAAATCAACATAAAAAACACAATATATACATTCTACAGTATATCAATATAGATCAATACAGTCTGCAGGGA
>NC_084731.1:79774863-79779863 GCF_033978785.1 Entelurus aequoreus | reverse complement strand
GAAAAGCGCTATACAAGTACGACCCATTTACCATTTTGCATTATACAGTCATTTATCGTTCCGTAAATTAATTACTTAGACTTAGACTTAGACTTCCTTTTTATTGTCATTCAAATTTGAACTTTACAGTACAGATAAAAACAAAATTTTGTTGCAATAGCTCATGGTAGTGCAGTTACAATTACATTTTAAAAAAAATGACTAAAAAACAAATTGTCGCCCCCACAAAGCGTACCACAAGGCTCGGTCCTCGGATCCCTTTTGTTTTGTACCTGCAAGAATGATCTCCGCACAGTTTGTGATCAATCAATCAATCAATCAATCAATCAATGTTTAATGTGATGAGATGGGGACGTTAATGTACGATAAATGTATTGAGTATGACATACATGTAGCACATAATATACATACATACATCTAGTGCGCAAACACAATGTTATTTCACAAACAAAAGAAAATGAAGACAACCAACATATCTCCAAAGGGTAATAATGGGAGGAAGTATGAACTTTTTGAATCCACCCCTTTTCCATTTTCCATAGTTAAGCTTTAACTAATAACATTTCCTCCGAACCACGCTATCACATTTATCTGGATTTACATAAGACGATTTGCTCAGATTAATGTGTTTACATTCATACTCGCACTCAAAACAAGACCTTTGATTGATTGATCGATTGAAACTTTTATTAGTAAATTGCACAGTACAGTCCATATTCCGTACAATTGACCACTAAATGGTAACACCCGAATAAGTTTTTCAACTTGTTTAAGTCGGGGTCCACGTTAATCAATTCATGGTAACCTAACTATGCCCAACAAAAATACTAGATGTGTACAAATTCGACACTGTGCTGTTCACACATGTAAAAACAGTAAAATATAGCCATGGGTTTTGATAAAAAGGTGCACCCAAACGTACTGGTAAAGGGGAAATTATTTTGTATTTAATTTGCTTTTTGAATATGTTGCTGTTTTGCACTCTTTGTGAGTTGTCGTAGTATTTTGTTGTTTTTGGTGGTTGTGCCATTAATTTTCTCCCATGCGTGTTTTATGTTGAATGGTGTCCAACTACGGACGACACGTGGAATTTAGCCATTGGCTCAATCGGGTGCGCCCGTCAATTCCTTGTGAATAATGTATCCGCCATAAAATAAATTAAAAAGGACAAATAATTCCACGAAGTACGATTGCAAACCAATTATTTTCATAGCTACAGCACAAAAAACGCTGTTTACAACTTTCTAAATACATATTTTAACATTGAGAGAGCCTTCTAGACATGAAATAACACCCTTTCGGCCTTGTTCACTCCACAGGTCAATTCCGATTTTTTTTGCCCATATGCGACCTGTATCGGATTTTTTTTTTTAACGGTGCGTTTCCGAACTTTTTATATCCAACCCAGGTCTCTTTCGTAGGTGGATATAAATCGGATTTATATGCAATGTGAACGCTCCCGCACTCAGGTCGCATTCATCCGACCAGAACGTCATCAAAAAACGTCATAATTATTCGCCAAAATAGACGGTTACAAAATGAATAGTTGACAACGGAGCAGAAAACGGGTGAAAATAAAATGTTTTAAGAACTTTCACCACCCCTGTCTCCGACTGCTCGCCCATAAACACGCTTTTCAGGCAAAATATGCCGTAAAACTACCAAAATACTTGCCCTCTTACTTCTAAAATGTCTACTCGCAATAATTCTGTGAGAAAATGTTGACTTTAATTGCACAAAAACCTTGAAATTGCCACAAATGCGCCAGTACTGAGACCGACTAGAGTGGAAGCCATGTTTATTTCCGTAAACACTGCACGGCGTTATATTCGCATGTGGGTTGAATTGCAATCACATTGGAAATCGCATTTCTTTTTTGTAATGTGAACGTCCGCTAAAAAGATCGGATTTGACAAAAAATCTGATTTGGACATCCAACCCTGCAGTGTGAACGTAGCCTTAGTCACCGCTACACTCTTTGAATCCAATATAGTAACGCTACCTGAGGCTGAGCCAATCAGTGGCCACGATACTGAACAGTGTGCACTGACTGGTCAGAGTCTAAATCTTTGCGCATCTAGCGATTCGATCCGATTTGGATTAAAAAACGATTCTCGATTCAATGCGATTCCTAATTTAAAACGATTCTCGCAATGTATTATTTGGTATAATAATTACAATAAAACATACATAAAACAGGTTACAGGTGAGAAAAGCTACTATTGGCAAGATGGAGATGGCCTAAAAACATATTTTTAAAAATATGTTTTTAGGCCATCTCCATCTTAAAAATGGATTTTTGATTAAAAAAAAATTATTATTATATATACTGTATATATATATATATATATATATATATATATATATATATATATATATATATATATATATATATATATATATATATATATATATATATATATATATATATATATATATATCAATCAATCAATCAGTCAATGTTTATTTATATAGCCCTAAATCACAAAGTTCTATATATATATATATCATTATTATTTTCGGGGGGATGTATAAAAATCGCGATTCGGATGTGAATCCATTATATTTTGTGCATCCCCTACTGACTGACTGATTCAAAACTGCTTCTCGATTCAAACCGATTATCGCAATGTATTATTTGGTATAATAATTACAATAAAACATACAACTGCTGCCCACTGCTCCCCTCACCTCCCAGGGGGTGATCAAGGGTGGATGGGTCAAATGCAGAGAATAATTTCGCCGCACCTAGTGTGTGTGTGACAATCGTTGGTACTTGAACTTTTTTTTTAACTTAAAACAGGTTACAGGTGAAAAAAGCTACTATTGGTAAGATGGAGATGGCCTAAACTATATACTGTAGAAATACACATACATATACACATATACATTTTTATGGAAAATAAAACACTACTTTAGTCAAGTGATTCTAGACTAGATGGAGCCACGTACCACAACAACATTTTTGCCATAAATTAAGCATTTTCAAGCATAACAAATGGCTAACTGAATTAAACATAATGTACTGTTGGCCATTGGGTGAGACCGAACCAATCAGTCAGTAGGGGTGCACAAAAAAATAATGGATTCACATCGGGATCGCGATTGTTATTCATCCCGATTATGAATTAAATCATTATTTGAAAAAAAAAGAAATATATATATATATATATATATATATATATATATATATATATATATATATATATATATATATATATATATATATATATATATATATATATATATATATATATATATATATATATATATATATATATATATAAAAAGAAATATATATATATATATATATATAAAAAGAAATATATATATATATATATATATATATATATATATATATATATATATATATATATATATATATATATATATATATATATATATATATATATATATATATATATATATATATATATATATATAATAATCGGGATGAATAACAATCGCGATCCCGATGTGAATCCATTATTTTTTTGTGCACCCCTACTGACTGATTGGTTCGGTCTCACCCAATGGCCAACAGTACATTATGTTTAATTCAGTTAGCCATTTTTTATGCTTGAAAATGCTTAATTTATGGCAAAAATGTTGCTGTGGTACGTGGCTCCATCTAGTCTAGAATCACTTGACTAAAGTAGTGTTTTATTTTCCTATATTCAAACAGCGTTACTGTTCAAACAGTGTGTAATGTTACAGTGGCCAGAAATATTAAATAAAACTTCTGTTTTTAATGAATACTTAGGCCTACTACGCTACTTCATTCTACTGTTGGCCAAGAGGCGACTGTACTCATTTCATCAAAAAAAACAAAAAACATGCAGGCCTTGTTTTTCCTGCGCTGTTGGACAGAAACCAAGCGCAAATACGAGTGATTTGCCCTTGCAGAGGAAATGGAAACTGAATGAGGGGGGCGTGGGGGGGGCAGCGCACGCTCGAGGGACCGCCGGGAACCCCACCCCCTTCTTCTCCCGCGTCCACTTTCATATGAAAATGAGAGGCCAAGCAGCGGGGGGCTGGGGGGGGAAAGGGCCGGTGCCCGGGAGAGAGGAAGCGACACACAACAGCGGGGGCCCGGGAAGGAGAGGGCTCACATGCGGAGGGACATTTCTACAGACAAAGAGCCAAGAACACGTCAAGTGTCTTCCAGGGCGAAGAGTGGGGATGAATAATCAATGGCTCCGTCGAAACGTTGGCTCGCGATCCATCAATTTATTAGCTTCAAACGTGCGGCTCCAGATGATTTGTTTTTGCAAGAAACAATTTGACACACTTGCCGATTTCGCCTCCTTGATGATTAATGACACAGTTGAAGAAACAAATGATCAGATGACTCGATAATGAATGTAATCATGATCAAATCAAGACAGCGTTCTGACCTCTGACCTCCCCCCTGCAAGTGGAGAAGCCAAATAGGACGATTTTTTGTTTTGTTTTGGCTTTTTTTCCCCAACGCCGTACCTGCTGTCTGTGGGCGGGGCTTGCTGGGCAGTGGGGGATGAACATACATATATGCACACATATATATGCATTAGCAAACACATGTTCATACACACTTGCAGAGAAATACACAACACCTACAACATTTTCATCACAAGGTGATAGAAATGGCTGTAATAGATTACTTTTTGTTGTTAGTGTGGCTATTACGATCAATGATATTGACATTGTAATTCTAGTATTATCATATCTGAGTGATGGGCAGGACATTACACACTTTTGCTTCTTCCTGCTCCCTTTCGGACACACAAAATGTTTTGTTTTTAATTTTATTTCAGTATTACTGTTGGGTTTTTTTTGTGTGTGTTTTTTTTGTAAATGACTATTGTCGTGGAGATGCATTTTTATTTGTTTTATTTGTTGTTGATATGTTGTGTCCAAAATAATAATAATAATAATAATAATAATAATAATAATAATAATAATAATAATAATAATAATAATAAAACAATTAATGGTGTTGATATGATCATTGTCACTGC
>NC_084731.1:79752363-79764863 GCF_033978785.1 Entelurus aequoreus | reverse complement strand
GCTCAATCTCAACAACCACAATGCACCTGCTCCCGGTCTTTTTTAACATGCGGTTTGCCGCAATGAATTGTGGAACATGCAGTATCTTAGTTAACCCTTTGTTAGGCTACGAAGTAGAAAACAACTCAATTCAGTGTCAGTGTTTCTCAAGTAATCAATATCAAATACATGTATAATCAAATCAATTCCCTTTTAACTCTTTTTAACTGTAATTAATAATAGATTAATTTATCAGCAATTAAATCAAGTATGCACATTTTGAATGATCATCACACATGAACTATATGACCCATAAGTTAAAACCCCTTTAAACCCTTTAGAGCAGGGGTGTCAAACTCGTTTTTATCGAGGGCCACATCGCAGTTATGGCTGCCCTCAGAGGGCCACTTGTAACAGCGAATAATATATGAAGTTGCCTATGCATTTGATTAATATGTATTGTTTACATACAATGTAAAAAGTGTAGATTTTACAGTAAAAGACTGGCAACTTAAACACTAGAACTGTATTCTAAAATGTTCCGCTGTTTTTTTTTTTTTTTACTTAAAGGCCTACTGAAACCCACTACTACCGACCACGCAGTCTGATAGTTTATATATCAATGATGAAATCTTAACATTGCAACACATGCCAATACAGCCGGGTTAACTTATAAAGTGCAATTTTAAATTCCCCGCGAAACTTCCGGTTGAAAACGTCTATGTATGATGACGTATGCGCGTGACGTCAATGGTTGAAACGGAAGTATTCGGACATCATTGTATCCAATACAAAAAGCTCTGTTTTCATCGCAAAATTCCACAGTATTCTGGACATCTGTGTTGGTGAATCTTTTGCGATTTGTTTAATGAACAATGGAGACTGCAAAGAAGAAAGCTGTAGGTGGGATCGGTGTATTAGCGGCTGGCTGCAGCAATACAACCAGGAGGACTTTGACTTGGATAGCTGACGCGCTATCCGACGCTAGCCGCCGACCGCATCGATGATCGGGTGAAGTCCTTCGTCGCTCCGTCGATCGCTGGAACGCAGGTGAGCACGGGTGTTGATGAGCAGATGAGGGCTGGCTGGCGTAGGTGGATAGCTAATGTTTTTAGCATAGCTCTGTGAGGTCCCGTAGCTAAGTTAGCTTCAATGGCGTCGTTAGCAACAGCATTGTTAAGCTTCACCAGGCTGGAAAGCATTAACCGTGTAGTTACATGTCCATGGTTTAATACTGTTGTTGATTTTCTGTCTATCCTTCCAGTCAGGGGGTTTATTTCTTTTGTTTCTATCTGCAGTTAAGCCCGATGCTATCACGTTAGCTCCGTAGCTAAAGTGCTTCGCCGATGTATTGTCGTGGAGATAAAAATCACTGTGAATGTCCATTTCGCGTTCTCGACTCTCATTTTCAAGAGGATATAGTATCCGAAGTGGTTTAAAATACAAATCCGTCATCCACAATAGAAAAAGGAGAAAGTGTGGAATCCAATGAGCCCTTGTACCTAAGTTACGGTCAGAGCGAAAAAAGATACGTCCTGCACTGCACTCTAGTCTTTCACTCTCACGTTCCTCATCCACAAATCTTTCATCCTCGCTCAAATTAATGGGGTAATCGTCGCTTTCTCGGTCCGAATCGCTCTAGCTGCATTGAAAACAATAGGAAAATGTGAAGAGCCTTTCAACTGACTACGTCACGCTACTTCCGGTAGGGGCAAGGCTTTTTTTTATCAGATACCAAAAGTTGCGATCTTTATCGTCGTTGTTCTCTACTAAATCCTTTCAGCAAAAATATGGCAATATCGCGAAATGATCAAGTATGACACATAGAATGGATCTGCTATCCCCGTTTAAATTAAAAAAAATCATTTCAGTAGGCCTTTAATCATGAGAACTGTATTCTAAATTGTAAAGTGTTTTTTTACAACACATTACCGTAAATGGAAAAACAGTACCGCTCTTTGTTTGTTTTTACTTTAAAAAAAACTGGCAGCTTATTCACCAGAATTTTACAGTAAAATTGTGAAAAGTGCTGTTTACAACATTATTGTAAATGGAAAAACAGTACCACCGTTTTTTTGTTTTTTTTTATTCTGGCAAGCGAGCTACCAGTCATGTGGTAATATTTTTTCCATTTACAGTAATACACGGTAAAAACAACCGTAGAAACTGGCGGCTCAATCAACAAAATGTTGCCGTAATAGGTCAATTTTACAATAAAATCTACTGGAATTTTTAGTGTATAATTTGATGGATAATTTGCTTTAAAATCACAAGTCAAGCAGATATTTAGGATTTATTTGTTATTTTTTAACAAAAAACATGATTCGGAAAGTATGACAATATAATATGTGTTGCAATATTGCACTGGTTCTCAAACTTTTTCCACCAAGTACCACCTCAGAAGAGACTTAAGTACCAACAGTAAAATACAGTAGCATGGTAGGCCTAAATATTAATTTTAAACAAGGCAGAGGTTTCCACACAGTTTGAACAGTAACACTGTGTATGAATGTTTAATGAAGTGATTATTTGGCGAACCACTAGTGGTAACACAGTTTGAGAATCACTGCACTATTGGGTAATGTTAAAGTTTAAAAGACATGCAATTTTAAGGTATATTTTTTTCTGTCAAAAAGGAAAGAACAAATACATATTTAGGAAAAGATAAGGTACTTCGTTCAAGCATATTATTTCCAAGTGTTCGTGGGTCACATAAAATGATGTGGAGGGCCAGATCTTGCCCCCGGGCTTTGAGTTTGACACCTGTGCTTTAGAGCACAGCTATAACATTTTAACACTATTTTCTTACACTTTATTAAGTATTTCTTACATATTTGACTATTTTTGCACTTTAGTTTTAAGATGTTATTGTTAAGCGATTTAACCATTTTGTTTACATTGAGTGTTTTCCGCCTTTATAGCTGAGGCGATTATAATCAGAGGAAGGTTACATTTGAAATAAAAATACTTTTTCTTATGGTTCTTATTTTTGATAGGTCATAAAGATATCAATAATTAGCAATATTGATATATTAAACCAGGGGCCTCCAAACTTTTTGACTCGGGGGCCGCATTGGGTTAAAAATATATTGCCTGGGGCCGAGGCTGTATAGATATATGTACGTTAGGTGAGGAAAAAACACAGAGGCTATTTCATCCCGACAAGCCCATTTCGCAAGTTTCTCTGCTCTTCAGGGGATTTTATAATATACAGTCGTGGTCAAAAGTTTACATACACTTGTAAAGAACATAATGTCATGGCTGTCTTTAGTTTCCAATAATTTCTACAACTCTTATTTTTTTGTGATAGAGTGATTGGAGCACATTCTTGTTGGTCACAAAAAACATTCATGAAATTTGGTTATTTTATGAATTTATTATGGGTCTACTGATAATGTGACCAAATCTGCTGGGTCAAAAGTATACATACAGCAATGTTAATATTTGGTTACATGTCCCTTGGCAAGTTTCACTGCAATAAGGCGCTTTTGGTAGCCATCCACAAGCTTCTGGCAAGCTTCTGGTTGAAAAATTGGTGCAGTTCAGCTACATTTGTTGGTTTTCTGACATGGACTTGTTTCTTCAGCATTGTCCACACGTTTAGGTCAAGACTTTGGGAAGGCCATTCTAAAACTTTAATTCTAGCCTGATGTAGCCATTCCTTTACCACTTTTGACGTGTGTTTGGGGTCATTGTCCTTTTGGAACACCCAACTGCGCCCAAGACCCAACCTGATGATTTTAGGTTGTCCTGAAGAATTTGGAGGTAATCCTCCTTTTTCATTGTCCCATTTACTCTCTGTAAAACCCCAGTTCAATTGACAGCAAAACAGGCCGAGAGCATAATACTACCACCACCATGCTTGACGGTAGGAATTGGTGTTCCTGGGATTAAAGGCCTTACCTTTTCTCCTCCAAACATATTGCTGGGTATTGTGGCCAAACAGCTTCATTTGTGTTTCATCTGACATCACATGGACACAGGTAAGACCTTCTGGAGGAAAGTTCTGTGGTTAGATGAAACAAAAATATAGCTGAACTGCACCAATTTTGTCAAGAGGAGTGGTCAAAAATTCAACCAGGAGCTTGCCAGAAGCTTGTGGATGGCTACCAATGTCAGACCCACTCGACATCCATTGCTTTCGGTCTCCCCTAGAGGGGGGGGAAGGGGGGGTTACCCACATATGCGGTCCTCTCCAAGGTTTCTCATAGTCATTCACCGACGTCCCACTGGGGTGAGTTTTTCCTTGCCCGTATGTGGGCTATGTACCGAGGATGTCGTTGTGGCTTGTACAGCCCTTTGAGACACTTGTGATTTAGGGCTATATAAATAAACATTGATTGATTGATTGATACCAAAAGCGCCTTATTGCAGTGAAACTTGCCAAGGGACATGTAACCAAATATTAACGTTGCTGTATGTATACTTTTGACACAGCAGATTTGGTCACATTTTCAGTAGACCCATAATAAATTCACAAAAGAACCACATTTCATGAATGTTTTTTTGTGACCAACAAGTATGTGCTCCTATCACTCTATCACAAAAAAATAAGTGTTGTAGAAATTATTGCAAACTCAAGACAGCCATGAAATTATGTTCTTTACAAGTATATGTAAACTTTTGACCACGACTGTATATTATAAAATGTCCTGAAGAGCAGAGAAATTTGCAAAACAGGCTTGTAGGGATGAAATAGCCTATTTGTTTTTTCCTGACCTAACATATATTCCGCTCTACCCCGGTATTGAGCACTGTATAACGGATAAACCACAAAAACCTGAACTATATATATATATATATATATATATATATATATATATATATATATATATATATATATATATATATATATATATATATATATATATATATATATATACATACATACGTACACATATATATATATATATAAATAAATAAAAATTAAAAAATTAAAAAAAAAAAAAAAAAAAAAAATATATATATATATATATATATATATATATATATATATATATATATATATATATATGTATATATATATATGTATATATATATATATATATATATATATATATATATATATATATATATATATATATATATATATATATATATATATATATATATATATATATATATATATATATATATATATATATATACGTTATCGATGGGAAAATGCATTTTTAGACAATATGATTTGCCTGAGCGGCTAGGAGACACCGAGAGTAACAAGCGGTAGAAAATTGATTAGAAAGGACAGATTTAAAAAATAAAAAAATCTCTCATCTCTCTCTCATCCTCGGTGTGAAGCCGGTGTGACTAAACACACGGTTGCCATAGCAACCGCTGTATCACACTGCGATTCTGGTTAATTTTCAAACACTTCCAAGCTCCAAGTACCTTTTTCCCCCCCCTCGCCTGGCCTTTAGAGGAGCGTGTTTCCCGCCATTAAAAGAAATTTAAAGGAAAAATACCTCCACAGTCCACACATTCATCCCGGTGCTAAATCGGCTTATCATTCTCTAAAGACGACATCACGCGCACGTTGGCGGGGGAGATTATTCATCCCGCGGTGACCCAGGCAGACAATAAAAGGAGCTTCACAATAGAAATGTTAATTTCCTCATTATCAGCCCTCTTAATTATTTGTTGTGACAGATAATTGCATGCGGGGCGTTTGATATCAGCAATAACCTTCTGCCTAGGCTGTCAAGGGGGCCTTGTCGCCCCTCTCGCCCCCGAGCGCCGCTTTTCACCGAAACAAAGAGCAGGGAGCGTGCACGTAACCTTTGTGAAGAGCCTCCTCTTCCCCTCGCCGTAATAGGAATAAATATTATAGATTAATTAATCCACGCTGATTATAATTTAATCACATCGCCTCCTGGGGTCAGTGCATTATTATCCCACTTAGTGGGAGCCGTGTACACACACACACACACACAAAAAAAAAGCGTTGTTCCAGAGACAATTACATTTTTTTTCTTTGCCGTTTTATTGATTGATTAATTACCAGTAACAGTTTGCTGCGCGTCTCTTTGACAGGCATATGAGACCTAAACAACTTCACTTGCTAATTAACGACAAACTTCACATCTGAGTTTGTTTTGTTTCTTCTAGGGATGTTCCGATACCGATCATCCATGAGTGGAATCAACTGATACCAATCACATGTATTAACTGTAGGGGTGGATACCTTTAACATTTGAACTGATACGGTACAGATTCCCGGTCCCAGGGAATCGATACAGGTACTCAACCTATTTTGGGTACTTTTGTGCGTATTGTTTTTGATGGAAAAAAACAATACTTATTAACACACATTGATGAAAAAAAAAATCAGTTTTCCAATGAATCGCGATTCTTATTTGTAACAATTAAAAGAAAAACAATCACAAATTTATTTGTATTTATTTTTTATTTATACATACATACATATATATATATATATATATATATATATATATATATATATATATATATATATATATATATATATATATATATATATATATATATATATATATATATATATATATATATATATATATATATACAGTATAAACATAGTTTCTGTGGTTTATCTGTTATACAGTGCTCAATATCAGGGTGGAGCAGAATATAGTGTCTGACACTACAGGCTTGTAGGGATGATATAGCCTCTGTGTTTTTTCTGACCTAACGTGCATACATATATATACATATATATATATATATATATATATATATATATATATATATATATATATATATATATATATATATATATATATATATATATATATATATATATATATATATATATATATATATATATATATATATATATATATATAAATGATAAATGGGTTATACTTGTATAGCGCTTTTCTACCTTCAAGGTACTCAAAGCGCTTTGACAGTATTTCCACATTCACCCATTCACACACACATTCACACACTGATGGCGGGAACTGCCATGCAAGGCGCTAACCAGCAGCCATCAGGAGCAAGGGTGAAGTGTCTTGCTCAAGGACACAACGGACGTGACTAGGTTGGTAGAAGGTGGGAATCGAACCAGGAACCCTCCGATTGCTGGCACGGCCACTCTACCAACTTCACCACGCCGTCCATATATATATATATATATACACACACATACATCTATATATACACTTTTACATATATACTTATACACACATGTATATACATATATATATACACACACACATATATAATATATATATATATATATATATATATATATATATATATATATATATATATATATATATATATATATATTTAGGGTCCACCCTGTACCCTGTACAAAGGACTCCCCCAGGGAGTCCTTTGTACTGGTTACAAAGGAGCCTATTGTATTTGTAAGGTTTTATTATTCTTTCTTTATTATTCCGCAGCTTTGCGCACTACTTTGCCCCCCTTAACATGCTTCAAAACTCACCAAATTTTACACACACATACAAAAAGTGGTACAGCACACTTTAGTCAAAAAACCAAACTCCAAAAATAAAAACTGCTCTCTAGCGCCCCCTAGGAAGTAAATTGCCTCTAACTCCCACTAGGAATGTCGTAGAGACATAAAACAAAAACCTCTATGTAGGCCTCACTTAGACCTACCTTTCATAATTTCACATCCTCGGGAAAAAACCAACAGGAAGTTGGCAATTTCCCCTTCAAGACAAACAATGACTAAAAACACTCATTTTTGATTTTTGAGCTGTTATTTGACCCCCTTAAAATACTTCAAAACTCACCAAAATTCTCACACACATCGGGACTGGTGGAAATTGCGATTTAAAAAAAACCGAACCCCAAAACTCAAAATTGTGCTCTACATAATTTTTGAAAAAAAACAGACAAAAAACTGCTCCTCAGAGGAAAACTCAGACAAAACTGCTTGTAACGTCTTAGAGACATGAAACAAATACCTCTATGTAGGTCTTGCCTAGACCTACATTTCATAGATTGACATCCTTCAGCAAAAATCCACAGGAAGTTTGCTATTCCTCCTTCAAAACAAAATTTTTGTTACAACCGGTCACCAAACATCAAACGTTATCCCCTCTGAGCGCGTTTGTCGTTTCGGCTTCAAACTGCTACAGGAGAGAGATTGAACCCTTCTGATTAAAAGTTGAAGAAAGCTTTCTGATTAGTTGTACGGTTTTGATTTTACGTGCCTTCAAAGACCCGCAGCACTAAAGTTGCTCCGGTGCCAAAAATGACAACGTAAAATGCAATTATGTCTTTTTTGTCCTCAAAATTCTACACACAATACCCTATAATGACAATGTGAACTCAGACACAACTTCCTCTAACTCCCAGTACGAATATCGTAGAGACACGAAACAAAAACCTCTATGTAGGTCTCACTCAGGACTACCACTGGACAAAAGTATTGGGACACCTAGGACTAGCACCTGCCAAAAGGCGGACCCATCCAACGCTGCTTGCAGCTTTAATTGTAGCTATTTGTTTTTTTAATCTGTCCTGTAAAACCCCACTCAGATAAATCATATTGTTGATGTAGATTATCTATATCTGCTGTACAGATTTACTTTAGAAAGATAAATGTTGGATTATTGCCTTATATGCATTCAACTTTATAAAATTCAACTTTATTAAAGGTTTGGGTAGAATTTTACTAAACAAAACCAGTTTTTTTAAAAATAATACAGAAATGTATCACAACCGTTCATCTATTTTATGGAGGAATGTAGTTAATCATAGAGCTGGCCACCCAATGTTGGGCACACCTGTACCTCGTTGCCAATCAGTCGATCTATTCTCATGTACACGTGTTGTTCCCGACGCCAAGAAAGTTCTGTGACTTGTGTATTTTCTTTTGCACTTGCCTTCTTTTGTTTTTCTCTACCCCTAGTTGGGTGTTCTCCTACTTCCTCGCGATTGTGTTTACTTTTGTTTACATTAAATCTCATTGTTTTTATTCTCCGTCTGCCGACCGTCTGCTCCATCTTGCAGTCACACCCAAACCTGCCTTCAAGCTGGTGACAATAAGAATGTTGTTCCTATTCCTTAACCAATACATGAGCAAATTGTCAAACAGTTTAAGAACAACATTTCTCAACAAGCTATTGCAAGGTTTGTATATAAACCCTGTTTCCATATGAATTGGGAAATTGTGTTAGATGTAAATATAAACGGAATACAATGATTTGCAAATCATTTTCAACCCATATTCAGTTGAATAGACTGCAAAGACAACATATTTGATGTTCAAACTGATAAACATTTTGTTTTTTGCAAATAATCATTAACTTTAGAATTTGATGCCAGCAACACGTGACAAAGAAGTTGGGAAAGGTGGCAATAAATACTAATAAAGTTGAGGAATGCTCATCAAACACTTATTTGGAACATCCCACAGGTGAACAGGCAAATTGGGAACAGGTGGGTGCCATGATTGGGTATAAAAGTAGATTCCATGAAATGCTCAGTCATTCACAAACAAGGATGGGGCGAGGGTCACCACTTTGTCAACAAATGCGTGAGCAAATTGTTGAACAGTTTAAGAAAAACCTTTCTCAACCAGCTATTGCAAGGAATTGAGGGATTTCACCATCTACGGTCCGTAATATCATCAAAGGGTTCAGAGAATCTGGAGAAATCACTGCACGTAAGCAGCTAAGCCCGTGACCTTGGATCCTTCAGGCTGTACTGCATCAACAAGCGACATCAGTGTGGAAAGGATATCACCACATGGGCTCAGGAACACTTCAGAAACCCACTGTCAGTAACTACAGTTGGTCGCTACATCTGTAAGTGCAAGTTAAAACTCTCCTATGCAAGGCGAAAACCGTTTATCAACAACACCCAGAAACGCCGTCGGCTTCGCTGGGCCTGAGCTCATCTAAGATGGACTGATACAAAGTGGAAAGGTGTTCTGTGGTCTGACGAGTCCACATTTCAAATTGTTTTTGGAAACTGTGGACGTCGTGTCCTCCGGACCAAAGAGGAAAAGAACCATCCGGATTGTTATAGGCGCAAAGTTGAAAAGCCAGCATCTGTGATGGTATGGGGGTGTATTAGTGCCCAAGACATGGGTAACTTACACATCTGTGAAGGCGCCATTAATGCTGAAAGGTACATACAGGTTTTGGAGCAACATATGTTGCCATCCAAGCAACGTTACCATGGACGCCCCTGCTTATTTCAGCAAGACAATGCCAAGCCACGTGTTACATCAACGTGGCTTCATAGTAAAAGAGTGCGGGTACTGGACTGGCCTGCCTGTAGTCCAGACCTGTCTCCCATTGAAAATGTGTGGCGCATTATGAAGCCTAAAATACCACAACGGAGACCCCTGGACTGTTGAACAACTTAAGCTGTACATCAAGCAAGAATGGGAAAGAATTCCACCTGAGAAGCTTAAAAAATGTGTCTCCTCAGTTCCCAAACGTTTACTGAGTGTTGTTAAAAGGAAAGGCCATGTAACACAGTGGTGAACATGCCCTTTCCCAACTACTTTGGCACGTGTTGCAGCCATTAAATTCTAAGTTAATTATTATTTGCAAAAAAAAATAAAGTTTATGACTTTGAACATCAAATATTTTGTCTTTGTAGTGCATTCAATTGAATATGGGTTGAAAAGGATTTTCAATCAGAAAAATCAAGCAGCTAAAATGCGCCAAACAAGGATAAGTGTGGAGAGAGTGTTTTACTCTAATGGATGTAGTTTTGAATCTTTTTATGGTGTTTGGATGTTTTTCATAATATCCACAATGTTCAGTTAGCAGGTTGTGTTATGTGTGACCAAGTGTGTTAACCTTTATGTCAGTTGTTTTTTTGTTTTTTTCAGACTGCATGTAAAGTAATGTGTGTGTGTGTGTGTGTGTGTGTGTGTGTGTGTGTGTGTGTGTGTGTGTGTGTGTGTGTGTGTGTGTGTGTGTGTGTGTGTGTGTGTGTGTGTGTGTGTGTGTGTGTGTGTGTGTGTAACATAATATATTAATATTGTATTTTATTTTTATTTTTATTTTTTTATTTTTTTATTTTTATTTTTTTGTCCTGTCCAGCTTCTCAGGCAAATCATATAGTAGATGTAGATGCCCATATCAGCTGTTCAGATTTACTTTACAAAAGAGAAGTGTAGGATACTTCTCTTGTTGCCTTATTTGTATTTCACTTTATTACATGTATTTATATTATCATTTGATGCAGCCGGGCCGGAGCAGGAGGGGATAGAAAGACAAAAAAAGGAAGTCAGAGGGGGGAATTGTGGGGACAAGAGGGGGATTAGACAGAGAGACAAAAACAACAGCAGTAAACACAACAACAACAACAACAATAGAGCAACATCAGCAAATATGACATGTACAAACATGATGGTAAAAGTGATAGGAAAGAAGCAATTAGCAAAATAAATAATAATACAGAAATGACAATGTGGAATGCGCTCCCAACAGGTATAAAAGAAAGGGCATCTCTATCCTCCTTCAAAACCGCAATAAAAGTTCACCTCCAGGCAGCTACAACCCTAAACTAACACCCTCCCCGGATTGCTAATAATCAAATGTAAACAATCAAATGCAGATACTTTTTCTTATGCCTTCTGATCTCTCTCTCTCTCTCTCTCTCTCTCTCTCTCTCTCTCTCTCTCTCTCTCTCTCTCTCTCTCTCTCTCTCTCTCTCTCTCTCTCTCTCTCTCTCTCTCTCTCTATGTCCACTACTTGCTGTCCATATCCTACCCCCCCCTCCACACCCCTGATTGTAAATAATGTAATAATTCAATGTGATTATCTTGTGTGATGACTGTATTATGATGATAGTATATATGATAGTATATATCTGTATCATGAATCATTTTAAGTGGACCCCGACTTAAACAAGTTGAAAAACTTATTCGGGTGTTACCATTTAGTGGTCAATTGTGCGGAATATGTACTTCACTGTGCAACCTACTAATAAAAGTCTCAATCAATCAATCAAAAACAATGAGCATTATTACACTACAAATGGAGCAATACAAATACCAATAGAAATAGCGCTATTGATAATGAACAATACCAATAATTTACCTCTATTATTAACAATACAGTTACAGTTATATTAATATGACGGATATATACATTACATTTTTCCATCATGCACTCTAATGGATTTAAATTGGTGTAATTTAGATTCTTTTTTTCACATTATTCACAAGGTTTAGTGAGTAGGTTGCATTATGTGTGACCTACCTTTAAGTTAGTTGCATTTTTTTTTTTTTGCACCATGACTAGGGAAAGTTGTTTGGATTGTGTCATATGAGTAAATGCTGTGCTATTACCACAAAGTATTTTCAAGGGCCTTTGATCTGATTTACTCACATTGTCCACGAAATGGCAGCAAACATGTGGCATTTAAGGACCGCCTGGTACTTAAGATGAATTCGAAAGCACTGGTGAACTCGTGCCGTAGTTTGATCACCCCTGCTGTAACATAACAAACTGTGGAAAAAGTGAAGCGCTGTGAATACTCTCTGGATGCACTGTTCGCTCAATTTTGAGGTCAATTGCAAATTAACAGCTGCTTTTTTG
>NC_084731.1:79702363-79742363 GCF_033978785.1 Entelurus aequoreus | reverse complement strand
TATTTTTTATTTTTTATTTTTTATTTTTTTTGCATGTCATTCCTTTTTTTTTTTTTTTAACTTTTATTTTTAGCTCAGTTGCCTGAATTTTCCTGAAAACATTTACAGGGATTTTAACAGCAATTTACTGTAAATTTAAAAACGACACTGCTGTTATTTTTACAGTAAAATTCTGGCGAGTAAGCTCAGTCGTTGTTACAGTACATTACTGTAAATAAAAAAAACAATAATGCTTTTACTGTAAAACTATGGCGACAAAGCAGCCATTGTTTTACTGTACTTTACTGTTTTTTTTACAGTACATTACTGTAAAGAGAAAAACAGTAATACTTTTACTGTAAAACTGGTGACTAATGCCATTGTTTTACTGTACTTTACTGTTTTTACAGTGCATTACTGTAAAGAGAAAAACAGTAATACTTGTACTGTAAAACTCTGGCGACTAAGCTGCCATTGTTTTACTGTACCTTACTGTTTTTACAGTGCATTACTGTAAATGGGGGGAAAAAAGTACCACTATTGTTTTTTACAGTACAATTCTGCTGACTAAGCTGCCAGATTTTTACTGTAAAATCTACAGCCGTTGTTTTTACAGTGCATTACTGTAAATGGGGGACCACTGGGATATCATGGTAAAATTCTGACTACTGAGCTGCCAGTTTGTATGTTTTTTTGTTTTTTACCGTAAAAGCTAAGGTCATTGTTTTTACAGTGCATTACTGTAAATTGAAAAACGGCGCCATTTTAATTTTTAGGTACAATTCCGGCAACCGAGCAGCCAGTTTTTGTACCGTTTAAACTACGGCCGTTGTTTTTTAGGTGCATTTATGTAAATAAAAAAAGTTGTACATATTTTTTTATGTACAATTATGGCGACTGAGCTGCCAGTTTTTCACCGTAGAAGCTATGGAGTTGTATTTTTTCAAATCCTGTCACCATCCATGCATTATCTAACCCAGGGGTCACCAACGCGGTGCCCGCGGGCACCAGGTAGCCCGTAAGGACCAGATGAGTAGCCCGCTGGCCTGTTCTAAAAATAGCTCAAATAGCAGCACTTACCAGTGAGCTGCCTCTATTTTTTAAATGTTATTTATTTACTAGCAAGCTGGTCTCGCTTTGCTCGACATTTTTAATTCTAAGAGAGACAAAACTCAAATAGAATTTGAAAATCCAAGAAAATATTTTAAAGACTTGGTCTTCACTAACTGACAAAGAAACAGATAACAGATTTGGTGTCCAGTTCAAAGTGTGACATGATTTATTTACAAATTTGAGAGTTGACTTTTGTATTTCACATGAGTTATTATTTGTACAAACATGGTGCAAAGTAATTCATGATTTGTTAAAAAATGTTAGTGGCTAGCTAGTTAAAATGGGATTTCACAAGACTCTTAGAAGTGATCATTTGAAAATGTTCAATTTGAAAAATGTGTACTTTAAAAAATAAAGTGTTGCATATTGATATGTATCTGTTTCTATATATATTTATTGTGAGATATCATTAAGATGATCAGTGTTTCCACAAAGATAAATATAATTAATTATTAATAATAACATAGAGTTAAAGGTAAATTGAGCAAATTGGCTATTTCTGGCAATTTATTTAAGTGTGTATCAAACTGGTAGCCCTTCGCATTAATCAGTACCCAAGAAGTAGCTCTTGGTTTCAAAAAGGTTGGTGACCCCTGATCTAACCTATTGGAATACCAGAAGAAAATATCAATTAGAAATGAAGATGAGATGAGTGCCACAGATAAAAAGATGTATATTAGCAGGCTGCTTGACTAGAAGTCCCACAGATTTGCATACTTCCTCTGTGGCCTCACTTGGAGACTCCCTGGTGAGCTGGCTGTGAAGTGAGTTTAAAGAGGATAAACAAGCCTGTTTAACTCTAACCTCATTTCCTCCGCAGCCCCCTTGGGTTAATCCCAACACACACACACACACACACACACACACACACACACTCACACACGCTGACACAAGGCTAGCTGGAAATCGACCCCTGACCCGGACAGATTTCACAGATTATCCCTTTTTGTCTGAGCATTGCCTCCCTGATCCACCACTTTGCCTTGGAGTTAGTGCCTTTCTCTTTCTGGATTGGACTGTTCCAGCTCCACAGGACTCCCAGGGGTTAGTAACTTAGACCGCATCTTTATTCGCCGCATTATTTAAAGAAGGACCAGAGAGAGATGACATCGTTTTAAGTTATTAGTCCCTCCAAATGTGTGCTCAAACTGAAAGCAAAATGGAGACAAAGCGTTAGCGGAGAAGGCAGCGAGTAATAATTGCAAATTGGAACTTTGCACGTAATTTCTTCCTTTTTTTTTGCACGTCATTTATTTTTTTTCTTGCATGTCATATCTTTTTAAAACATTTTTGCATGTCATTTTTTTATTTTTTTATTTTTTTTAAACACTTTTTTGCACGTAATTTCTTTATTTCCTGGCATGTCATTTCTTTTTTTTTGCAAGTCATATCTTTGTATCTTTTTTTTGCACGTCCTTTCTTTTTTTTTCTTTTTCTTGCCTGTCATTTCTTTTTTTGGACGTAATTTTTTTTTGCACATAATTTCTTTTTTTGCACATAGTTTTTTTGCACATCAATTATTTATATATTATTTTAGTTTTTTTGCACGTCATTTCTTTTTTTTTGCACATAATTTTTTTGCACATAATTTATTTATATATTATTTTAGTTTTTGCACACCATTTCTTTTTCGTTGTTGCACGTAATTTCTTTTTTTGCACGTCATATCTTTTATTTTTTTGCACGGCATTTCTCTTTTTTATTTTTCTTGCCTGTCATTTCTTTTTTTGCACGTCATTTCTTTTTTTCCTGGCATGTCATTTCTTTTTTTTTGCAAGTCATATATTTGTATTTTTTTTGCACGTAATTGCTTTTTTAAATTTTTTTTAGCACAACCTTTCTTTTTTCTTTTTTTATATTTTTATTTTCTGTTCTTTCATTTTTTTTTTGCACATCATTTCTTTTTTATTGCATGTATTTTTTTGTTTAGTTTTTGCACGCAATTTCTTTTTTTGCACGCCATTTCTGTTTTTTGCACAGCATATCTTTTATTTTTTTTACACATCATTTCTTTTTTAAATTTTTTTAGCATGTCTTTTCTTTTATTACATTTTTCTTGCCTGTCATTTCTTTTTTTGCACGTCATTTCTTATTTTTGCAAGTCATTTTTTTGGACATCATTTATTTATATATTATTTTTGTTTTTTTGCACGTCATTTCTTTTTTTTGCACATCATTTTTTTGCACATCATTTATTTATATATTATTTTAGTTGTTTTGCACGTCATGTCTTTTTTTTTGTTGCATGTCATTTCTTTTTTTGCACGTCATATCTGTAATTTCTTTGCACGTCATTTCTTTTTTTTTTCTTTTTTTTTTCTTTTTCTTGCCTGTCATTTCTTTTTTGCACATACATTTTTTTTTGCACAAAACTTCCAAAATGGCACCCGCATCCTCTGATTTTTCGGTCTGTGGCACTCAGGGTACCCCTATTTTAGATGCTAGCCAACGTAATCCGGTACTTGCTTTTTTGTTTTTCCTAATACCAGACCGATATCAACATCAGAACATGTTGATTTCACCTGTTGACATGTCCCCACTGTCATAAAATGGGTTTTTATTTGTTTTTACATTGTATTTGCACTACAGCATCATAATCTATTCTATGTTTCTATGTATTCTATTCTATTTGCAATCCACTCCTATAACAGGGCTGTCCACGCTTTTTCCACTGAGGGCCGCACACTTAAAAATCAAAGCATGCGGGGCCATTTTGCTAGATTTTTTTTTTTAACCTTTAGTGCTTTCCTCAAGTTTGGTCCTGGGGACCCGGAAGGGTCTCAGTCATAAATATAGTAAAAATAAGTCATATATTTGTACTTCGTTTTCAACACTTAAATATATTTGTCAACGTCAAATCTATCTGCAATATAACGTTTTTTTTTGGTGTTTTTTTAATGTTTTATGACCACCTCGTTAAAGTTTAATGGCAAAATCCCAAAATATGCAATATTTTCCCCCCGCAAAAAAACTTTCAAAGTGGAATATTAGATATGAAGCAATTGGACACTTAAATAGGTCACTCATTCATAACAATATTGATTTTGATTCATTATTATTTTTGAGCAATGAATTTATTTAAAAACATTTTAAATCCCACAAAAATCTCATGGATCCAAAATGTTTATTTCTTTTTTCTTGTGTCTTTCTATGGCAACAAACTTGACAACGTAAAGAGAGAAGAACTAAAGGAACTATTATGCTGAAGAACGCTGATCAGTGGAAGTATCTTGCAGTGTTTCTACTCAGCCGTAGTCTTTAAACTATATGCAGTTTATTGGTGTTTATTATTTTTTACAAACTTAATTTCCTTACGCGAAACTACGAGAAGTGGACAGACTCTTTTAAACATATTTACGGAGGAGTGTGAAGCCGGACTCGAAGCAACAAACCTCAGCTGCTGACTACTCTGACTCTTAGTTGGATGAATATGAAAAAAGGAGGCGGTAAACGAGAGAAATTAAGGTAAATAACATAAAATATTAACTGTTTACTTTATTAGATGTTGTAAAAGTAGTCAGTGACACTCCATTTGTATAGTTATTAGTCTCAATCCAGTGAACACAATGCTAATGCTAACAAGCTAACGCTAAAGCCAATGTGCTTGTGTTGTCGGCGTGAGATAAACACTGACATTTATTATTGATATATTGCTTTTTACAGATAAACACTGACATTTATTATTGATATATTGTTATTTACAGATAAACATTGACATTTATTATTGATGTATTGTTATTTACAGATAAACACTGACATTTATTTTGATATATTGTTATTTACAGATGATCACAGACATTTATTATTCATGTATTGTTATTTACAGATAAACACTAACATTTATTACTGATAAATTGTTATTTACAGATAAACACTGACATTTATTATTGATATATTGTTATTTACAGATAAAAACTGACATGTATTATTCATATATTGTTATTTACAGATAAACACTGACATTTACTATTGGTATATTGTTATTTACAGATAAACACTGACCTTTATTATTGATATATTGTTGTTTTCAGGTAAATATTGGCATATATTATCTATATATTGTTATTTACAGATAAACACTGACATTTATTATTGATATATTGTTATTCACAAATAAACATTGGCATTTATTATCTATATATTGTTATTTACGGATAAACACTGACATGTATTACTGATATATTGTTATTTACAGATAAATACTGACCTTTAATATTGATATATTGTTATATACAGATAAACACTGACATTAGTGATATATTGTTATTTGCAGATAAACACTGACATTTATTATTGATATATTGTTATTTACAGATAAACACTGACATTTATTGATACATTGTTATTTACAGATAAACACAGACATTTATTGATATATTGTTATTTACAGATAAACACTAACATTTATTATTGATGTATTGTTATTTACAGATAAACACTGACATCATTGATATATTGTTATTTGCAGATAAACACTGACATTTATTATTGATATATTGTTATGTACAGATAAACACTGATATTTATTGATATGTTGTTATTTACAGATAAACACTGACATTTATTATTGATATATTGTTATTTACAGATAAAAACTGACATGTATTATTCATATATTGTTATTTACAGATAAACACTGACATTTACTATTGGTATATTGTTATTTACAGATAAACACTGACCTTTATTATTGATATATTGTTGTTTACAGGTAAAAACTGACCTTTATTATTTATATATTGTTATTTACAGATAAACACTGACATTTATTATTGATATATTGTTATTCACAAATAAACATTGGCATTTATTATCTATATATATTTATTTACGGATAAACACTGACATGTATTACTGATATATTGTTATTTACAGATAAATACTGACATTTAATATTGATATATTGTTATATACAGATAAACACTGACATTATTGATATATTGTTATTTGCAGATAAACACTGACATTTATTATTGATATATTGTTATTTACAGATAAACACTGACATTTATTGATACATTGTTATTTACAGATAAACACAGACATTTATTGATATATTGTTATTTACAGATAAACACTAACATTTATTATTGATGTATTGTTATTTACAGATAAACACTGACATCATTGATATGTTGTTATTTGCAGATAAACACTGACATTTATTATTGATATATTGTTATGTACAGATAAACACTGACATTTATTGATATGTTGTTATTTACAGATACACTGGCATTTATTATTGATACATTGTTATTTACAGATAAACACCGACATTTATTGATATATTGTTATTTACAGATAAACACTGACATTTATTATTGATATATTGTTATTTACAGATAAACACTGACATGTATGATTTAAATGTTATTTACAGATAAACACTGACATGTATTATTGATATATTGTTATTTACAGATAAAAACTGACATATATTCTTTATATATTGTTATTTAGAGATAAACACTAACATTTATTATTCATATATTGTTATTTACAGCTGAAATGGACCATAAGGACTCCCCTGACACTCATGAATTCATCATTTAACGAAAAGATGACTTTCTGTCTGTTGGACATTGCGGACAAAACCCTGACTTTTACTGAACAATTCGTTACACTTTATTTTTTGTGTATATTATTGCTTTGTTTTCCATTTACTTACTTTTTAGTGAAATAACTGACCTAATATTGTCTGTTTATTTACATGGTATCAGTGTAGAAACATAGTGATCCACTTCTGCATACGTCATCAGCCTGATTTCAATAAAATACCCTAAAACTGTGGAATGCGGTAGAAACACAAACCACACACTTCTACAGGAACCTTTCGTTCTAGGAATCCGAGGTTCCAGGAACCAAAACGGTGCCAATTGTCTCCAAAATCAGCTGGGATAGGACAGAACAAGAGAGAAGTTGGACGGGTGGACTTAGGAGTCAAAAGAGAGGGTTAAAATAAACGTAGCTTTTCCGCCCGGAGCTTTGAAGTGAACAGATCGCTTCCAGGCCAAAGGGATTTGCCATTTAGCCGGCATATATTCATGTCGCCGGTTAAACAGCTGATTTAGGCAGAAGAATGGAGATTAGCTGCACCCTCAGCATCTCATTACATCCTAAAGGATCCCATTCAAGGGGGCTTTAGCAGCACCTTTGAGGGCGGAGAGACGGTCCCACGAATCCGTGTTGCTGTTGCTAAGTAACGGGGGCTAAGTGATATTTCAGGCGGACAAACAACAACAACAACCTGTGAGTGACAGAGGAGCTAATGGGAGCGTGTTGCCTGTCAATCACCGGCGTAAAAATGACACCGTGTCCCTGTTTGGCCCTCCCTCTCATACTGTGACTGACACTTTGATTGGACATGGCGCTTTTGGAAATAAAATCTAATGGGGCCTTGTAAGCTGTCAGTCACAGGGAGAGAGGCTGTCTTTACAGGCTCACACGTCATCATCACGCACCACTTTCTGAAGATCAAGTGACTTCGGGGGACCGTGACCTAAAACTAGTCTAGTAACCATGCCAGCTTGATAAAGATTTTTTTTTTTAAATGTTGCGGTGACATTTGTGTCAGCTTGATTGTACAAACGGTGCAAAATTGCGTGTACTATTAGTGGGCGTGTGATTTACTAAGACTGTGTGGACAGTTGATAGGCGACAAAACAAAATTACTATAAATCGCGAACAATGAAAATGCGTTCGATAAAACATAAAAAAAAAATTCTGTTCTTCGTCGGAAGAAAACAAAAGTTTTTGAGCAAGGTTGGTTGCACGAACAAAGGCACTCGCTCTCCGGTAACAAAGCAACTCAGGAAGTAACAGGTGACAGTATCAACTATCAAGTTTGGTTGCGCCATCTTGTCGATTCTTTGCATAAGAGAAAGTTCAAATGAAAAAGTCACTTCGACTGTATGGCAGTTTTGGGGGACTTTTTTTCAAAGGGACCGTAGTCAAACCAATGTGGTCTGTTAATGACCGTTTAGTAAGTAAAAATAGTTTTAGTTACATTGTAGGCTCCAGCGACCCCCCGCGACCCCAGAAAGGGATAAGCGGTAGAAAATGGATGGATGGATGTAAAACTTACAAACGTTGCTTGGAGCGATGAATGAAAAGTCCATCCGCGTATAAACGCTATGCATGGCTGGAACACAAACACGGCACTCTGGTTGAAGAAAGAAAAAAAAAACTACTCATAAACGGAAAGACACCTGCAGTGAATCAAACTCGTCCATAAGATGGCGCCATAGCACAAACAATAAAACACTTTCTGGGTGTATTTGCTTGTTTTTTGGGGGGTTTTATGGTGGTTATCGGAGAAAAATCCTTAAATTAGTAAGTGTAAAGTTTTAGTTATATTGTAAAAACTTACAATTGTTGCTTGGAGCGATGTTTGAATAATCTATTTGCGTAGAAACGCTATGTATGGCTGGAAGACGAACACGGCACTCCTTGTTTTGTTTTGGGTTTTTTAAAACTATTTTTTTATGGTGTTATCGGGAAAAAAATCCATAAATTAGTAAGTATAAAGTTTTAGTTATATTGTAAAAACTTACAAACGTTGCTTGGAGCGATGTTTGAATAATCTATTTGCGCAGAAACGCTATGTATGGCTGGAAGACGAACACGGCACTCATTGTTTTGTTTTTGTTTTGTTTTTTACTATTTTTTTATGGTGCTTATCGGAAGAAAATCCTTAAATTAGTAAGTATAAAGTTTTAGTTATATTGTAAAACTTACAAACCTTGCTTGGAGCAATGCATGAAGAATCCATCTGCGTAGAAACGCTAAGCATGGCTGGAACACAAACACGGCACTCTGGTTGAAGAAAGAAAAAAAAAACTACTCATAAACGGAAAGACACCTGCAGTGAATCAAACTCGTCCATAAGATGGCGCCATAGCACAAACAATAAAACACTTTCTGGGTGTATTTGCTTGTTTTTTGGGGGGTTTTATGGTGGTTATCGGAGAAAAATCCTTAAATTAGTAAGTGTAAAGTTTTAGTTATATTGTAAAAACTTACAATTGTTGCTTGGAGCGATGTTTGAATAATCTATTTGCGTAGAAACGCTATGTATGGCTGGAAGACGAACACGGCACTCCTCGTTTTGTTTTGGGTTTTTTAAAACTATTTTTTTATGGTGTTATCGGAAAAAAAATCCATAAATTAGTAAGTATAAAGTTTTAGTTATATTGTAAAAACTTACAAACGTTGCTTGGAGCGATGTTTGAATAATCTATTTGCGCAGAAACGCTATGTATGGCTGGAAGACGAACACGGCACTCATTGTTTTGTTTTTGTTTTGATTTTTACTATTTTTTTATGGTGATTATCGGAAGAAAATCCTTAAATTAGTAAGTATAAAGTTTTAGTTATATTGTAAAACTTACACACCTTGCTTGGAGCAATGCATGAAGAATCCATCTGCGTAGAAACGCTATGCATGGCTGGAAGACGAACACGGAACTCCGGTTGAAAAAAATAAAGAAGCTCTACTCATAAATGGAAGGACACCTGCAGTGAATCAAACTCGTCCATAAGATGGCGCCATAGCACATACAATAAAACACTTTCTAAGTGTATTTTCTTTGTTTTTTTTTAACTATTATTTTTTGATGGTTATCGGAGAAAAATCCTTAAATTAGTAAGTATAAAGTTTTAGTTATATTGTAAAACTTACAAACGTTGCTTGGAGCGATGAATAAAGACGGACACCGCACTCCGGTTTAAAAAAAAAAAGCTCGACCATAAATGGAAGGACACCTGCAGTGAATCAAACTTGTCCATAAGATGGCGCCATAGCAAAAACAATAAAACACATTCTAAGTGTATTTGCTATATATATATATATATATATATATATATATTTTTTTTTAAATTTATTTTTCATGGGGCTTATCGGAGAAAAATCCTTGAATTAGTAAGTATAAAGTTTTAGTTATATTGTAAAAACTTACAAACTTTGCTTGAAGCGATGTTTGAATAATCTATTTGCGTAGAAAGGCTATGTATGGCTGGAACACGAACACGGCACTCCTTGTTTTGTTTTTGGGTTTTTTTAAACTATTTTTTTATGGCGGTTATCCGAGACAAATCTATAAATTAGTAAGTATAATGTTTTAGTTATTTTGTGAAACTTACAAACGTTGCTTGGAGCGATGAATGAAGAATCCATCCGTGTAGAAACGCTATGCATGGCTGGGAGACAAACACGGCACTCCTTGTCTTGTTTAAGGTTTTTTTTTTTTTAACATTTTTATGGCGGTTATCGGAGAAAAATCCATAAATTAGCCGCACCGTCTTATAAGCCGCAGGGCTCAAAGTGTAAAAAGAAAGTAGCGGCTTATAGTGCGGGATTTACGATAAATAAAAGTTTCTCTTTGTTGAAAAACAATATTTATTTATCGATGAAAACATTAACTGTTATGTTTTATGGAATCATAAATTGCTGAGGAAACAGCAAATGAAGCCAGTGAGCACACGTTTCTGATTATTCAGAGTCCAAACAATTGTGGTGGCGCTCCACAGATGTTGCTGTGAGTGTTTAAAACAAAACACATACTACTGGATGGCCCTTAAAAAAAGATGAATGTGTTCTTTGTTGCCTAATCTAAAGTGACCTGGTGTGAGTTTGCGCACGTAGACATGTGTGCGTGCGGGTGCAAAGTTGCGTGCGCCGTGTTCAACATTCCCCATGCCTTGACGAGGGGTCGCGGCCCAAAACTAAACCCCGAGTGAACCGTCTGTCTTGATTTTCACGTCGGAATAATGAAAGATGATGGCTTTTCACTGTGCTGTGCCAGCGAGCGTCCTGGTTCCACAACTGTCAAGGCCCACTTCAAAGACCGGACGACATTCCTGGGTTCTTTGGCGCCGCCTTTGTTTCTCCCTTCTGTACCCCGGCCTTTCGGAGCCAAACGCATCACAGATTACAGGAAATGTAAGCGTGGAGTCAAATGTGCAGCACAGAGGTGACATAATGTAAGTGACAGATGGCGATTGAAAAACAGGAAAACCAATTAACTTGTACTGTGGCAACAAAGTAGTCCATTAGGCGTGTCACCACACAGAGCGGTGGGTTCAAGTACCGCCCCAGGATAAACATTAACAGTACTAATTACGTATGTCTAGCTTGTAGGGTTGTACAGTACTAATAAAGTACCGCGGTACTAATGAATTAAAAAAACGATACTATACTGCCTCTGAAAAATACCGGCATTTCACGTCGTGACATTGCTGGTAATACGAGCAGAGGCACACGTGCGGAGTACTTACAAGCAGACACGCGTTTTGGCTTAAAAACAAACGATATATGTGAAGCTATAAACACTAAAGCATAGCAAGCGGCTAACGTCCGTCCGCAGTGCTTTCTCCTCGTTTCTTACAAGTATCATCCCTGCAGGACGAGGAATAGCTAAACACGCTTCACTACACACCGTAGGAACATACAATAGCTGACTGCTAACAGCAAGCTAGCTCGCCTCAATGTAAACAAAAAGGTGTCTCTATTAGGGATATACGGTATACCGGTATTAGTATAGTACTGCCATACTAATGAATCATATTCGGTACTATATTGCCTCTGAAAAGTACAGGTCCACCCCCAACTCCCCCCACGCCCACGTCTTCATCACGTAGTGTCATTGCTGGTTTACGAGCAGACGAGCATGTTCGGCAGCGCACAATCACGGAGTACTTACAAGCAGACACAGTGTGTAGACAGAAAAGGGAAAATGGATGCATTTTGGCTTAAAAACTACAGATAAAGGTGAAGTTATAACACTGAAACGCCCTCCGGAAGAGGTGCTCTAAGACATGGCTAGCTAGTTAGCGGCTCACGTCCATTCGCAGTCGGCAGTGTTTTAGCTACTTCGAAATCACTAATCTTGGTCTCCATGGCGACAAATAAAGTAAGTTTCTTACAAGTATCATCCCTGCAGGGCGAGGAATAGCTAAACATGCTTCACTACACACCGTAGCTCACCGGCGTCAAAATGTAAACAAATGCCATGGATGGATCTACACCTAACATCCACTGTAATGATACCAAGTACAGGAGTGTATCGAGTCGATACTACTATGATTACATCGATATTTTTTTAGCATCACAACATTTTTTATCGTTCTTTTAAACATATATTATGTTTATAAACTCAGGAAATATGTCCCTGGACACATGAGGACTTTGAAAATGACCAATGTATGATCCTGTAACTACTTGGTATCGGATCGATATCTTAAATTTGTGGTATCATCCGAAACTAATTTAAAGTATCAAACAACAGAAGAATAAGTGATAATTACATTTTAACAGAAGTGTAGATAGAACATGTTAAAAGAGAAAGTAAGCAGATATTAACAGTAAATGAACGAGTAGATTAATAAAACATTTTCTACCAATTGTCCTTAATTTTGACAAAATAATAGAATGATAAATGACACAATATAATACTGCATACGTCAGCAGACTAAATTAGGAGCCTTTGTTTGTTTACTTACTAAAAGACAAGTTTGTTTGTTTGTTTACTTACTAAAAGACAAGTTGTCTTGTATGTTTACTATTTTATTTAAGGACAAACTTGCAATAATAAACATATGTTTTTTTGTGAAAATAAAGCCAATAATGCCATTTTTTTGTGGTGCCCTTTATTTAGAAAAGTATCGAAAAGTACCGAAATCATTTTGGAACAGGTACCAAAATATTGGTATCGGGACAACACTATATACATACATACATAAATACAATATGCAGCCCTTTCTGTGTGCACAGTGACAGTGGCTCAGTCTCAAACAGCTATGGAAATATTTGATTTATCATTAAAAATTCCTTCTTTATGGAAACTGACCACGGTCAGGCCCGGAACCAGCTGACAGTGGTAAAAGGTGTACAGTATATTGAAAATAAATCCTAACTTACTCATATCTTAACTGCAGTTTACTTTATCAACGTCAAATCATGTGGCATTAATACAAATTTGATTTTTTTTAAAAACAATAAAACGGTTATTGCCTGTGACCCTGCATTTTTGTTGTCAAGGCACGCCGTGACACTCCGCCCCTACCACCTTAGGCTCGCCGTAGGAACAGATACGGTACAGTACTTTTTTGTGTGTCAATAAATACAATTTTTTTTAGATCATTTCAGTCTTTACTGTCTGTTGCACCCTACAAAGTGTTAGTACTGTAAGTATTGTACTAATCACGTACCAGCTGTTTGATTGTAATGTGCATCGTAGTTATAGTTTTTATTAGCAAATTTGTTAAAATTTCAAAGTTATTATCGCTAACGCTAATTAGTAGCATATCAATAGCAAAGCCAATGTATATTGGCATCACTCTAGCGAGTTTTTGGAAAAGCGGAGCCTTACTTTACTTACATTGCAGAATTTTTTGAGTTACCATATTTTTTGGACTACAGCGCGCACCAAGATATAAGCCCCACCCAGCAAATGTTTGAAGAAAAAAATATTTTTCCATATGTTAGCCGCACTGGACAATAGGCTGCAGATATATTTTGTGAAATGAGTTATTTACACAGAAGCATTTTGTAAATGTTTATTTGCATACCTTAATTGTTTTAAAACGGTGTCTGTAACATGGCAGTAAAACGGCTGATCAAACAAATTGTGGACCCTCTAGTGGCGGAAGCTAGCTCTCCAATCATCTAAACAGACTCAATAAGTCCACGGTGACGTCTTGGTGAATTTACAAAACTGAAACAATACAAAAATAAAGCCATTGTGAGTTAATAATACTAACAAAGACACTCGTAAACGTGTTGGCAACGACGCTAGCTTCATTACATTATCATAGCACATACAAATAACACTCCTACAGACATCACACATGGGACGGTTTAGTCAATAAATATTGTTTTAGTTTTATTGTAAAACTTACAAACATTGCTTAGAGTCATGAATGAAGAAACCATACGAATGAAAACGCTATTGACGGCTAGAAGACCGAACGGCAGTTGTTCTTCCGGTAGGTTTGAACAAAGTCTGAACAGAAGGTCAATGCAGCCGCTGCAGCACCTGCAGTGAGCAAACTTGTCCAAAGGATGGCGCCATAGCACATACAATAACGTACCTAATCAATGTGTTTGCTTGGTTTTTTTTATAGCTATTTGTCTGCCGTTAGTGAATAAAAATACACAAAATAGCTGCACTTATAGTCCGCACTTATTGTAGCGACTTATAGTCCGGAATTTACGGTAATTACTTTGTTGGAATTGAAAATTGCAACATTACCTCGAGGTAAATTGGCTGAGTCCGCTCTCAGTGCTGCTGGAGTAGGTAACCGGGCGTGACATCATGTGCAAGGCAGGTACCAAACCAAGGTACCGATGGATTTTACGAGAATCGGTAGGGATTCGGTTGGTGCCAAAAAAGTACGAGGTTCGGTACCAGTCCCTAATACCTGTTCATTTTAATAACATTTAAAGCCTCGCTTAAGAACGTTCAGTTTTGTTTGATTTTGGCGGTGCCAGTGGACCACAGCGGTAGTGTTTTGACAGAAGAAGACCACATTTCCCATGAGGACTAGCGCATATAGCGTCATACCGACATATCTGCTGTAATATTGGCACAAATATTATGTCCCTAATGGCTATGCTGATGTTTAATAGCAGACACTATCAAGAAAAGATATTGGATTGTGCTACCAAACATGACGCTATTACCAAGAACGTATCGGGGCGGATGCAGGTCCGAAGCAAAGAAAGACAGACGGGAGATTTTTTCCGAAATAAGTAGTGTGGAACTATCACGCTGGTGGCTATTTATTGTTACCACGATAGCTAACATTAGCATTATCATTTTGATTCAAGCATTGAAAGTCACTTGCTAGTCTAGCAAGAACAGAGCCAAGGCAGCATGGGTCTGAAATTCCTCGTCTTTGAGCTCACGTCAGCGACTGAAAACCCGGGACAATGATGATCCTTGACTGTCCTTGTTTCCGTCTTGTTTTGTCTCCTCAGACAAAACTTTTCGTCTCTTTGGTTGTTTTGCAGCTTTGACCACGATAGAAGTAATTGCACGTAGCTGTCCTTTTTCTTCTTTTTAACGAATGGGGAAAAGGGGACACATTTGTAGATTTTTGTTTGGCTCCTCAAAGTCGTTAAGTGCCAGTGAAAGCGATAAAAATCCCCTCGGGCCATGACGGAGGTGTCATTCAACTACTGTATTTTTCGGACTATAAGGCGCACTTAAAATCCTTTAATTTTCTCAAAAATCGACAGTGCGCATTATAACCCGGTGCGCCTAATGTACGGAATAATTCTGGTTGTGCTTACCGACCACGAAGCAATTTTATTTGGTTCATGGTGTAATGGTAAGTGTGACCAGTAGATGGCAGTCACACATAAGTTTGAGTTTGAGTTTGAGTTTATTTGGAACATGCGAGCATACAACATGATACATCACAATTTCCAGTTTCTCTTTTCAACATGTTCGAAAAGGAGTAGGAAGAAGCAGAGTTTACTTAATCCTACCCCTTTTCTTTTACATAACAGTTGCTAAAACTTTTGTTCACTTTCTGTTCTCAATTTATTCACAATATACTCCATAAGAATGGAGTAATTAAATAAATTCAGTATTCTTCTTCTTTGTACTTTGTAAACACTTTAAGTTTGAAGAGTTTCTTGAAGTGGATCATATTAGTACATTGTTTGATTGCTTTGCTTAATCCATTCCATAATTTAATTCCACATACTGATATACTGAAGGTCTTAAGTGTTGTACGTGCATACAAATGTTTTAAATTACATTTCTCTCTAAGATTATATTTCTCCTCTTATTTTGAGAAGAATTGTTGATTGAATTGTTAAGAGATATGTGTTGACTGCAATATGAGGCCAGTAAACAACACCAACATTTTAAATGTTCCATTGAAAATAAAGAACATTACACACGGCACTCAAAAATCTATCAAAATGTTTTAGTATGACTTTGAAGTCGCACCGCTTGATGGATTGTCGGCCCATTACGGCTACCGTAGTCAGAGATACAAGTATTACTACGGTGTGTGTATAAGGTCCGCAAAATGACACCCATTAGCAGACATATTATCTGCCGTTTTGTTTCACAATATTATGCAAAACCAACTTTTCCTACCTCCGGTACCTGCTGATCTGTATTTGGGATCTGCATAAGTCCTGAAAAATTGCGCAAGTCCGCCATTGTAGTCATAAGCTTCTTCTTTTTCTCTATCTTCTTATGTGGTATTCATCTTCCACTGTTGCCATTTCTAATATAAAGTAGTGTAAAGTACTAACTTATATATCGCTATGGAAGCGCTAAAAATATAACGGTGTAGTGAGTTTCCATAATCCACCCAAGGAACTTTAGTTATTAGAGAGTTCTGGTCAAACGGTTTTTCACGGGACACATTACCGGCGTTGTTGCACTAGTGAGCCACGGATGAGGAGATGCTGCTCTGTTATTGATTTAAGTAAAGTCTGAGTGTCATTAAAACAGTTAGCTCCATCTTTTGGCATTTCTTCCATTCCCGTCCTTGCACGCTCCACCGCTACAACAAAGATGACGGGGAGAAGACGCTGCCGAAGGTGAGCCACGTAAATAAGACCGCCCACAAAACGGCGCATCCGAAAGCGACTGTCAAGAAAGCGACTTGAAGATGATCTGTAAAACACCATCTATGCAACATTTTGACCAAAGAACCACCATTACATGTTATGTAGACCACAAGGAAGTGTTTTCGATCTACAAAAAAATCATAATATGACCCCTTTAATGCGCCTTATAATCCGGTGCGCCCTATGGTCCAGAAAATACGGTAGTTGTTAGTCTGTGTCATCCCAAAAGTTGCAAAAATATTTGATGAAGGCTGAAAAGTGACTTAGTGCTGCTTTAAATACTGTTCAGATAGTCGGCGGTTCACTCCAATAATGCAAAAAGGCTGTGTGTTAGTGAGGAATGTGTCAACGTACAATATGCAGACCTTATTGTAACAGAGAGGCGGCATAAAAGTTCCACTCTAACTCCGTCTCTAACATTTTTATTAGGCATCTCCAAATGACAACATTGGATCTGCCCTTATGCGGTAGACCGCATTATTTTGGTTAGGGGGGAAATAAGTGGAGAAAACATTTTACAAGCAGCCACAGAAAAAAACAGAAAACACACACACACACACCAGAAGCTTGTTGTGAAGATAGATGAAGTGTGATACGGCACAAAGTATTTATCTGGGCCGCCCTCCCGTAGAACACGTGGTGGTGCCTGCATGCCAGGCGGTAGGAGTGCGAGAAGGTCGAATGAAAGGAAATCACTATAATCAACGCTGACATGTGGAGATACACCAACACGAGCGATAAAGGACAAAAACGGCCGGTCTGGTCTCGATTGCCAGCTTCTCTCAGCTTCGCCGAGACGTGAGCGACCGGCCGAACCGAGTGACTGACATCCGCCTAAAAAGCAAGAGACAGGACGGGAGCGTACACTTGGTTCTACTTATCCTTTTACATTCCTCAGGCCATCGATCCCGGCAGCCAAGACTGGGAAGGGGGAAGACCACGACATGACCATGTGGTTCGAAACCCAACTTCCAGGTGTTTTCTTTTTTCTTTTTTTTAAACAAAAGCAGAATATTTCTAGGATAATTCAAACAAGACAAAGCGCATCATCCCAGCTGTCGCCTATCAATCAGAATCAATAGCGAGAGCGCTTGCTTTGATAGAAACACAAATTACCACTGAAGTTGTTTGGGAATGACGAGAGCGACGACAGGGAAAAATGCCTGCGTGAAAGGCGTCGGATTGCATTGTTGGCGTGATTGTGTATTCGCATTACATCGCCATGACGATGCAACATAAAAGCACGCAGGGATCAAATTAATAGTCGGGGTTTTTTGATGCACGCCATTAAAACAATGAGGCGTCCTTCATCTGTTGGATATCTGGAGGGCGGTCTGAGGTTCCAATCAGGCGGTGCAGTCAATGAATGTTGGGCGGGGCAGGTCTCGTAACAGGTCAGCCCACCTCGACCCTGTCGGGATCCCGTTTCACAGCTCGTGGGAACCAGACGGGGGGAAGCGAAAGGCCAGCGGCCGGCCCTTTGCTGAGGAACCGGAATTTCAAAACGGGACAGTCGAGGAAATCCGAGACGAGTCGATGAAGTTTTGAGCAATGCTTATGTCAGCGTTTATGGCTTTTAGCGATCATAAAATGTATACTATGCGGAGGTTGTGTTGCTGGGCAGCTTCAAAGTGTCCCGCCTCCCACTCCCCAAATTTTGGGAACGTAATACTGACGCATGGCGACCATAACTGTGCGGTGAAAATATTCACATGCACAACAGGAGAAAATACAAAGACCATAAAACACGACTCTGTCGCCACTTTTTGCCAGTTTGCGCTACTTTCTGAACTGAGCTGACCTACTAAACGCCTCCATGGTGAGGTTTTCTGGGCATGTCCAACCAGGAGGAAGCTCCAAGGCAGACCTAAAGTGGTGGATTCTGATAGCTGATCCTTTCAGCGGATACAGTACAAATTCCCAGTCTTTGGGAATGGATATCGTCTTCTCGTGACCTCCTTGCTTTTATCTTATGACCGCTAGTTAAAGGCCTACTGAAACCCACTACTACCGACCACGCAGTCTGATAGTGTATATATCAATGATGAAATCTTAACATTGCAACACATGCCAATACGGCCGGGTTAACTTATAAAGTGGCATTTTAAATTTCCCGTGAAACTTCCGGTTGAAAACGTCTATTTTTGATGACGTATGCGCGTGACGTCAATGGTTGAAACGGAATTATTCGGACACATTGTATCTCAATACAAACAGCTCTGTTTTCATCGCAAAATTCCACAGTATTCTGGACATCTGTGTTGGTGAATCTTTTGCAATTTGTTAAATGAACAATGGAGACTGCAAAGAAGAAAGCTGTAGGTGGGATCGGTGTATTAGCGGCTGGCTGCAGCAACACAACCAGGAGGACTTTGAGGATAGCAGACGCGCTATCCGACGCTAGCCGCCGACCGCATCGATGATCGGGTGAAGTCCTTCGTCGCGCCGTCGATCGCTGGAACGCAGGTGAGCACGGGTGTTGATGAGCAGAAGAAAGCTGGCGTAGGTGGAGAGATAATGTTTTTATCATAGCTCTGACGAGGTCCCGTAGCTAAGTTAGCTTCAATGGCGTCGTTAGCAACAGCATTGGTAGGCTTCGACAGGCGGCACAGCATTAACCGTGTAGTTACAGGTCCAGTGTTTGGTTCAGTGTCTCCTGATAGTAGTATTGTTGATCTGCTGCCTATCCTTCCGGTCAGGGGCTTATTTCTTTTGTTTCTATCTGCATTTAAGCACGATGCTATCACGTTAGCTCCGTAGCTAAGGTGCTTCACCGATGTATTGTCGTGGAGATAAAAGTCACTGTGAATGTCCATTTCGCGTTCTCGACTCTCATTTTCAAGAGGATATAGTATCCGAGGTGGTTTAAAATACAAATCCGTGATCCACAATAGAAAAAGGAGAGAGTGTGGAATCCAATGAGCCCTTGTACCTAAGTTACGGTCAGAGCGAAAAAAGATACGTCCTGCACTGCACTCTAGTCCTTCACTCTCACGTTCCTCATCCACAAATCTTACATCCTGGCTCAAATTTTCACTCACACGTTCCTCATCCACGAATCTTTCATCCTGGCTCAAATTAATGGGGTAATCGTCGCTTCCTCGGTCCGAATCGCTCTCGCTGCTGGTGTAAACAATGGGGAAATGTGAGGAGCCCTTCAACCTGCGACGTCACGCTACTTCCGGTACAGGCAAGGCTTTTTTTTTTATCAGCGACCAAAAGTTGCGAACTTTATCGTCGATGTTCTCTACTAAAAACACTCCATATTCTCTACTGCTCGCTAGTGTTACCATATCTGAGTTGTTGTGCAGAAATATGGGGAAACAACTACAAACGTGCGATTCATTCACTAACGGTGTTACTTGTTTTATACCACACCGACTTAAATGTAGACACTAGATGGCACAAACAACACATACTCGGAGCTGATTGTCAAATTACTTTACTGTTTCAATAGATTATAACTAAAAATGGTAATAATTTGGTATTTTTTCGGAAAATAAAGATTATCCTCACACGTACACAAATTATCTAACAGCTAAATGCTGCTTCTTTACTCGGTCAGCATTGCAAATGAGAATGTGTTTTTAATTGCCTTACCCTGTATAAATAAAGGTGAAATGAAAATTACCCAGAAGGCTTAGCGCTGTTAGTGTGACCTACCAATTGTGCCTTTTGAGCAATAAAGAGTATATATACAGTATATTGTTACACGTTGCTGTTCCTGCTTTGTCCACATGAGAAACAAACATAGGTTCTGATTACACAGTTGACGTGCAGAAAAAAAACAAAGAAAAAAAACAGAGAAAACCATGACTACAGAAAATGAAGCTGATTGGCCAAAATAGGCCGGGAAGTTGCGGGCATTGGACAAAGTTGCAAGGCCGCTTACAATTTGCGGGTGTTGGTGGACGTCGCAAAATCCTGGAGGGACTGACTGACAGGATTACACATCAGCTGTTTGATTGTAACGTGCATCTTAGTTGGAGGGTTACAAATTGCCATGTAAAATTGCTAATGCTAATCAGACAGCAGCTTTATTGTTGTCCATTCTTAACATGTACAAGACACATGAGAACTAAAATTACATTTTCGGCATAGTCCCACTAAGAGCAGACATACGTTACAAGGGGACAAGACGGGACCGCCAACGGATCATCCACTTACGGCGCTCCTTAAAAAAGGTGGGAAAAAGGTGACATTGGGAAAGGGGGAAGAGTAAAAAAAAAAAAAGTATAAGGCTGGACCCTCGGGAGGAGTCCAGACTGAGTCCGAGGAAAAAACCTCACATAGCATGGCACACATAAACATGATACATGTAATCACAACAACTCGCAACAGAGGGGGGGGGGGGGGGGGGGGGTTTGGCCTTGGAGGCCGGCTGCCGCTATAAAGCGCTACTCAGCCATCCAAAACCCCGGAGGAATTAAGCAGTGGTGAAGGCGTTGATTGGGGGAGGGGTGTGTGCGTGCATGTATGCCCAATTAACTTGGGTGAGATGTTGAAATGTTTTTGTGTACTGGGGCCGATCTCAAAGTTCGACACCAGGTGTTGTTGAAAAAAAGGAAGGTCGAAGGCGTCCATCTGTGAGGAGTCCTCGGGGGAGTTCTTTAGAACGGCCTGTTCCTGATTGCATTAAGGCCATTCGAGGGAGTCAAATCGTAGATTAAGATGTTGTTATCAGTAGCATGTATATAGCATATCCAACGTCAATGAACTTCGAGCACATTTTTGAAAAGCAGAAACCGAGTCTCCAACCAGACGTGACGTCACCCACAACTACTGTATCGAAATATCCAGATACCTGGAGAGCATACTTGCCAACCCTCCCGTTTTTAGCGGGAGAATCCCGATATTCAGCGCCTCTCCCGACAACCTCCCGACAGAGATTTTCTCCCGACAAACTCCCGGTATTCAGCCGGAGCTGGAGGCCACGCCCCCCCCCCCACCCCCAAAAAAGTCTGCCGCAGCTGCGATTGGACCTGACCAGCCTCCGGGTACAAGTACTGGAGTACCAATTGCTTGCCAGGGAAGATCTTCCCCAGGAAGCAAGGATTGACCGGTTTTGGGCCATGCTAGGGAGAGATGGAAGATTCCACACTCTCGTGCATTTGATGAAAGCACTTTTGTGCGTGCCACACAGCAATGCATCATCAGAATGGTTAGAAAAATAGTGACAGAGAAGAGGATGGACAATTCAACCCTTAACAAAGCATTGTACTTTCAAGTACAACAATGAGTAGATGAGTGTTGTGTGTGTGTGTGTATATGTGTAAATAAATGAACACTAAAATTCAAGTATTTCTTTTATTTATATATATAATAAAATATATATATATATATATATATATATATATATATATATATATATATATATATATATATATATATATATATATATATATATGTATATATATATATATATATATATATATATATATATATATATATAGCTAGAATTCACTGAAAGTCAAGTATTTATATATATATATATATATATATATATATATATATATATATATATATATATATATATATATATATATATATATATATATATATATATATATGTATATATGAAATACTTGAGCTGGTGAATTCTAGCTGTAAATATACTCTCCTCTTAACCACGCCCCCAACCACGCCCCCCACCCCCGACCAAGCCCCCCCCCACCTCTCGATATTGGAGGTCTCAAGGTTGGCAAGTATGCTGGAGAGGTACGAGTCTGGAAGATGTGATAGCTGTCCCAAGTTGTGGACCACTCATACGTGCAGAAATTGGCGACGTCTCTGCCTTGTTGACTTGTCTACATGCCAGAAGTTCCCTCTATGACCCTCTGTGGGCTTCCTGATAGACTGATTGCTGAGTTTTGGATTTGGGAGTTTTTCCTTGCCCAAATGCGGATTCATATCAGAGGATGTCGTCGTGGTTTTTAAAAGCTCTTTGAGGCACTTGTGAGTAAGGGCTATACCAGGTGTTGGCAACCCAAAATGTTAAAAGAGCCATACTGGACCAAAAATACAAAAAAGAAAATCTGTCTAGAGCCGAAAAAAATGTAAAGCCTTATATAAGTGTTATAATGAAGGCAAAGCATGATGTACGTATCTATATTAGCTATATTAGCCTACTATCAAAATGACTTTAAAAGCATAATGAAGGCAACACATGATGTAAGTGTCTATATTAGCTATATTAGCCTACTATCAAAATTACTTTAAAAGTCTTATTTACGTGTTATAATGAAGACAACACATAATGTAAGTGTCTATATTAGCTATAATAGCCTACTATAAATATGACTATGTGTTGCAGGCTGACAAAAATCTTTGTTGACAGAAATGTTGAAATGTAATATTTATTCTACACATTTTTACAACATTGGAAAACATTATTAAAACGGAGGCTTTTCAGAGGATGAGATAACTCCTGGAAATGACTGTCTTAGAATGGCCAAAGGTAAAGATGTGTGCGTTAAAGTTGAAGGAAACGGAAACTGCAAATAAAATGACCTCAAATATACCTACAAACGAGGCATAATGATGCATCATGTACATACAGCTAGCATAAATAGCATGTTAGCATCGATTTTGCTTGCAGTCATGCACTGACCAAATATGTCTGATTAGCACTACGCACAAGTCAATAACATCGACAAAGCTCCCCTTTGTGCATTTACGCACAGCATAAAACGTTTGTTGAACAAATAGAGACAAAAAAGGAGTGGCGTGAAACACGTCTTTCTGTGGCAGCATTAAGGTACGCTGTACATGTAAACAAACTACGGTGCGTTCAAGGACTTCTGAAATTAGTAGGGCAAAACGGCGCGCCAAATACTCTCATCAGTGAAGCATGTTTAATATAAACAGTGGGATTTCTAACAATTTTTTTGTGTCATGTTTGCCCTCCTACAGAAACCATATTAAAACAAAATATATATTTTTTTCCTCTTAATGCCACGTCAGGGTCGCATGTTTATGCAGGGTCGTTCTCCCGGGATGCAAACGGACAACTCCGGACGAAAGCGTGAAGGTAGGATATGATTTATTCCTCATAAATCATAGCACAAACCAAAGACAGGAAACAAACAAAGGATGCCTGCCAATAGCATGCAGAAGCTAAGGTAACCACTTAGCTCAGGAATCGTAAACTAGGAACAAGAATAGCTAAACGTAACAGTTGCACACAGCAAACAACGAAGCCTGACCGAGTGTGGCGCACAACGTGAATAAATAGCTCTCTGATTAGTGCGCGGCAGCAGGTGAGCATCCCGAACACTAATCAGAGGCAACTGAAACCAATCAGTACCCATGGTAACCAAAACAAACCCAGGGGTGCACAAAACAGGAAATAAGGGAGTCCAAAACTAAACAGAACATGACTAAACAAAACACGATCGAGGCCACGGACATTTCATACATTTTTGAAAAAGCTCCAAGGAGCCACTAGGGCGGCGCTGAAGAGCCGCCTGTGGCTCTAGAGCCGCGCGTTGCTGACCCCCGGGGCTATACAGATAAATTGTGATTGATTAGATATGACGTGAATTAGTACCGGGTATTCGGTCGGTACCTATAAAAGTATTGGGTAAAGGAAAGGGAAGTCTGGGCTTCTCTGCTTAGGCTGCTGCCCCCGCGACATCTCCGTGCATTCACGCACAGCATAAAACGTTTGGTGGACAAATAGAGACAAAGAAGGAGTGGCGTAAAACACGTCTTTCTGTGGCAGCATTAATGAACGTTGTACATGTAAACAAACTACGTTGCGTTCAAGGACTCCCGAAATTAGTAGGACAACACGGCACGCGCCAAATACTCTCATCAGTGAAGCATGTTTAATATAAACAGTGGGATTTCTAACAATTTTTGTGTGTCACGTTTGCCTTCCTACAGAAACAATATTAAAACAAAATCTATATTTTTTCCTCTTCATACATTTTTGAAAAGGGGCGGGGCTAAAGAGCCGCATGTGGCTTGAGAGCCGCGCGTTGCTGACCCCCGGGGCTATACAGATAAATTGTAATTGATTAGACATGACGTGAATTGGTACCCGGTATTCGGTCGGTACCTATTGGGTATTGGGTAAAGGAAAGGGAAGTCTGGGCTTCTCTGCTTAGGCTGCTGCACCCACAACCAGACCTCGGCTAAGCGGATGGATGGAGGGATGGATGGAGTGTAAAGGTGACCATATGGATATTATTTCATGTCTAGAGGGCTCCAATAATGTTACAAACGTGTTTAGACAGTCGTAAACAGTTTTTTTTATGCTTCAGCTATTAAAAATATTCTTCATTATGAAAATGTATTTTCCATGGTTAGATCCGACAACTATTTCACATTCCTTTCTATGATTATTCTCCGTACAATTTGTTTTGTGTTGATATTCTTGGGTGTCTGGAACCTATCACATTTTCCTCATGGTAATGTTGCTTGGGTTTTCATACGATTTGATCATCGCCTGACAGGTTACAACATTCTGAAAACCAACGTACTACTTTCTTTACTTGTTCTTCGACTTTTATTGACTGATGTGTTGCAATGACGCTCTTTATGTAAGAGGTGGAAAAAACATTTAGGGTTTTATCATTCAACTCAGGAAAAAAATGTGTACTTAGTGGAAGCCCGGTGAAAGTGTCAGAAGGATTAATAGATTATGTTAATGGCGGTAAATTAAAACAATGCTTATGAGGCATGATGAATAGACAGTAAATTATGATCATTTGAAAAATGCATTTTTATGGATATCATATTTCATTTGGTGTCGATCCACACTGGCAAAATGTTGAATTCCAGTTGTGTGAAAAGAGCAAATTGTCAATTGAAACCAGGAGGAGAGACAACAAAGCCACGTCCGTCAACACTGGATCAGCCTGAGATTTGTTTAGAGAAATTTGCTGCAAGAAAACATTCTTTCCAGCTTTAATTACTCCACAATTACAGTTTTATGACACGGTTGGCTTCTTTCTGGACAGTGACAGAGTTTGTTTTCCTTTGTTAAGTGTGATGCATAGTTGGTGGCATCAAAGGGGGAGAAGAGTCTGTGAGAGTTGAGTTTTTCCACTCTCTCTGATAGATAACATGCATTTACCATAATCCTTGTCTTGAGCATGTGATAAGGGGCGGCCTTAGCGTGGGGCTCGGGACCGGGAGGTTCTAAAAGGTACCGTAACTTTTCTTGGCGAACGCACGGCATCATAAATGTTCTCAGGGTTTGAAGACCGCGTCATAAAAACTTTTGCATGTGGTCACGGTTACAAAGACGCATTTTTCTAATTCAGAAGACCCAAATAAATCAAGCCCTTGCTAGAGCTGCTTTATATACCTTGTGTGGATAATATTTAACTGGACATTGTTTCATTTCTTTTCATTTTTTTATGAAATGTGGTAACGCTGGGACACATATCATGTTTCTGCTTAGGGGTTCTAAATTCCACCAGTAGTATTTTAACTTACATTCATTTGGGGCAGAGGAAATGTTGATGACATAAACACAAGCACAGAGTCCAAAGGGTTTCTGCCTTTTCGTACCTTATATACACTGATACCTCGGTTTTTGGACTGCCCACTTTTCGGAAGATTCATGTTTTGATGAAAAATGTCAACATTTTCCTCCATTTTTATGTGATATCAATAGAGATGTATTGATAAACGGTAAAACTCCTGACGGTAGGTATTACCGTTATAGATAAAAGGATAAAAAAACTGTGATTGACAAATGCACTCACTGACTGAGCTCACTAGCTCAAAGGCTAACATGAAAACGAGAGACATTAACGTCTTTCCTCATTGGAAAACGACAGACCCCAATCTATACTTCGTCTGAGCAACTAAGATTGTGCACATTGGACCTACAAGTTGTGCAGAAGCATATACAAGACAAAGGTGTTTTTACTGTGCATTCAAGGACTGCTGAACAGAGTAGCACACCATTTGCAAAAAACAAAACAAAAAAAAAAGTTCTCAACTAAGACATTTTATTGTGCACATTGGACCTAAAAGTTGTGCTCTCTGAGACAGACTGATCGTTCTGTACTCTGAAGAATACAAGACGGAGGTGTTTTTACGGTGCGTTCAAGGACTGCTGAACAGAGTAGGTTGCATTTGCAAATAAAAAATAAAAATATATAAAAAAAGTTCTCAACTAAGACATTTGATTGTACACATTGGACCTTCAAGGTGTTTTTACGGTGCGTTCAAGGACTGCTGAACAGAGTAGGACACCATTTTGGAAAAAAAAAAAACGTTCTCAACTCAGACATTTGATTGTGCACATTGGACCTAAAAGTTGTGCTCTCTGAGACAGACTGATCGTTCTGTACTCTGAAGAATACAAGACGGAGGTGTTTTTATGGTGCGTTCAAGGACTGCTGAACAGAGTAGGTGGCATTTGCAAATAAAAAGTAAAAATACAAATATATAAAAAAAAGTTCTCAACTAAGACATATGATTGTACACATTGGACCTTCAAGGTGTTTTTACGAAGCGTTCAAGGACTGCTGAACAGAGTAGGACACCATTTTGGAAAAAAAAAAACGTTCTCAACTCAGACATTTGATTGTTCACATTGGACCTAAAAGTTGTGCTCTCTGAGACAGACTGATCGTTCTGTACTCTGAAGAATACAAGACGGAGGTGTTTTTATGGTGCGTTCAAGGACTGCTGAACAGAGTAGGTGGCATTTGCAAATAAAAAATAAAAATACAAATATATAAAAAAAGTTCTCAACTAAGACATATGATTGTACACATTGGACCTTCAAGGTGTTTTTACGGTGCGTTCAAGGACTGCTGAACAGAGTAGGACACCATTTTGGAAAAAAAAAAACGTTCTCAACTCAGACATTTGATTGTTCCCATTGGACCTAAAAGTTGTGCTCTCTGAGACAGACTGATCGTTCTGTACTCTGAAGAATACAAGACGGAGGTGTTTTTATGGTGCGTTCAAGGACTGCTGAACAGAGTAGGTGGCATTTGCAAATAAAAAATAAAAATACAAATATATAAAAAAAGTTCTCAACTAAGACATATGATTGTACACATTGGACCTTCAAGGTGTTTTTACGGTGCGTTCAAGGACTGCTGAACAGAGTAGGACACCATTTTGGAAAAAAAAAAAAATTCTCAACTCAGACATTTGATTGTGCACATTGGACCTAAAAGTTGTGCTCTCTGAGACGGAGTGATCGTTCTGTACTCAGAAGAATACAAGACGGGAGGTGTTTTTACGGTGTGTTCAAGGACTGCTGAACAGAGTAGGACGCCATTTGCGAAAAACCCTCTGAAAAAAAAGTTTCTCAACTAAGACATTTGATTGTGCACATTGGACCTACGAGTTGTGGTCTCTGAGACAGAGTGATTGTTCTGTACTTAGAAAAAAATACAAGACGTAGGCGTTTTTACGGTGCGTTCAAGGACTGCTGAACAGAGTAGGACGCCATTTGCGAAAAAACCCAAGAAAAAAAAAACATTCTCAACTAAGACATTTGATTGTGCACAATTGACCTACAAGTTGTTCTCTCTGAGAGAGTGATCGTTCTGTACTGAGAAGAATACAAGGCGGAGGTGTTTTTACGGTGCGTTTAAGGACTGATGAACAGAGTAAGACGCCATTTGCAAAAAAATAAATGAACACTCTCAACTAAGACATTTGATTGTGCACATTGGACCTACAAGTTGTGCTCTCTGAGACAGAGTTATTGTTCTGTACTCAGAAGAATACAAGACAAAGATGTTTTTGCGGTGCGTTCAAGGACTGCTGACCAGAGTAAGGCGCCATTTGCAAAAAAAAACAAAAAACAACATTCTCAACTAAGACATTTGATTGTGCACATTGGACCTACAAGTTGTCCTCTCTGAGACAGAGTGATTGTTCTGTACTCAGAAGAATACAAGACGGAGGTGTTTTTATGGTGCGTTCAAGGACATTTGCAAAAAAAACAAAAAAACAACAACGATATTATTTTTAAATGTACTCTAAAAAATTAGGAATCGATTTAGGACTGGAGCAAATATAAATCCCGATTTGTAAATGGTATCGGACGATCTCACTCACTGGCAGCATAAAACTGATCGGAACATCCCCAGCCCCCGTGTATCATTCCTCAGAAGAAGGAATCCCACACGTTCAGTCCTTTTGTTTTTGTTTTTATTGAGTAAGAGTGCAAAATAATCCACCAAAGGGGCCAAAGAAAGTTACATGTGCCAGTACTTTGATTAAAAAAAGGTGAATTTAATTAAAATTATCTTTGGAAAAACTTGAGAAATGTATTTGTTTTGGTAAAACTGCGAACAAGACGTTAACACGAACCAACATGTCAACCACACCTCAAGATGAGGTCCAATCCAGTGTTTCCACTTAAGTCCAAAGATTATTTTCGCCAACATCTGGTTCCGCTTCCTTTGAAACCGAGGATGGTATTTTGATAGCGCATCCCAGACATCAGACATAACTCGCACGCCTCAAATACAAACACAGCATAATGTGGCTGACTGATGACTAAATCAGTTGCACAGCAGACATGCTAAAGGGGAACTGCACTTTTTTTTTGGAATAGTGCCTTTCATTACAAGAACACATGTGCTTTTTTTTGTTTTTTTATGCTTTCTAAGTCCTAACATACGGTAAGTACGAGGTGGCTAACAGTGCAGCTACTGGAAGTACTCTATTCCGCCTATAAAGTCCTCTAAAAAAACATCCAAAAACCGGCAACAATACTCTATTTACAACTTGTTACCTGAATATTATCAAAGTATTAGTGATATTGTTATTATAAGTGCTAACGCAGACAAAAAAATGTGTTTGCCATGCCGTGATCACAGAGAGCCAACTAGCGTATGCTGCTATATTAACATGTTGAGCCGGTGAGCTGCTGCATCGCTTCTATGCTGGTGAAAGTTAATTCTAGATTATAAATCATGCCTCTCACATGGATAGAAGAAGATTGTGGACATAAACCAAAAAATATACATCCAACTTAGACCTGGAGATAGCATGAAAGACACGGAAAGATGGTAAATTGCAGCACTTTTTTTAACCCTTTGTGAGGTTAAAAAAAGATTAATTTCACAGATGCATCACAACCTTCGCTTTTCCCTTCAACAACACATAAATGCTAAACGAAAAATACAAACTTTAAACATAATAAAACCATTACTTACTGTACAAAGTCTGCTCTCACTGGGATGCCAACTGACGGGATGTTTATATCTCTCTGGTTAGATGAAGAATGAATCATTATTAATGATCATTATTACGGTTAGATGAAGAATCAATCATTATTAATGATCAATATCAATGATTGATTCTTCATCTAACCAGAGAGATATAAACATCCCGTCAGTTGGCATCCCAGTGAGAGCAGACTTTGTACAGTAAGTAATGGTTTTATTATGTTTAAAGTTTGTATTTTTGTTGTTGTTTTTTTTTAATATTTTGTGTTGTTGAAGGGAAAAGCGAAGGTTGTGATGCATCTGTGAAATTAATACGCCGCCTTGGGCCAAAAATAAGAAAAATATGTGAATATTACATGTTATTGTGTGGGTGCCGGTTACTACATTCCATGCATACTGTACTTAAAGTGTTTCTATAGAACCTTGATGAGGTTTTTGGCTCCATTGTTAGCTAGGACCAAAATTGTTCAATACTAGGACCAAAATTGTTCAATTTTTATACAAACGACATCTGTGAAGTTACAAAGGACTTAAAGTCTTGTCGTGACAACACGACTGCGCTTTGTTCAGGAGAGAAGCTAAAACAAATAATAACAGACGAAATTACCCAATAAAAAGATGGTTTGACCCAAACAAATCTCAGTAAAACTAAAATAATGCAACTTGGTAACAGAAGAAGAGAACACAAATAGACATTGAAAAAACATTGAAAGAGTAAAAGAAACCAAATTGTTGGGTGCAATAATAGATGATAAAATGAACTGGGAATCTGATATAAAAATATACAACATAAAGTGGCAAAAAATATTTTTATAATGAATAAAGCAAAATACTCTCTTGACCAAAAATCACTTCATATTCTCTATTGCTCGCTAGTGTTACCTTATCTGAGTTGTTGTGCAGAAATAAGGGAAACAATTACAAAACAGTGTAACAAGAGAGGGCGGTCAGGATAACACATAATGTTGGATATAGAGAATATACAAATTCTCTGTTTATGGAATCTAAATTACTAAAATTTAATGATTTGGTGCAGCTGCATACAGCTAAAATTATTTACAAAGTAAATTATAACTTGCTACCCAAGAACGCACAACAATTCTTCTCAACAAAAGAGGACAAATATAACATTAGAGGAAAGTCTAATTTAAAACATTTGTATGCTCGTACAACACTTAAAACTTTTAGCATATCAGTATCTGGAATTAAATTATGGAATGGATTAAGCAAATAAATCAAACAAAGCACTAATATGATTATGTGGAACAGGCGGTTCAAACACGTGTTTACTAAATACAAAGAAGAAAAATGTTGATTAATATCTTGGATTTTATTGAAAATTGTATACAATTCATCTCATGAGAATCAGAATTGATTGCAAGACTGATAAAGAGAACTGCTGTGCTTGGAATTTCCCTATAGAATGTAAACTGTGTTTCAAGATGACAACAGGAAGTGAACATACGTGTTAGAAGTAGAAAAAGGGGTTTAAATAAGCCTTGCTTCTTCCTACTCCCCTTCGGACATGTTGTGGAGAGAAATGAGAATCTGCAAGATATATGATCTATCACCCATGTGTCAAAGTCAACAAATTATCTATGGCCCCTGGGATATTTGATTAGTATTACAACCGGCCCGCAGGCCACAGCCACCCGCTGCTGTTTTGCACGCACCAATATTCCATCGGTGTTGGCGCTAGAACTTTCAAAATGGGGTCCCGGGGACCCAATCAAGTCATAAAAATGGGGTCCCACAGTACATTTTTGGGGTCTCACTTTTTTTGTAAGCGTTTTGAAAACAAATGATGAATGTAGGCATTATCCTGTTATATCTCACATTCTATATTGTGTTTTGGAAAAAGATTGTCATGAATACAAAAGACAACACATTTTTATGAATATGTGAATATATTCAGTTATAAACATTCATTCACTTTCTTCTTTCCTTCATGGATCTAAACTTTGAAGGCCTACTGAAACCCACTACTACCGACCACGCAGTCTGATAGTTTATATATCAATGATGAAATCTTAACATTGCAACACATGCCAATACGGCCGGGTTAACTTATAAAGTGCAATTTTAAATTTCCCGGCAAACTTCCGGCTGAAAACGTTTCGATATGATGACGTTTGCGCGTGACGTCAACGGTTGAAGTGGAAGTATTCGGAGCCCATTGAATCCAATACAAAAAGCTCTGTTTTCATCTCAAAATTCCACAGTATTCTGGAAATCTGTGTTGGTGAATCTTTTGCAATTTGTTTAATGAACAATGGAGACTGCAAAGAAGAAAGTTGTAGGTGGGATCGGTGTATTAGCGGCGGACTACAGCAACGCAACCAGGAGGACTTTGAGATGGATAGCAGACGCGCTAGCCGGCGACCTCACCTTGGCTTCCTCCGTCTCCGGGCCGCCGACCGCATCGGTGATCGGGTGAAGTCCTTCGTCGTACCGTCGATCGCTGGAACGCAGGTGAGCACGGGTCGTGATGAGCAGATGAGAGCTGGCGTAGGTGGAGCGCTAATGTTTTTAGCATAGCTCTGTCGAGGTTCCTTAGCTAAGTTAGCTTCAATGGCGTCGTTAGCAACAGCATTGCTAAGCTTCGCCAAGCTGGAAAGCATTAACTGTGTAGTTACATGTCCAGAGTTTGGTAGTATTGTTGATCTTCTGTCTATCCTTCCAGTCAGGGACTTATTTGTTTGGTTTCTATATGCAGTTAAGCCCGATGCCATCACGTTAGCTCAGTAGCTAAAGTGCTTCACCGATGTATTGTCGTGGAGATAAAAGTCACTGTGAATGTCCATTTCGCATTCTCGACTCTCATTTTCAAGAGGATATAGTATCCGAGGTGGTTTAAAATACAAATCCGTGATCCACAATAGAAAAAGGAGAGAGTGTGGAATCCAATGAGCCCTTGTACCTAAGTTACGGTCAGAGCGAAAAAAGATACGTTCTGCACTGCACGCTAGTCCTTCACTTTCACGTTCCTCATCCACGAATCTTTCATCCTCGCTCAAATTAATGGGGTAATCGTCGCTTTCTCGGTCCGAATCTCTCTCGCTGCTGGTGTAAACAATAGGAAAATGTGAGCAGCCCTTCCTCCGGTGTCGTCACGCTACTTCCGGTAGGGGCAAGGCCTTTTTTTATCAGAGACCAAAAGTTGCGAACTTTATCGTCGTTGTTCTCTACTAAATTCTTTCAGCAAAAATATGGCAATATCGCGAAATGATCAAGTATGACACATAGAATGGATCTGCTATCCCCGTTTAAATAAATAAAAAATCATTTCAGTAGGCCTTTAATGCTGCCTGTATTTTTTTTCTATATTTTTATTGTAATATTTTCAGAATGTGTTTGTTTTGTTTTTGGCCAAAATAAGACAAAGAAAACAATTTGAACTTGTCTTTATTTTTTAGTTTTAATGCCAGGATATTCCTCCACGCGGCCCCTGAGCTAAAATGAGTTTGACACCCCTTTCCAACTCAACTGACACTGTAACCGCTTTTGCTGGTGTTTATTTGCAAGTTAGAATGCACAAAACAAGAATAAATGGGTTATACTTGTATGGCGAACCAGGAACCCTCAGGTTTCTGGCACGGCCACTCTCCCAACCGCGCCACGCCGTCCCCTGAAGAAAAACATTAGTGTTCTTGTCTTACAAATGAGGCGAAAGTGCATTTCACTGCCATGAAATAAGAATTGATTTGATGAAAGGAGGAGGTCGGGTTTGACACATCGAAAGAAAGACAACAATGTCTGAGACGCATGAGTGTGACACCATTTTAGATCTCGATCATCTCCCAGGACGGATGACGTTTGGGTGTTGGAAAAGGGGGGGCCAGGAACGTGGCGCACACGCAAGCAAAAGTCCCTCGTACTGTACCTCCTGCACCCTGGGACAGGCGTGCAGTGGGACACGTCATGATCGCGCTGTCAGCGAGCAACTGTCACGTGGCGTTCATATTTCACTCTCACCTTGGCCACGGGCGTGCGCTTTGTGGACAAAGTCGGGCGTGTGTCCACCCCGTAACATGAATAGGATTGCCATTCATCCACTGGATGTTTGCAAATCATTGCTCTATTCCTCTCTGACATCCCTTTGAGGTTTGGATTGAAACGTCTTCCCAAACGCTGAACGGCTTTTCCCTGTCATGCACTACGGACGTTCATTTCCCTGGAAGGATAAACAATCATCGCTCTGGTGCGACTTTCCCTCAAACCTTCCCCGAAGATTTACAGTATTTTGCTTGGGGTTTATGATTAGATGCCTAATAATACAGCTATGAAGAGCGCTCCCTATTTATATTATACCCACTTATTTGATTATACTTATTATACTTACACAGTCAAAAACACGCATGTGAGTGAGACATGCTTTGAAAAACAAAGATGGTCCGTATACCTTCCGTTCATTCGATTTCCAAATCTGAAACGCAAATCAAAAAACTAAATTAGGGCCGTTTTTTTATTTGTATTATATATGGCAGATTTGAAAACAAACAAAAAAGGGTTGATTTTCATTATAAATAAATAAATGGGTTATACTTGTATAGCGCTTTTCTACCTTCAAGGTACTCAAAGCGCTTTGACAGTATTTCCACATTCACCCATTCACACACACATTCACACACTGATGGCGGGAGCTGCCATGCAAGGCGCTAACCAGCAGCCATCAGGAGCAAGGGTGAAGTGTCTTGCCCAAGGACACAACGGACGTGACTAGGAAGGTAGAAGGTGGGGATTGAACCCCAGTAACCAGCAACACTCCGATTGCTGGCACAGCCACTCTACCAACTTCGCCACGCCGTCCCTTAAAATAAAATATTGTCATAAAATTTGATTTTGTGCCGTTTTCCTTTTATGGATTTTTATTTTTCCAGATAAACACAAAAATCAAATTCATGTTCATTCAAAATGCAAAAATGCGTGTTTATCTGTGTGATGACAAATTGAACCGGAAGCAGTATTTTAGGTCCGTGTACCTTCCGTTCATTCTATTTCCAATTCTGAAACGCAAATCCAAAAATAAAATTAGGGCCGTTTTTCGATTTGTATCATTTATGGCAGATTTTAAAACAAACAAAAAATGGTTGATTTTCATTCAAATATTGCCATAAAATTGGATTTTGTGCAGTTTTTCTTTTAGGGATTAACATTTTTCCAGCTAAACACAAATCTCGAAAAAAATGTTCATCCAAAATGCAAAAATGTGTGTTTATCTATCCATCCATCCATCCATCTTCTTCCGCTTATCCGAGGTCGGGTCGCGGGGGCAGCAGCCTAAGCAGGGAAGCCCAGACTTCCCTCTCCCCAGCCACTTCGTCCAGCTCTTCCCGGGGGATCCCGAGGCGTTCCCAGGCCAGCCGGTAGACATAGTCTTCCCAACGTGTCCTGCGTCTTCCCCGTGGCCTCCTACCGGTCGGACGTGCCCTAAACACCTCCCTAGGGAGGCGTTCGGGTGGCATCCTGACCAGATGCCCGAACCACCTCATCTGGCTCCTCTCGATATGGAGGAGCAGCGGCTTTACTTTGAGCTCCCCCCGGATGGCAGAGCTTCTCACCCTATCTCTAAGGGAGAGCCCCGCCACCCGGCGGAGGAAACTCATTTCGGCCGCCTGTACCCGTGATCTTGTCCTTTCGGTCATGACCCAAAGCTCATGACCATAGGTGAGGATGGGAACGTAGATCGACCGGTAAATCGAGAGCTTTGCCTTCCGGCTCAGCTCCTTCTTCACCACAACGGATCGATACAGCGTCCGCATTACTGAAGACGTCGCACCGATCCGCCTGTCGATCTCACGATCCATTCTTCCCTCACTCGTGAACAAGACTCCGAGGTACTTGAACTCCTCCACTTGGGGAAGGGTCTCCTCCGCAACCCGGAGATGGCACTCCACCCTTTTCTGGCCGAGAATCATGGACTCGGACTTGGAGGTGCTGATTTGTTTATCTATGTGATGACAAATTTTAGGTCCGTGTACTTTCCGTTCATTCTTTTTCCAATTCTGAAACGCAAATCTAAAAATACAATTAGGGCCACTTTTCGATTTTTATTATGTATGGCAGATTTTAAAACTAACAAAAAAGAGTGGATTTTCATTAAAATATTGCCATAAAATTGGATTTTGTGCGGTTTTCTTTTTAGGTATTTACATTTTTCCAGATGAACACAAAAATTGAAAAAACTGTTCATACAAATGAAAAAATGTGTGGTTATCTGTGTGATGACAAATTAAACCGGAAGCAGTATTTTAGCTTTTCCTTTGTGTTTAGCATGTTTTTAGCATAACACCTTTGTTCAGCAGGAGTCCTATTGTCGTTTTTAAAAAAGTCTCATTAAATAGTTGTCAAACTTTTGCTTCAGAAATGTAAATTTAAAAAGTGGTCCAAAATTAGTTTTTTGATCTGCATTTAAAAATTTGAAAAAGAATGAACGGAAGGTACACGGACCATACATTGTGTACCTTCAGTTCATTCTATTTAAAATCCTTAAATTAATTATATTTAAAATCCTTAAATGCAAATCAAAAAACACATTTCGGGCCATTTTTTATATATATATATATATATATATATATATATATATATATATATATATATATATATATATATATATATATATATATATATATATATATTTATTGTTGTGCTCGTAGCATGAAAGATAGACAACTTGAAGTATAGTTGACACACAAAATCGTGTGCGTCGTTTATTAATCAAAGCACAAGCAAGAATGAACGCTTTCATCACAAACACTCAAAATATCGCGGGAACAACAAACCCCCACCTTTGTGAGAATCTACTGATGGCCACTTAAAGGGGCCGCGCCGAATTACTCGCTCTTAACTGCACACAAAGAACAACATTGTCATGTACACAATAGAACAGTACGGTGAATGATGATGGCAAAGTCAAATAACAGGTGTGGTGAATTATGTCCTTAAATCAACCGCTACACACGTCCCCCCAGAATTCGCCATCACAAAGAAAAACAAACTGTCAATGGACAGGGGAACGGACGGGCCGACCAGACCGGGTGCGCCGGACTGGTACAAACGCTGGGGAGTCAGTAGGGGGAACCGGAAGGGTACCTGTACTGTCTAAGGTCCCGGGGGCCTGCGTAGAAGGATGCATTACATTATCATGGGGCCTATGTAGAGCGGACGGACGACCCCGGCGCGGGGGTACGGCCGTGGTAACCGGCTGACTAAGATCCAAGTGGGCCGCTTTCAGCCGGTCCACCGTGATCTTTTCAGACCGACCCCCGATGTCCAACAGAAAATGCTTATCTCCGCTCTCTAGGACGCGAAATGGCCCATCGTAAGGAGGCTGCAGGGGACCGCGGTGGGCGTCGTGGCGGTCAAAAACAATAGCTGCCCTCAAGGAAGCGGGAACATGAGACGGCGTAAGGCCGTGTTGAGAAGTGGGGATGGGGGCAAAACTCTTGGCAGCATCGAGGAGAGCAGCTCGCTGCTTACTGGCGGACCAAGGTGCCGTCGTGCTAGGAATAAAGTCACCTGGCACCCGCAGGGGCTGGCCATACACCAACTCTGCCGAGGAAGATTGCAAGTCTTCCTTGGGGGCAGTCTGAAGCCCCAGCATCACCCAAGGGAGCTTGTCTACCCAAGCGCTGTCCTTCAGGGACGCCCTAAGCGCTGCCTTCATGCACCTGTGAAATCGCTCACACATACCATTGGCCTGCGGGTGATACGCCGTCGTGTGGTGGAGTTTCACTCCCAAGCTCTCGGCCACAGCGGCCCAAAGCTCAGAAGTGAACTGAGCGCCCCGGTCGGATGATATGTCCGATGGGGTACCGAAACGGGCAACCCACGTACCAATGAACGCGCGCGCCACTTCCGTCAGAGGTACTGCCTCCGGCCAGCGGGTGGTCCTGTCGACTATCGTGAGGAGGTATGTGCAGCCGCGTGAGGATGGGAGAGGCCCGACCAGGTCCACATTGACATGGTCAAAACGGCTCTCCGGAACCGTAAACGGTGCCAGTGGGGCCCGCGTGTGGCAGTGCACTTTTGAGCGCTGGCATGCCACACATGTGGAAGCCCAGTCCCTAACGTCTTTCTTCAGGCCACGCCAGACAAATTTTGCAGCAAGTAGCCGCTGGGAAGGTTTCCTCCCAGGGTGGGAAAGGCCGTGGATGGAGTCGAACACGCGCCGCCTCCAAATGGCGGGCACAAGGGGCCGTGGCCGACCGGTAGCGACGTCCCAAAGGAGCGTAACCCCTGTGTCCTCAAATGGGACCTCAGACAACTGTAACCCTGTGGCTGCAGCCTTCAGAGCTTGGATGTCCGGGTCGTCGGCCTGGTCAACTGCCATTTGTGCAAAATCGAGCCCCACATGGACAGCGCTCGCGACGGCTCGGGAAAGGCAATCAGCAACGACATTGCTCTTACCAGCAAGGTGCTGGATGTCCGTCGTGAACTCTGAGACGTAGGAGAGGTGCTTCTGTTGCCGAGCCGACCACGGTTCAGCCGTCTTGGCCATCGCGAAAGTGAGGGGTTTGTGGTCCACAAAAGCTGTGAAAGGCCGGCCTTCAAGCAACGAACGGAAATGGCGTATGGCCAGATAGAGGCCAAGGAGCTCACGGTCAAATGTGCTATATTTCCGCTCGCAGGGGCGCAACTGCCTGCTAAAGAAAGCCAAAGGTTGCCAAGTGCCACCCGCCCACTGCTCATGCACTGCACCTACAGCATGATCTGACGCGTCCGTGGTGATTGCAATAGGAGCATCGGGTAATGGGTGTGCCAGCAGGGTAGCGTTAGCGAGAGCATACTTGACCCCCAAAAAAGCACTGTGCCGCGCGTCAGACCAGTCTACCATGTGCTTGGGAGCAGCTCCTTTAAGAGCATCGTACAGCGGCCGCATGAGGTCAGCTGCCCGGGGAATGAAACGATGGTAAAAATTTACCATGCCAAGGAACTCCTGAAGAGCCTTAACCGTGAGTGGGCGGGGGAAATTTGCGACGGCAGCCACCTTCGCTGGGAGGGGAACTGCCCCGCACTCCGTGACACAATGTCCGAGGAAGTCGATAACAGACAACCCAAACTGGCACTTAGCTGGGTTTACAATGAGCCCGTGTTGGCTAAGGCGCTGAAAAAGGGACCTGAGGTGGGTCACATGCTCGGCCTGAGAGGTGCTCGCGACCAGGATATTGTCCAAATAGACAAACAGAAACGGCAAATCACGTAAAAGAGAGTCCATCAACCGCTGGAAAGTCTGTGCGGCACTCTTAAGGCCAAAAGGCATACGTAAAAATTCAAACAGTCCAAATGGGGTGATGACCGCTGTCTTCGGGATATCAGAGGGGTGGACCAGCACCTAATGATAGCCTCGGACGAGATCTACCTTAGAAAACACAGTTTTCCCAGCGAGGTTGGCGGAAAAGTGTTGTATGTGGGGGACCGGATAACGGTCCGGGGTAGTCGCGTCGTTGAGTCTGCGGTAATCACCGCATGGCCGCCAACCACCTCCGGGCTTCTCCACCATTTGGAGGGGCGACGCCCACGGGCTGTCTGAGCGGCGAATGATCCCGAGGCGTTCCATGGTCTCGAATTCAGCTCTAGCGATGGAGAGCTTAGCAGGGTCCAGGCGCCGGGCTCGTGCGTGCACAGGGGGGCCCGTGGTGGCAATGTGGTGTTCCACACCATGCTTGGCGGTGGATGATGAGAACGTGGGCTGCGCCAGGGTGGGGCACTCAGCGAGGAGGCGCAGAAAAACGTCTGCGGTGGGTAGCATGCTGGAAAGCCTGATGGAGTTTGTCGCGCTGAGACTGCACTTGTACGAGCAGAACGTAATCGCATCCACCAAACGCCTGTTTTTTACATCCACAAGGAGGCCGAAAGCACAGAGAAAATCTGCACCGATGAGCGGCACCGTCACTTTAGCAGTCACAAAGTTCCAACTGAAACGCTGTCCACCAAAACACAGTTCCAAGTATCGTATTCCATAAGTGCGGATAGGGCTGCCATTGGCCGCTTCCATAGGGGGGCCATGTGACTCAGACAGCATGTCCAACCTTGATGCTGGCAGGACGCTCCTCTGCGCGCCGGTGTCACACAGGAAACGTCGTCCAGAGAGGGAGTCCTGGATGAAGAGCAGCCTGCCAGTACTGCCGACGCTCAAGGCCACTGC
>NC_084731.1:79664863-79697363 GCF_033978785.1 Entelurus aequoreus | reverse complement strand
TAAGAGAATGTTGTCTGTCTATCTGTGTTGGCCCTGCGATGAGGTGGGGACTTGTCCAGGGTGTACCCCGCCTTCCGCCCGAATGCAGCTGAGATAGGCTCCAGCACCCCCCGCGACCCCGAAAGGGACAAGCGGTAGAAGATGGATGGATGGAGATTGAACTTGTTATTTAGTCAGGTTTGGGACAGGTGTGCTGCTGGTGTAGCCACAGTGTGCACGTCTGGTGTTGCTCACATGGGCTCCACTGAATGCTCAGGGAGTTTTTGCGTTTGCTCACACACATGAAAAATTAGAGGGAACATTGCTAATGACTGCAGGTCTACAACGTTCATCTAATTAAACGCAAGTTTGAGTCAACTAATATAAACATCATTAGGCTGACCATACGTCCTCTTTTCCCCGGACATGTCCTCTTTTGCGGGTGTGTCCAGGGCGTCCGGGCGGGGTTTCTTAAATGCCTCAAATGTCCGGCATTTTGAGTTAGGGTTGCGTGTATTTTCAATGTACGTCTTGCGGGCAGGGATCGGCAACCCCTAACAACTAAATTAAGGGCGTGCCGTGATGGCACTGCATGTATTGTCCTCTATTACTTGCACAAACAGCATGCCAGCCCGGTCTCATGTTGCATGAAGCTTTAGCTTACACACGTGGGAGACAGCAAGGCATACTTGTTCAACAGCCACACAGCTTACACTGACGGTGCTTGTATAAAACAACTTTAACACTGTTACGTTACAAATATGCGCCACACTGTGAACCCACACCAAAAAAGAATGACAAATACATTTCTGGAGAACCGCCGCACCGTAACACAACATAAACACAACACAACAAATACCCAGAATCCCATGCAGCCCTAACTCTCTAACCTCAACCTACGCACAGAGGGAGGGAGGTAGGGGGGGGGGGTATGTGTGGGGGGGTTTGGTGCTAGCTGGGCGTGTAGACTGGGAGAGTTAGGGCTGCATGGGATTCTGGGTATTTGTTTTGTCGTGTTTATGTTGTGTTACAGTGCGGAGGTTCTCCAGAAATGTATTTGTCATTCTTTTTTGGTGTGGGTTCACAGTGTGGCGGATATTTGTAACGTAACAGTGTTAAAGTTGTTTTATACGGGCACCGTCAGTGTAAGCTGTGTGGCTGCTGAGCAAGTAAGCTTTGCTGTCAATTTCGTGTGAGAGCAGAAGATGCATTCACCATGTGTCCGAGCAGGTAAGCTGTTTAAACAGGCTGTAGAGGGTGCTAAAGGCAGTGCCATCACGCCCAAATTTCGGGTGTTTCCCGGGAAAAGTGGGAGGATTGGCAACTATGATGCTGTTGAACGCCATTCATGTAAATCTCGCGGGCCGCACTAACTTTAAACTGTCATATTAAAGTGCGGGCCGGGGCGCGTGTCTGAGACCCCTGGTTTAAACATAGCACAAAGCAAAAAAAGCTTTGTATACAGTGTTATTTCATTTTAAATTTCAAAAGAGTTTTGAGGCTCCCATTGTTTTCTTTCATTTGTGAAACTCGTCAAAAAGGCTCTTTGAGTGATAAAGGTTGCCGACCCTAGACTCTAGAGTTAAGTTAAGAAGGGGTTAAACAAAACAAGCTGTGAAGGTGCACACGCAGAAACATTCGTGAGGGAGGGGCAGAGACACAGAGCGAGAGAGCTAGTGTGTGGAGACAGACATCAATCAATGTTTATTTATATAGCCCTAAATCACAAGTGTCTCAAAGGGCTGCACAAGCCACAACGACATCCTCGGTACAGAGCCCACATACGGGCAAGGAAAAACTCACCCCAGTGGGACGTCGGCGAATGACTATGAGAAACCTTGGAGAGGACCGCATATGTGGGTAACCCCCCCCCCTCTAGGGGAGACCGAAAGCAACGGATGTCGAGTGGGTCTGACATAACATTGTGAAAGTCCAGTCCACAGTGGATCCAACACATCAGCGGGAGTCCAGTCCACAGCGGGGCCAACAGGAAACCATCCCGAGCGGAGACGGGTCAGCAGCGCAGAGATGTCCCCAACCGATGCACAGGCTAGTGGTCCACCCGGGGTCCCGGCTCTGGACAGCCAGCACTTCATCCATGGCCACCGGACCTATGCAACTCCCCCTCGCAAGGGACAGGGGAGAAGAGGAGAGAAGAAAAGAAACGGCAGATCAACTGGTCTAAAAAAGGGGGGGTCTATTTAAAGGCTAGATTATACAAATGAGTTTTAAGATGGGACTTAAATGCTTCTACTGAGGTAGCATCTCTAACTGTTACCGGGAGGGCATTCCAGAGTACTGGAGCCCGAATAGAAAACGCTCTATAGCCCGCAGACTTTTTTTTGGCTCTGGGAATCACTAATAAGCCGGAGTTCTTTGAACGCAGATTTCTTGTCGGGACATATGGTACAATACAATCGGCGAGATAGGCTGGAGCTAAACCGTGTAATATTTTATACGTAAGTAGTAAAACCTTAAAGTCGCATCTTAAGTGCACAGGAAGCCAGTGCAAGTGAGCCAGTATAGGCGTAATATGATCAAACTTTCTTGTTTTTGTCAAAAGCCTTGCAGCCGCATTTTGTACCAACTGTAATCTTTTAATGCTAGACATAGGGAGGCCCGAAAATAATACGTTACAGTAATCGAGACGAGACGTAACGAACGCATGAATAATGATGAAACAAGAAATGCCGAAAAGTAAATGCAACTTCATGGATGATTTGCGGAAAAAGTATTTGTGTTTTGGTCCTGGCCGTGACACATGGGAAGCAGAATGCACTGTGTGCAAAGCAGGAATGTGTATATCTGTGGCAAATAAAGATCTACAAGCCCATATCGACACTACAAAGCACAAAACAGCTGTGCAGGGCGAGAGCTCGTTTATGACAACCTTTTTCCAAAACACAACATAGAATGTGAGATATAACAGGATAATGCATACATTTGTCATTTGTTTTCAAAACGCTTACAAAAAAGTGGTACCCCAAAAATTTACTGTGGGACCCCATTTGTATGATTTGATGGGGTCCCTGGGACCCCATTTTGAAAATTCCTAGCGCCAACACTACTGTCAACATAGGAGAAAAAATGCTTTATTTAAATAAATATATTACTTATGAAGCAAGTTCGAGTATCATTGGCAAATTTTCATCTAGTCCCGGCCTTGGCGTGCTGCCCGCTTTGGCACGCATATATGTGTCCTCTTTTTGGGATTTCAGAATATGGTCAGCCTAAACATCATTGTTTTTCAAACTTTTATATTGTTATGAACAATTTGTATACTTTTTAAAATTAAACTTCAGTTTCCTTTGATGCATGTTTTGTACTAACAAATAAGCCATGTGAACGCAATTATGTAAGTATTTTAGTGCAAACTAACACACTTAACAAAATCAGCTTGCTAGCTAGCTGGCAACTATCGCGCTAAATGCTAGCTGGAAATTAACATTGTAATCGCTATCTGGCAACTAGCGGGCTAGTCACTCGCTGGCAGCGAGCACCGGTAATCTCTAGGTCGCAACTAGTGAGTTTATCGCTTGCTAGAAACCAGCATGCTGTTAAGGAGCTGGCAACGAGTGGCCTAATTGCTAGCTGGAAACTAACATGCTGTTAACTAGCTGGCAACTAGCGTTTTAATCCCTGGCTGGAAATTAGCATGCTATTAACCAGCTGGCATGTAGCGTCTTAATCGCTAGCAGGCAACTATTGGGCTATTCACCAACTGCCAGCTAGCACCACTAATCTCTAGCTAGCAACTAGTGCGCTTATCGCTAGCTGGATATTAGCATGCCATTAGCTAACATGCAGCCAGCGTGTTAAATGCTAGCTGAAAACTAGCATGCTATTAGCTAGCTGGCATCTTGCGTCTTAATCGCTAGCAGGCAACTATTGGGCTATTCACCAACTGACAGCTTGCACCACTAATCTCTAGCTAGCAACTAGTGCGCTAATAGCTAGCTGGAAACTAGCATGGTATTAGCTAGCTTGCAGCCAGCATATTAATCGCTTTCTGAAAACTAGCATGCTATTAACTAGCTGGCAACTATCAGGCTATTCACCAACTGGCAGCTTGCACCGCTAATCTCTAGCTAGCAACGAATGCGCTAATCGCTAGCTGGAAACTAGCATGCTATTATCTTGCTTGCAACCAGTGTGTTAATTGCTAACTGGAAACTAGCATGCTATTATCTAGCTGGCATCTAGCATCTTAATCGCTAGCAGGCAACTGGCAGCTAGCACCGCTAATCTCTAACTAGCAACAAGTATATTAAACGCTAGCTGGAAACTAGCATAATATTATCTTGCTTGCAGCCTGTGTTTTAATCGCTAGCTGGAAACTAGAATGCTATTAGCTAGCTGGCATCTAGCGTCTTAATCGCTAGCAGGCAACTATCGGCCTATTCACCAACTGGCAGCTAGCACCGCTAATCTCTAGCCAGCAATTACTGTGCTAATCGCTAGCTATAAACTAGCATGCTGTTAGCTTGCTTGCAGCCAGCGTGTTAATCGCTAGCTGGAAACTAGCATGTTGTTAACTAGCTAGCATCTAGCGTCTTAATCGCTAGCTGGCAACTATCAGGCTACCCATCAACTGGCAGCTAGCACTGCTAATCTCAAGCTAGCAACTAATGTACTAATCGCTAGCTGGAAACTAGCATTCTATTAGCTAGCTTGCAGCCAGCGTGTTAATCGCTAGCTGGAAACTAGCATGCTGCTAACTAGCTGGCATCTAGCATCTTAATCTTATGCGGTCCTCTCCAAGGTTTCTCATAGTCATTCACATTGACGTCCCACTGGAGTGAGTTTTTCCTTGCCCGTATGTGCGCTCTGTATCGTGGATGTCGTTGTGGCTTGTGCAGCCCTTTGAGACACTTGTGATTTAGGGCTATATAAATAAACATTGATTGATTGATTGATTAATCGCTAGCAGGCAACTATCGGGCTATTCACCAACTGGCAGCTAGCAACTAGTGCGCTAATCGCTAGTATGTTAATCGCTACCTGGCAAATAGCCGAATGGCAGCTAGCTGTCAGTTCTGACAGGCATCTAACGCACTAATTGTTAGCTGGCAACTAGTGTGCTAATTGCTAGCTTGAAGCGAGCACCGCTAATCTATAGTTTGCAACTAGCGCGCTAATCCCTAGCGGGAAAACCAGCATGCTATAGCGATGGGCCACCAAACCAACATGGCTACTGTGCAGCAAACAGAGTGTGAACTATCTGCGTACGCAAGGGGCCTAGATACAAGTAAGGAAAGGCAAAATGGCGCCTAGAACGATTTGACAAAAGACGCTCGCATATTTAATGATCCGGACGTGACGTCAGGTGAATACAAACTATTAGCTAGCTGCCACCTAGCATGTTAATCGCTAACTAGCGTTGCTAATCATTAGCTACTGTCTAGACCAGGAGAAAGCATGATATTTATTCACAGATTTGTTATTACAAATGACTGATTTCCAATAAACGCATCACCGGAACAATTCAAACTCACAAGTTGGCCCGGAGAAAGCGTGTGAGGTTACAGTTTATTAATAACTTACATTCATTACGACTCCGGCATTCCTGCTTGTTGAAGCACGGCAGACTTAATTTATTTTTGGTAGGAGAGAAAAAAAAACAAACACATTTGGCATTAGGAAGAAAAAAAAAGCAACATAAGCAGAAAGGGGAAGCAACGAGTTCAAAAGTTATTTCCCATGTTGCTAGCCGCTAACGTTCAATAACAACAATAATAATCATCGCTTGCTCCCATCGTCCTCCAGGGGCCACACATGGTTTTCATTCTGGAGCAATAATATGAATATGAAGAGGCTGAATAATGGAGTCAACTCTGGTCACACACACTCACGCACACACTTACACACACACGCACACTTACACACACATCTGCAAACACACACACGCCTTCTGTTGGGAGAACAGTTAGGGTTCTGCTTCACTTCCCATTTGGAAAAGCTACATATTAAACTATGTGTGTGTGTGTGTGTGTGTGTGTGTGTGTGTGTGTGTGTGTGTGTGTGTGTGTGTGTGTGTGTGTGTGTGTGTGTGTGTGTGTGTGTGTGTGTGTGTGTGTGTGTGTGTGTGTGTGTGTTCTTGTATGTCTACCCTTCTTGAGACATCAACAAGGAAAAGTACCGTCCATATGAGGACCGGTGCACAAGTTAGGACCCAAATCATGGTCCCAATACGGAAAACCATTGCATCTAATAGAGAACCATATACTAGAGTCTGTGAACATTGCTCCAAAGTTAGGATTTTTTTTTGTTGATTTAATGTGCATACAAAAGTAAACATTGACAGGCAATATATGATAAAACAAGACGGCAGCTAAAGAAGGACTTCCCTATTCATCCCCGAAAAAACCCACCAGGTGAACAGCTGATTTTACGACTTCCGGTGCGGACTTAAGACAACCCGCTTCCCATATGTGACCATAGGATGAACAAATACACTACGGTACTAAGACTATAGTGGCCATTAACAGTTAGCTTCTACAGCTGGGTTGCCCAAAATGCGGCACAGGGGCCATCTGTGGTCCGTGACTCCTTTGTCATCTGCTTTGAGCACATTACAAAAAACAAAAAATACAGATCTCATTTGCACCCCTGGTGGTGAAATCTATCAAAATTAGGGTGATCTCAAAAAGGAGGGATTTTTCAAATTGACCGTGTGTCGGTTTTAAAAGTGCTCCCCATCTGGCCAACATATGAAATAACAAGTGTGTGTAAAAATTTGAAGTGCTCCCCCTCTGGCCAACATAAGAAATAACAAGTGTGTGTAAGAAGTTGAAATGCGCCCCCTTTGGCCAAAATTTATTAAAAAAATGAATACATATGTATATAGAGACATACTGTAATAACTTGAAGTAAATAATGAAGATTAAAATCCAATTACAAACAAAATATTCATAAAAAAATAAATGAACAAAAAGCCGTCTTTTTATCACAATTTGTCGACTTTTTTCTTATAAAATTGGGAACAGTTTTTCATATTCTTTCTGTTTCTGTAATATTGCAATATTTTCTCGTAAAAGTATTACTTTTTTATGTAAAATTGTTACTTTTTAATGTACCCTGCCTTTCGCCCGCAGCTGAGATAGGCTCCAGCACCCCTCGCGACCCTGAGAGGGACAAGCGGTAAAAAATGGATGGATGGATGCAAAATGGTGACATTTGTCATATACAATTATGTCATTGCCAATGTTTTGGTTGTTGTTGTAAAATGATGACTTTCATCATTTTACCAAGTAAATTCCGATTATTAATATAATATTGCCCAAATTTTAAGGTTTTCTTATAAAATTGTGACTTTTGTCGAGGAAAATTACGACTCTTTTCATAAAATTGCCAAAATTGTAAGCTTTTCTTGTAAAAAATTGTGACTGTTATTTGGTAAAATTCCAACTTTTATCATAATATTGCACAAATGTTTAGTTTTTCTTGTAAAATTTTGACTCGCATTGACTTTTATTATAATAATGCCAAAATGCTAAGTTTTTCTTGTGAAATTCCAACTAATTTTTCACAACAAGCTTTTGTATATTTGCATAGTTTGTATATATTATTAATGTTGTAAATACAAATCTCTATATATCTAGAAAGGGTGGTCCTAAAGAGGTAGGCGTTTTTTCATAGGTGTCAAGAAGGTAATAAATACAAAAAATATGTGTGTGAGTGTGTGTGTGTGTGTGTGTGTGTGTGTGTGTGTGTGTGTGTGTGTGTGTGTGTGTGTGTGTGTGTGTGTGTGTGTGTGTGTGTGTGTGTGTGTCTTGTATTTCTACCCTTCTTGAGACATCAACAAGGAAGATAACCTTCCATATGAGGACCGGTGAACAAGTTAGGACATAAATCATGGTCCCAATACGGAAAACCATTGCATCTAATAAAGAATGTCTCATTTGCACCCCTGGTGGTGAAATCTGTCAAAATTATAGTGGTCCCAAATAGGGAGGATTTTTCAAATTGACTGTGTGTCGGTTTTAAAAGTGCTCCCCCTCTGGTCAACATATGAAATAAAAAGTGTGTGTACAAATTTGAAGTGCTCCCCCACTGGCCAACATATGAAATAACAAGTGTGTGTAAGAAATTGAAATGCACCCCTTTTGGCCAAAATGAATTTAAAAAAATAAACAAATATGTATAAAGAGACTTACTGTAATAACTTGAAGTAAATATTGAAGATTAAAAAAACAATTACAAACAAAAACTAAATACAAATAAATCAACTAAAAGCAGTCTTTTTTATCACAATGTGTCGACTTTTTTCTTGTAAAATTAGGAAATATATCTCATATTCTTTCTGTTTCTGAAATATTGCAATATTTTCTCGTAAAATTACTACTTTTTAATGCAAAATGGTGACATTTGTCATATACAATCTTGTCAAATTATGACATTTTTTGAGTAAAATTATGGCTTTTGTCATCATTTTGCCAAGTAAAATTCCAATTATTATTATATTATTGCCAAAATGTTAAGGTTTTCTTATAAAATTGTGACTTTTGTCGAGGAAAATTACGACTCTTTTCATATAATTGCCAACATTTTAAGCTTGTCTTGTAAAATTGCGACTGTTATTGAGTAAGTCTCCAACTTTTATCATAATATTGCCAAATTTCTAAGATTTTTTGTGAAATTCCAACTAATTTTTCACAACAAGCTTTTGTATATTTGCATAGTATGTATATATTATTAATGTTGTAAATACAAATCTTTATATATCTACAAAGGGTGGTACTAAAGAGGTAGGCATTTTTCACAGAATGTCTCAAGAAGGTAACAAATCCAAGAATGTCTGTGTGCGGGTTTGTGTGTGTGTGTGTATGTGTGTGTGTGTGTATGTGTGTGTGTGTGTGCGTGCCTTCAGAGGCATATCTTTAGGCTACTGCTTCGCCTCAGCACCTCTCAAATACACACAATATTTACTCGTCTCATTGGTCACACGCCTGTGCAGTTATTGTGCTCTCTGTTCTGCAGACTCCCACGCTGACATTATATTAAAAAAAATAAAAAAGAACTCTCCTATTTTGAAGTACGGCCATGACAAAAAGTCTACAATTTTACAATTACTACCCGAGCTACTTTTAGCATCCGGTTTCGACGACAGCATGTTTGTTTTTTCATCAAACGAACGATGAAAGGAAGGCAGAGCTGACCGTGGCAATTTCAAACCAAACTGGCATTTTTTGGCTTCAAAGTCAATTAAAATAGACGACAAAGCGAATGACATAAGTGTAACTGGAAGAAATTATGTGTGAAAGTGGAAAAAGACGAAATGCTAACAGTTAGCACGCTAGCCAGATAGTGTCAAGTAGCAAAATATTTGCCTCTTAAGTGTACACCTAAAAAATCAGCCAAAAAAAAACGTACCATGCTAACATTAACAGTTGTCATTTGTGGAATAAAATGTTTGAGGCGCATACCTGCATAATTTGTTAGAGTGCTAGCATGCTAATAGTTGTGAAGTAACACCATATGTGAGACCTGCAAAACTAGCTAAAAAGTTAACTCGCTGAAGTTAACACACTAACAGTTAGCATGCGCAAAATAACATTTTTGAGGCATATGCTGTACCTGGAAATTTGCTAAAGAGCAACCATGCTAACTGACGTGAAGTCACAAAATATTTGAGTTATACACCTGCGAAATTAGTTAAAACGCACACATGCTAAGGTCAGCATGCTAAGAGTTAGCATGCGCAAAATAACGAAATATTTGAGGCATATACTTGAAAAGTTTGCTAAAGAGCGAGGTTGTGAAGTAGCAAATTAATTGAAGCATACGCTTGCACAAGTTAACTTGCTAAAGTTCGCGTGCTAGCAGTTAGCATGCTTGAAATAACATTTTTGAGGCATATACCGTACCTGAAAAAATTGCTAAAGAGCGAGCATGCTAACTGTTGTGAAGTAACAAAATATTTGAGTCATACACCTGCAAAATTAGTTAAAACACAAACATGCTAAGGTCAGTGCGCTAAGAGTTAGCATGCGCAAAATAACAAAATATTTGAGATATATACTTGAAAAGTTTGCTAAAGAGCGAGGTTGTGAAGTAGCAAATAATTTGAAGCGTGCTTGCTTGCGCATGCGCAAGTTTACTTGCTAAAGTTAGTGTGCTAACAGTTAGCATGTATGAAATAACATTTTTGAGGCATATACTGTACCTGAAAAAATTGCTAAAGAGCGAGCATGCTAACTGTTGTGAAGTCACAAAATATTTGAGTTGTACACCTCCAAAATTAGTTAAAACACAAACATGCTAAGGTCAGCATGCTAAGAGTTAGCATGCACAAAATAATGAAATATTTGAGGCATATACTTGAAAAGTTTGCTAAAGAGCGAGGTTGTGAAGTAGCAAATTATTTGAAACATTCGCTTGCAAAAGTTAACTTGTTAAAGTTAGCATGCTAACAGTTAGCATGCGTGAAATAACATTTTTGAGGCATATACTGTAACTGAAAAAAATTGCTAAAAAGCAAGCATGCTAACTGTTGTGAAGTCACAAAATATTTGAGTTATACACCTGCAAAATTAGTTAAAACGCAAACATGCTAAGGTTAGTATGCTAAGAGTTAGTATACGCGAAATAACTAAATATTTGAGGCATATACTTGAAAAGTTTGCTAAAGAGCGAGGATGCTAACAGCTGTGAAGTAGATAATATTTTTAGGCATACACCTGCAAAACTACTTAAAAAGTTAACTTGCTAAAGTTAGTGTGCTAACAGTTAGCATGCGTGAAATAAAATTTTGAGGATGCTGTACCTGAAAAATTTGTTAAAGAGCAAGCATGACAATTCAAAATATTTGAGTCCTGCAAAATTAACTAAAATGTAAACATGCTAAGTTTAGCATGCAAACATTTAGCATGCGCAAAATAATGAAATATTTGAGGCATACACCTGCAAAATTAGCTAAAAAGTTAACATATTAAGGTTAGCATGCGTAACACAAAATGTTTGAGGCATATACTTGAAAAATGTGTTATAGAGCAAGCAGGCTAGCAGTTGTGAAGTAACAAAATATTTGAGGCATACACCGACAAAATTAGCTCAAACCCTAACATGCTAATGTTAGCATGCTAACAGTTAGCATGTGTAAAGTAAAAATATATTTGACTCTGAAGTGTTTGACAGCAAAATGTTGCTAAGCAGCTAATATTAGCATGTTAGCAGGTTAACGTTTGAAAGATTTCAATTGACTCATATTTTTAAGTGGCAAATTAGCATTCTAATGTTAGCATGCGTGAAGGTAATATTTGACTCTGAGATGAATACCTGAAAAAAAGTAAAAATAATAAGCAATCAATTATTTTGATTTCGGAACGGTTTTAATCAATTGAGAAATGTGGAAGTACTAACACTTTAATAGCGAATGAAAGTTACAAAAAATTGAGGAAACCAATAATTTTTCATACATACATAAAATATCCTGAATGTCATGTTTTGATTGGTTGAAAAATTTGGGAGAAATAGTTGGACAATGGACATTGAGGTGTAAACCTGCAAAATCTGAAAAAAAGCTAGCATGCTAGCATGCATTAAGTACCACAATATTAGACTCTGGTGTATACCTTAAAAATTGGCCAAATAACTAGCATGTTAACATGCTAAAATGCTAACAGTTAGCATACGTGAAGTAACACAATTATTGACTCTGGAAGTGTACACCAGAAAAAAAAGGGCTAAAATCAAAATCAGCCAAATAGCTAGCATGTTAACATGCTAAAATGCTATCAGTTAGCATACGTGAAGTAACACAATTATTGACTCTGGAGGTGTACACCAGGAAAAAAAGGGCTAAAATTTAAATTAGCCAAATAACTAGCATGTTAACATGCTAAAATGCTAAAAGTTAGCATACGTGAAGTAACACAATTATTGACTCTGAGGTGTACACCAGAAAAAAAAGGGCTAAAATTCAAATTAGCCAAATAGCTAGCATGTTAACATGCTAAAATGCTAACAATTAGCATACGTGAAGTAACACAATTATTGACTCTGGAAGTGTACACCAGAAAAAAAGGGCTAAAATTAAAATTAGCTAAATAGCTAGCATGTTAACATGCTAAAATGCTAACAGTTAGCATACGTGAAGTAACACAATTATTGACTGAGGTGTATACCGGAAAAAAAAGGGCTAAAATTAAAAATTTGCCAAATAGCTAGCGTGTTAACATGCTAAAATGCTAACAGTTAGCATGCGTGAAGTAACACAATTATTGACTCTGAGGTGTACACCAGAAAAAAATTGCTAAAATTAGCTAAATAGTTAGCATGCTAATGTTAGTATGCATTATCAACACTTGAAGAATAAATGTCACGGTAAAAGTAAACGTGGGAAAACCAGGATTATTTTGGACAGAAAAATAAATTCACACAATTATTCCACAAAGGCAGAGTGACAATTTGAAGTATTCCAAAGGTAATTAACAAATACTAATGGAGCACAATTATTTTGTCATTAAAAGGACAAACATTTTCAGATGTCTTATACTCATTAGAGTCATTTCCACCCCCCATCGTAAATGTAAAGCCACTCAGAAAAAGAACAAAAAAGATGATGTAATGTATGTTCATTATGCGTGTAGTGGCGCTACGGCTTTATTGCTATGAAACCACACCACGGCATGCAGGGATTTTAATTAAGAGTGATTGTTTTCTTCATTGCCGCCCGAGCAAAAAGCTAATTAAACATGAATTTCCCGTAAGAGCGCACGTATTCACAGAGGGCTGGTGTCCCCAGGTTATGCTAATGTTTCATACAATATACGACGTGTCTTTCCAGGGCTCCACTAAGTTTGTCTTAGTGCACGGGCGCCCAAACTTTTGCCACCGAGGGCCACAGAATGACAAATCAAAGGATGCGGGGCCATTTTGGTATTTTCACATTCAAAACCAGTGTTTTATTTAGACAAAGATCGACTAAAATGAACTACAAAACCAGTGAAGTTGGCACGTTGTGTAAATGGTAAATAAAAACCAGAATACAATGATTTGCAAATCCTTTTCAACTTATATTCAATTGAATAGACTGCAAAGACAAGATATTTCATGTTCCAACTTAATTTTTTTGTGCAAATAATCGTTAACTTGGAATTTAATGGCAGCAACACATTGCAAAAAAGTTGCCACAGGTGTATTTTTATTGGCCTTTCCTTTTAACAACTCTCAGTAAACATTTGGGAACTGAGGAGACTAATTTTTGAAGCTTTTCAGGTGGAATTCTTTCCCATTCTTGCTTGATGTACAACTTAAGTCCGGGGTCTCCGTTGTGGAATTTTTGTCTTCATATTGTGCCACACATTTTCAATGGGAGACAGGTCTGGACTACAGGCAGGCCAGTCTAGTACCCGCACTCTTTTACTATGACGCCACACTGTTGTAACGCGTGGCTTGGCATTGTCATGCTGAAATAAGCAGGGGCGTCCATGATAACGTTGCTTGGATGGCAACATATGTTGCTCCAAAACCTGTATGTACCTTTCAGCATTAATGGCGCCTTCACAGATGTGTAAGTTACCCATGTCTTGGGCACTAATACACCCCCATACCATCACAGATGCTGGCTTTTCAACTTTGCGCCGGGATGGTTATTTTTCCTCTTTGGTCCAGCGGACACGACGTCCACAGTTTCCAAAAACAATTTGTATTGTGGACTCGGCAGACCACAGAACACTTTTCCACTTTGCATCAGTCCATCTTAGATGAGCTCGGGCCCAGCGAAGCCGGCAGAGTTTCTGGGTGTTGTTGATAAATGGCTTTCGCTTTGCATAGTAGAGTTTTAACTTGCACTTACAGATGTAGCGACCAACTATAGTTACTGACAGTGGTTTTCTGAAGTGTTCCTAAGCCCATGTGGTGATATCCTTTACACACTGATGTCACTTTTTGATGCAGTACCGTCTGAGGGATCGAAGGTCCGTAATATCATCGCTTACGTGCAGTGATTTCACCAGATTCTCTGAACCTTTTGATGATATTACGGACCGTAGATGGTGAATTCCTTGCAACAGCTGGTTGAGAAATGTTGTTCTTAAACTGTTCGACAATTTACTCACGCATTTGTTGACAAAGTGGTGACCCTCGCCCCATCCTTGTTTGTGAATGACTGAGCATTTCTTGGAAGCTGCTTTTATACATAATCATGGCACCCACCTGTTCCCAATTAGCCTGTTCACCTGTGGGATGTTCCAAATTAGTGTTTGTTGAGCATTCCTCAACTTTCTCAGTCTTTTTTGCCACTTGTGCCAGCTTTTTTTAAACATGTTGCAGGCATCAAATTTCAAATGAGCTAATATTTGCAAAAAATAACAAAGTTTTCCAGTTCAAACATTAAATATCTTGTCTTTGCAGTCTATTCAATTGAATTAAATATAAGTTAAAAATGATTTGCAAATCATTGTATTCTGTTTTTATTTACCATTTACACAACGTGCCAACTTCACTGGTTTTGGGGTTTGTACAAAATGCAATGTCTGTAGAAATTCCGTGTGAATGCTGAAGAACTAAAGCTGAACCCGAAATGCCAATTAGCTAAAAGAAAAAAATGCTTGTAAGCTAATGTTAGCATGCTAAAATGCTAACTGTAAAATGTGTCAAGTTCCAAAATATATTATTCTGAGGTGCACATCTGAAAAAATAGGTGTATACCATTAAAATGACCTTAAAAAGCTAGTATGCGAACAGTACAATGCTAACAAGCTAACAATGGCACGCTTACAGTTAGCATTAGTGAAATAATAAAATATGACAGTAAAGTGTAAATATGTTAATTAGCTAAAAGGGGGGAAAAAAAGTTAGGATGCTGATTTTAGCATGCTAAAGGTGCACATCTCAAAAAATAGTGACTCATAGGTGTATACCATTAAAATTACCTTAAAAATCTGGTATGCTAACAGTACAATGCTAACATGCTAACAATGGCATGCTTACAGTCAGCATTAGTAAAACGATAAAATATGCGACAGTGAAGGGTAAATCTGCTAAATTAGCTCGAAGAAAAAAAGCTGGAATGCTAATGTTAGCATGCTAAAATGATAACTTCCAAATACATTATTCTGAGGGGCACATCTGAAAAATGTGTTAAAAATGCTTACTGTAGCATGCATCAAGTTTGAAAATATGACTCAAGTGTATACCTAAAAAATTAGCTTCCACATTAAAATGCTAAAATGCTAAGGTGACATTGGTCTACTAACAACATATTTGACACTGAGGTGTATACAGTACCTGCAAAAAAGATAGCATGCTAATATTACAATTAGGCATGCGAATCTTTGGGTGTCCCACGATTCGATTCAATATCGATTCTTGGGGTCACGACCCGGTTCAAAATCGTTTTTTTTTCGATTCAACGCGATTCTCGATTCAAAAACGATATTTTCCCGATCCAAAATGATTCTCTATTCATTCAATACATAGGATTTCAGCAGGATCTACCCCAGTCTGCTGACATGCAAGCAGAGTAGTAGATTTTTGTAAAAAGCTTTTATAATTGTAAAGGACAATGTTTTATCAACTGATTGCAATAATGTAAATTTGTTTTAACATTAAATGAACCAAAAATATGACTTATTTTATCTTTGTTAAAATATTGGACACAGTGTGTTGTCAAGCTTATGAGATGCGATGCAAGTGTAAGCCACTGTGACACTATTGTTCTTTTTTTTTTTAAACAAATGTCTAATGATAATGTCAATGAGGGATTTTTAATCACTGCTATGTTGAAATTTTAACTAATATTGATACTGTTGTTGATAATATTCATTTTTGTTCCACTACTTTTGGTTTGTTCTGTGTCGTGTTTGTGTCTCCTCTCAATTGCTCTGTTTATTGCAGTTCTGAGTGTTGCTGGGTCGGGTTTGGTTTTGGAATTGGATTGCATTGTTATGGTATTGCTGTGTATTGTTTTGTTGGGTTGATTAATTAAAAAAATTAATAAATAAAATTTAAAAAAAATAATGAAAAATAAAATAAATAAATAAAAAATAAAAAAAAATAGATTTTTAAAAAAATGAGAATCGATTCTGAATCGCACAACGTGAGAATCGCGATTCGAATTCCAATCGATTTTTTCCCACACCCCTAATTACAATGCTAATGATTGGGCCAGGGGCCATTAATAATTACCTACAGGCCGCAAAAGGCCCCGGGGCCGCACTTTAGACACCAGTGTCTTGGTGCATATGTAGAACTAAAGTTATCAGCCTGTTTGAGACGTGGGTGTTTGATGTGCCACGGCCTCCTGTTGCTGCTCCCACACGCAGCTGCTGCACATCGGACCTCAATCAAATCAGTGCGGGTCCAATAAATGCAGTCTGACACTCGGTCCTGCTTTTGATCGACCGCATTATGCTATAATTCATGCATGCTTGACAGATAGATGACATCTGGACGAGATGCTTGAAGTCACTTAAAATAGCCTCCTTGAAGAAATGTTTCAACATGGAGCGGCTTGGCTCGGATGCTAAAGCGCTCATCCAGAAACTTGAGGGATCCTGGTCCGAATCCAGCTTCCGCCGCCTTTGGCAAGACCCTTCACCCACCTTGCTCCTAGTGACTCCCAGACTTGTGTGTGAATGTGTGGGACAGGACTGCCTTGTAAAAAAATATTTTAATCTCAATGGGACTTTCCAATTGAGAGGGAAAAAAAAATAAAAAAAATAAAATTTAATTAATTTAAAAAAAAAAAATATATATATATATATATATATATATATATATATATATATATATATATATATATATATATATATATATATATATATATATATATATATATATACATACAAATATATACAGTATACACATAAACTGTATATGTATAATAGGGTTGTACGGTATACCGGTATTAGTATAGTACCGCAATACTAATGAATCATTTTTGGTTTGATACCGTCTCTGAAACGTACCAATCCCGCATCCCCCCGCGCCCGCGTCGAAGTCACGTTGTGTCATTGCTGGTTTTACGAGCAGACGAGCATGTTCAGCGGCACACAATCACGGAGTACTTACAAGCAGACACAGTGTGTAGACAGAAAAGGGAGAACGGACGCATTTTGGCTTAAAAACTAACGACAAGGTGAAGTTATAACACTGAAACGCTTTAGGAAGAGGTGCTTTAAGACATGGCTAGCTAGCCAGCGGCTAACGTGTTTTAGCTACTTCGAAATCACTAATCCTAGTCTCCATGGCGACAAATAAAGTACGTTTCTTACAAGTATCATCCCTGCAGGACGAGGAATAGCTAAACATGCTTCACTACACACCGTAGCTCACCAGCATCAAAATGTAAACAAACGTCATTGGTGGAACTATACCTAACATCCACTGTGATGATATCAAGTACAGGCACGTATGTAGTCAATACTACTATAATTATGTCAATATCTTTTGGCATCAAAACATCTTCGTTCGTTTTTTTTAATTGTACAGTATATTATGTTTATAAACTCAGGAAATATGTCCCTGGACACATGAGGACTTTGAATATGACCAATGTATGATCCTGTTACTACTTGGTATCGGATCGATACCCAAATTTGTGGTATCATCCAAAACTAATGTAAAGTAACAAACAACAGAAGAATAAGTGATTATTACATTTTAACAGAAGTGTAGACAGAACATGTTAAAAGAGAAAGTAAGCAGATATTAACAGTAAATGAACAAGTAGATTAATAATTAATTTTCTACTACTTGTCCTTAATAATGTTGACAAAATAATAGAATTATAAATGATACAATATGTTACTGCATACGTCAGCAGACTAATTAGGAGCCTTTGTTTTATTACTTACACTACCGTTCAAAAGTTTGGGGTCACATTGAAATGTCCTTATTTTTGAAGGAAAAGCACTGTACTTTTTAATGAAGATAACTTTAAACTAGTCTTAACTTTAAAGAAATACACTCTATACATTGCTAATGTGGTAAATGACTATTCTAGCTGCAAATGTCTGGTTTTTGGTGCAATATCTACATAGGTGTATAGAGGCCCATTTCCAGCAACTATCACTCCAGTGTTCTAATGGTACAATGTGTTTGCTCATTGGCTCAGAAGGCTAATTGATGATTAGAAAACCCTTGTGCAATCATGTTCACACATCTGAAAACAGTTTAGCTCGTTACAGAAGCTACAAAACTGACCTTCCTTTGAGCAGATTGAGTTTCTGGAGCATCACATTTGTGGGGTCAATTAAACGCTCAAAATGGCCATAAAAAGAGAACTTTCATCTGAAACTCGACAGTCTATTCTTGTTCTTAGAAATGAAGGCTATTCCACAAAATTGTTTGGGTGACCCCAAACTTTTGAACGGTAGTGTACTCCTAACAGACAAGTTGTCTTGTATGTTCACTCTTTTATTTAAGGACAAACTTGCAATAAGAAACATATGTTTAATGTACACTAAGATTTTTTTGTTAAAATAAAGCCAATAATGAAATTTTTTGTGGTTCCCTTTATCTAGAAAAGTACCAAAAAGTACCGAAATAATTTTAGTACCGGCACCAAAATATTGGTATCGTTACAACACTAATGTATATAACTACATATCCATATATATCTACATATACATATACTGTACATACACATACACATATATATCACATATATATCCATCCATCCATTTTCTACAGATACAAAGATACAAAGTCTCAAAAAAAAGTATCCAGTAGCCACTATGTCCGCATTATTCAACTTTCTGCGTCATGAGTTTAACTTAATGAATTATTGAGGCCAATAGTTGCCGCCAAAAAAAACAATTACCACTCCACCTTAACTTAAAGACTGCATAAGGTCATTTCAGGCGGTTAATAATAAATAAATGTATGTTTTTCTTATTTATCAATGTAATAAGTAATTTCACTTGATCAAACCTTTTCTAACACTTCAAAATAATACAAGTTTTCATAGGGTTGGGTGCAAAATCTGATACTTTTTTGACACTGACACCACCAATTCATGTAACATCCAACAGCGCCATGTTACAGTACCTGGGTTGCGTGTGATGTCACGCCATGTTGCGGAGTCAGCCGGCAATCACTCCAGCAGCACTGAGAGTGAACTCAGCCAAATTACCACTAGGTAATTTTTCCATTTTCAATGCCAGAAAAGTAATTGACTCCACAATGCTCCAATGCCAGTAAAGTAAGTCTCCGCTTTTCCAAAAATGTGTTAGCTTGATGCTAATATACATTTGCTTCGCTATTGAAATTGCTACTGATTAGCATTGGCCATTTTACATGGCCATTTTAACACCTCCAATTGTGGTAATAAAACATACAACTAAGATACACGTTGCAATCAAACAGCTGATGCATAATAAGTGCAATACTTACAGTATCAACACTTTTTAGGGTGCAACACAGAACAAAAACACACCATAAACTGTACACTACTGCCATCTAATGTCTTGGACTTGCAACTGTAATTACAACTTAACGTCATACTTGCCAATGAGACTAGACATGTGATAATAAAACAAGATGTAACAACTGAACAACAGTTGTTATATAAACAGCTATTTTTTACTTAATGTAGCAATAAAACAATACATTATTTATCATAAAAAATAATTTAATATAAGATAAAAAGACGAGAATTGAGGAAAAAAATACAAAAAAATGTGTGAAACTAGTTGTCAATGCAGCTTGTTTTTTTACTTGATAAGACATCCTAAATTAAGATTTGTATATCTAGAAATTGGCAGGAATTTTACGTTACAAATAAATATTTAATTTTGAAAACCAGCACTATACAACTCGCAATTCATAAATTAAGCATCCTCTGGATCGATTTTAACATTTTTAAACTACAATAGACAAAATATAATTCCGTTTATGCTAAAATTAGGATTATGACGTAAAGTCACTGACAAAAAAAGGTAAGTATCTCCTAAAAAAAGGAACATTTCTAGAAATAAAATGTAAATCTTGGCAAGTGGCAAATAATGTGCAGTGTACGAGTTGTATTGATCTCCTCTTTGGGGTCCAACTGTCTTTTTTTTGCCAGGAAATAGCCAGATCCCTTTTGGACACCCGGTGACGGACGCTAATTGAAAATGAAGAAATAATGACTGTCTTAAGAGTGATGGAGGACACGCTGGAGACTGAGAAACTCCTGTGGGACAAAGAGGCCCAGTGGGAAATCTCCCATTGTCATGAGATCAGCGGCCATTAGGGTCAACATTCATGTGCATGTCCGTAGGTTTTAGCCCCGCAAAGTAATGTGCTTAGAAACTAGGGGTGTTCCGATCCGATATTGGTATCAGTCCAATATCAGCAAAAAATAATAAGTATCGAATGATATCGGCTTCCTTCTCAAATTGACTATATAAGCCCCGATACAGCGCGTTTACTTGTGCAAAGCTGGACAGCCAGTTAACTTCTACATGTCCTCCAATAAGCACGCAAGGTTGGTCTTTTCTTCTGTTTTGGTCGAATCATATTCAAAAAGGTAAACGTGTTAGGCTACCAGGAGCTAGCAGCTATACAACAGCTAAGCACACAATAGCACACAAGCTAGACATACGTAATATGTTTCCTTAATTGAACAATATTGCAGTAAAACAGCACACATGTCAATACAAACAAGTATCTAATAATTATAGATGCATATTACGTACACATACAAAGTCTCCAAGGCAGAAGTGTATTAGAAAGTATCCAGTAACAAACGTGTCCGCATCATTCTTACTGTGTCATGAGCTTAACTAAATGAATTAGTGTTAGCAAAATAAAACAATTACCACTCCACTTCAATTTAAAGACAACTTGAGTCCATTCCAGATGGTTGACAATGAATATTAGAGGTGTCCCGATTCAACCTCTTTTACTTACGATACGAAGCCAATATTGGAGCCTTGAAGAAAAAGAAAAAGAAGAATAATAAAAATAAAAATAAAAATAAACATAAAAATAAAAATAAAAATAAAAATAAAAATAAAAATAAAAATAAAAATAAAAATAAAAATAAAAATAAAAATAAAAATAAAAAAAATAATAAGATTAAGATTAAGAATAACAAAAAGAAAGAAAAAGAAAGAAAAAGAAAAAAAGAAAGAAAAAGAAAAGTAAAAGAAAAAAAGAAAATAAGAAGAAAAGGGAGAAGAAGAAAAAGAAGCAGACAATAATGAGAAAAATACGAAGGAGAAAAATATAAAGAAGAAGAAGAAGCAGACAATAATAATAAGAAAAATATGACTAAGAAGGAGAAGAAAAAAAAGAAAAAGAAAATGGAAAAGAAAAAAAGAATACGATTAAGAATACGAATAAAAAAGAAAGAAAAAGAAAAAGAAGAAGAAAAAAAAAGAAGAAAAAGAAGAAGAAAAAGGAGAAGAAGAAAAAGAAAAAGCAGAAAATAATAAGAATAATAATAATAAGAAGAAGCAGACAATAAGAAGAAGAAAAACATGAAGAAGAAAAAGAACAAGCAGACAATAATAAGAAAAATACGAAGAAGAAGAAGAAGAAGAAGAAAACAAAGGAGAAGAACAAAAAGAAGAAGCAGACAATAATAATAAGAAAAATATGAAGAAGAGGAAGAAGAAAAAGAAGAAAACAAATAAGAAGAAAAATATGAAGAGGAAGAAGAAGAAGAGGAAGAAGAAATAGAAGAAGAAGAAGAAGGCCTACGTGCAATTATTGCTATCATAGCAGAAGCTGCAAAACAACCAAATAAACGAAAAGTTTTGTCTGAAAAGACAAGAAAAGAAAACGTAGCCTCCCCGGATTAAAAGAGAGTCAAGGATCATCACTGTCCCGGCTTTCACTCGCTGGCGTGAGCTCAAAGACGAGGAAGGATTTTCTGTCGATGCTGCCTCGGCTCAGTTCTTGCTGAACTAAGTAACTCTTGATGCTCAGATCAAAATGCTAATGTTAATGTTAGCTTTCGGAAATTTGCGTGGTAGCAATAAATAGCCACCAGCGTGATAGTTCCACACTATTTCCTTCAAAAAAAAAAATCTCCCGCCGGTCTTTCTTTGCTTCGGACCTGCATCCTCCCCGATACATTCTCGGCAGTAGCGTCATGTTTGTAGCACAATCCAAGATCATTTATTGATAGTGTCTGCTATTTAACATCAGCATAGCCATCACCAGTGTTGGGTTAATTACTGAAAACCAGTAACTAGTTACAGTTACTAGTTACTTTATTTCAAAAGTAACTCAGTTACTAACTCAGTTACTTACACCAAAAAGTAATGCTTTACTGTGAAAAGTAACTATTTAGTTATTTCTTTTTTTTCCCTTTTTTTTTTTTAAGGCTCCCATTAATGCCCTTTTAGCCTTCATTTCAGTACTGTTATTGCACTGGAGAATAATACAATCTGTTGATCAACTTGACATGCATTTGCATCACTGAACTCAGAAAGCAATGTGGTCTACATACAACACACAAAGACAAAGATAGGTTTCAAAGGGCCAATTTATTTCAGGCCAGAACAAATTGACAAAACTATTTTAAATAGCTGCAACATAATGGCACTTTAACTTTAACTTTAAGTAGATAGGATTTTTGATCCAAGACACAACTTACATTTAACTAAAATGTTATTTTCTTTTTACTCGACGAAAGAAAAGTATTGAGAATGTCTCCATGTTAAGAAACTCGACTTCTGGCTTCACCATGATGTCTTGTTAGTTGTTATGAGAGTAGCGTATGTGTGTGCGTGTGTGTGTGTGTGTGGCCCTTTAAGATATGACAGCATGTGAGGTGAGTGACGTCAGTGAGTGAGTGGGCGAGAGAGGTGAGGGACCGGCGACGGTGAGTGCGTGCAGGTGCTCTAGCTTGGTGGATGGCTGCGTCCAATAAATTCACAAAGTTGCAACAAACCACCGGCCTCATCATTCACGCTCAGCTGTAAAGACCCACTTCCGGGTAAAGTGAAGGTTGTTAGCCTCGAAGTACATAGGCCCTGGAGGAACGTCTCCCCTGCGCTCCTCGACTACGGTCTGGGAGCCCCCCCGCCCCCACCCCCACCCCCACCCACACAAAGCACGCCTCTTCTCTGCACGCCTGTTCTTTTCCTTGTGACACAGAAGGAAGACTGCAAAAAAACACACTCAGATCTTCTGTTTTAAGCCGATACTACATAAAAAATAACGTAAAATAACGCAGTAACGCATCATGTAGTAACAGTAACTGAGTTACTGAATATAAAAAATAACGCGTTAGATTACTAGTTACCGCCGAAACTAACGGTGTTACAGTAACGCGTTAGTCCCAACACTGGCCATCAGAGACCTAATATTTGTGACAATATTACTGCAAATATGTCAGTATGACGTAGGGTTGTACGGTATACCGGTATTAGTATAGTACCGCGATACTAATGAATCATATTTGGTACTTTACCGCCTCTAAAAAGTACCGGTCCCCCACCCGTCGTGACGTCGTGTCATGCAGACGTGCATGTTCGAATAACCAAAGATAAAGGTGAAGTTATAACACTGAAACGCCCTCAGGAAGAGGTGTTTTAAGACATGGCTAGCTAGCTAGCGACTAATATGTCAGTCACCAGTGTTGTAACTACTTCAAGATCACTAATCCTTGTCTCCACGGCGACTAGTAAGGTACATTTATTTCAACCCTGCAAGACAAGTGATAGATATACAAACGTACATGCTTCACTACACACCATAGCACCCCCGGACTCATGACATTGGATGTGCTACAAGTGGTCTATAGTTATCAAAGTCAAATGAAGATTTCACTACGTCTGATCATTAATTACTAAGACAATCTTCTTGACTTTGAACACACTGCTCACACTTGAATGAAGGGCATTCTTAGTCAACAGCCATACATGTCACACTAAGAGTGGCCGTATGAACAAGGCCAACACTGTCATAAATATGTGCCACATAGTGAAACCATACTAAACAACAATGACAAACACATTTTGGGAGAATATTTGCACCGCAACACAACATAAACACTACAGAACAAATTCCCAGAATTCCCTGCAGCACCAACTCTTCCGGGACGCTGCAATATAAACAAACGCCATTGGTGGATATACACCTAACATCCACTGTGATGATACCAAGTACAGGAGCGTATCTAGTCGATACTTCTACAATTACATCGATATTTTTTAGCATCACAAATTGTTCATTCGTTTTTTTAAATGTATATTATGTTTATAAACTCAGGAAATATGCCCCTGGACACATGAGGACTTTGAATATGACCATTGTATGATCCTGTCACTACTTGGTATCGCATTGATACCCAAATTTGTGGTATCATCCAAAACTAATGTAAAGTATCAAACAACAGAAGAATAAGTGATTATTGCATTTTAACAGAAGTGTAGATAGAACATGTTAAAAGAGAAAGTAAGCAATAAATGAACAAGTAGATTAATAATTCATTTTCTACCACTTGTCCTTAATAATTTTGACAAAATAATAGAATGATAAATGACACAACATTTTTTGTGGTCCCCTTTATTTAGAAAAGTACCAAAATCCATTTTGGTACCGGTAACAAAATATTGGTATCCGGACAACACTAGTATGACGCCATATGCGCTAGTCCTCATGGGATATGTGGTCTTCTTCTGGCAAAACACTACCGCTTTGGTCCACCGGCGCCACCAAGTGAGGCTTCAAGACTCGCAATATCGGTATTGCATCGCTAATAGAAACATACAATTGTCGGCTTGATGCTTTTTTTTTTTTTTTAAATGAGTAATAACAGTTTTATAATCCTCCCTATTTGCATTTGGTGGCCCGCAGATGATTATAACAGAACACACAAACATAAATCCAACTTTAGGTCTTCACTGACCCTGATTGCAGTTGTAAAGACCGGCAGCCTGCTGATGAACTGCGGACAAAGAGCAGAGACAGATTTTAGGAGAATGGGGTTGATGAAAGGCCGCCCTCCATCCATCTTGCACGGCACACGCCCCCTTTTGGCCTTCCGTTGAGTTTAGCCCCGCCCCCTTATCCCCTGAGCGGACGCTGACGAACCAAATCAATATTAATTGTACATCCTGAATGGACAAAGGGCATTCCATTTCATGTCCTCGCACGTCAGGGACACCAAGTGTGTACAGTGGGCGATATAAACACACACAGTGGCTTTGTTGTGTGTGGACCCAGAGTGTGGAATCCGCAGAAGGGCACGTTCTAGAGTGCGGCAGAACACACACACACACACACACACACATATCTGTCTTTTCACCCACTTGTCTTACACAAGTGGTTTTGGAGAAAACATGTCTTGATGTGGAGCGGTCGGTACAAGAATAAACCCCACCAGACAGAAGCCATTCCCTAAAATGTCACTTTTCAGAATGTTCGCGGATAATAAAAAAAAAAAAAAGTTCCCTCACAAGGGTTTTTTGTATTGGTTGACGAGGTGTGAAAACATCGCATGGGCTCTTTAAATAGTCATTTTGGGGGCTATTACGACGTCATCAAACCTCAGTGACCCCAGGCAGAGAGCCAGGGTCGGTCCTCAATGGTCCTCCCTCACAAAGGCTAACAATAGCAGCAAATGGGCCGTCTGTTTGCATCCAGCAGACCACCAGCATCCACCATCCATCACGGTCTGCAGGGTCTGGACGACACTGCTCGCTATTTTGAGCGGCACGTTTTGCCAGCGAGTATTGTGCGGCGCTTGGTGCGGTGTGGTGTGGTTGCCGCTTTGCTGCGCCCTGCATTGTCTGCCTGTTGTCCTTGAAGAGCATTGCCGTTTGCATTGGGTTGCATACAGTAGGAAGGGGATTCATACGGCACCGTTCGTCGCGCTTTATATGACACATAACACTGCACCAGCGCCACTTAAGCACTTTGTCCAGTTTACATCTGCTGTGACAACTAGAAACACACGAGCCTCCACCAGGGGGCAGTGTAGCGTACCCAGATGTAAAACATATTTTGCACAATCAGCCTTTTCATATAAAGCTATAAAGGAACAGAACGACCTCACAACAAACTTGAAAAGTCTAACCGATGACTCTTCATTCACAATTTAAGTTAAAAAGTGTCTTTGGAGCAGGGGTCACCAACGCGGTGCCCGCGGGCACCAGGTAGCCCGTAAGGACCAGATGAGTAGCCCGCTGGCCTGTTCTAAAAATAGCTCAAATAGCTGCCTCTATTTTTTAAATTTTATTTATTTACTAGCAATCTGGGCTCGCTTTGCTCGACATTTTTAATTCTAAGAGAGACAAAACTCAAATAGAATTTGAAAATCCAAGAAAATATTTTAAAGACTTGGTCTTCACTAACTGACAAAGAAACATAACAGATTTGGTGTCCAGTTCAAAGTGTGACATGAATTATTTACAAATTTGAGAGTTGACTTTTGTATTTTACATGAGTTAATATTTGTACAAACACGGTGCAAAGTAATTCATGATTTGTTAAAAAATGTTAGTGGCTAGCTAGTTAAAATGGGATATTGTGATTTCACAAGACTGTCTTAGAAGTGATCATTTGAAAATGTTCAATTTGAAAAATGTGCACTTAGAGAAAATATAAAAATAAAGTGTTGCATATTGATATTTATCTGTTTCTATATATATTTATTGTGAGAAATCATTAAGATGATCAGTGTTTCCACAAAGATAAATATCATTAATTATTAATAATAACATAGAGTTAAAGGTAAATTGAGCAAATTGGCTATTTCTGGCAATTTATTTAAGTGTGTATCAAACTGGTAGCCCTTGGCATTAATCAGTACCCAAGAAGTAGCTCTTGCTTTCAAAAAGGTTGGTGACCCCTGCTTTGGAGCAATCAAAGCTGCTCACACGGTCAATAAGGTGGGCACTATGATTGACACATCAACTTAGTGTGTATTATATTTATCCATGAGAGCATTTTGTTGTACACTGTGAGGTGTGTCTGTTAAAATCATGGTTGTTTTTAGAAATTATGACAGATGTGAACAAGAGCATGTATTGTCTGTGTTATGATGTAAAGGAGAGTTGTGGTTGTATTGTATAATTATAAGTCATTGAAAGGGCATTTTTTGACTTTTCTTAATTTGATTACATGCTATAGTATAATAATTGTATTGTTATAATTTTATTGCAGGATTTTTGTATCTCTTTCATTTAGGTAGCCAGGGACTGCAGATGGAAATTAGCTATCTAGCTATAATCTGGTACCGAACATATCTGTCTTTGAGCTTAATGATTCTGTGCATTGTCCTTCCAAATAAAGACTAAACTAGAGTAAACACATGAACCATGACACATTTTTTTGGGGCGGGGGGGGGGGGGGGGGGGGGGTGCACTATCCACTTCAGCCGCCGGATGGCAGTAGAGTAGGGTTGTCCAGTGTACCGGTATTAATAAAATACCGCGGTACGAATGAACTAAAAACGGTACTATACTGCTTCTGAAAAACACCGGTTTCTTGTTTCGGCATCCATGTTTCGGCGACGCACACGCACGGACATCTTACAAGCAGACGCGGTGTGTCGACAAAAAAGGGACAATGGACGCATTTTGGCTTAAAAACTAACAATAAAGGTGAAGCTATAACGCTTTAAAACATGGCTAGCTAGCTAGCGGCTAACGTCCATCCGCAGTCGGCAGTGTTTTAGCTACTTCTAGATCACTAATCCTCGCCTCCAAGGCGGCAAATGAAGTAAGTTTCTTGAACGTATCATCAATCAATCAATCAATCAATCAATGTTTATTCATATAGCCCTAAATCACAGGTGTCTCAAAGGGCTGTACAAGCCACAACGACATCCTCGGTACAGAGCCCACATACGGGCAAGGAAAAACATCCCTGCAGGACGAGGAATAGCTAAACATGCTTCACTACACACCGTAGGAGGATACAATAGCTGACTGCTAAAAAGCTAGCGCTCCTCAATGTAAACAAACGTCATGGGTGGATCTACAACTGACATCTGCTGTAAAGATACCAAGTACAAAAGTGTATCTAGTCGATACTATTATATATATTACGATATTACAAAATATTTTTTCCTTTTTTAAAAATGTATATCATGTTTATAAACTCAGGAAATATGTCCCTGGACACAGGAGGACTTTGAATATGACCAATGTATGATCCTGTAACGACTTGGTATCGGATTGATACCCAAATTTGTGGTATCATCCAAAACTAATGTAAAGCATCCAAACAACAGAAGAATAAGTGATTATTACATTTTAACAGAAGTGTAGATAGAACATGTTAAAAGAGAAAGTAAGAAGATATTAACAGTAAATGAACAGGTAGAAATAATTTTCTACCACTTGTCCTTCATAATGTTGACAAAATAATAGAATGGAAAATGACACAATATGTTACTGCATATGTCAGCAGACTAAATTAGGAGCCTTTGTTTGTTTACTTAATACTAAAAGACAAGTTGTCTAGTATGTTCACTATTTAATTTAAGGACAAACTTGCAATAAGAAACATAGGTTTAATGTACCCTAAGATTTGTTGTAAAATAAAGCCAATTATTCAATTTTTGTGGTCCTCTTTATTTAGAAGGTATCGAAATACATTTTGGTACTCATACCAGTACCAAACTATTGGTATCATGACAACCCTACAGTAGAGTGTTGAATATTTTGACCACAGTTTCTATGTAGAGTGGCGCTTTCCATCATTTTCAGCAGACTGCATTGCAAAATGATTATCACCCCCCCCCCCCCCCCCCCCCCATACCCCTTTTCCTCTCACGCGAGATCCACCCAGGAATGGGTAAATCCCTTCCCAACTGTAAAATGTAAATGTGGCGGGTAGGCGCCTTGAATGATCACAGTACGCTGACCACTACAAATAGACAATTAGAGGCTTTTGTTTCGTGAGTGCACACTGGGGAGAACATCAGTCAGTCAGACATCTGAATGCTCCAAAATGAGGCGACGTTTCTCACACACACACAAGTTACAGGTTTGATCACTGCATAGTATAGTATTCAAGGTAGGAGGTCCAACCAACTCTGGGTCTGATCTACTAAGATCCAAATACCAGCGTGTGCAAACTACAAAATGTGCATGTATTGTTAGTGGCCATGTTGCTAATCTAGCGGCTGCATTGTGTTTTGCCTACTGGTCACCGGCATGAGAGGCGAGCGTGCTAAAAGCCTGGGCTATACGATACCGTCCCTGAAAAGTACCGGTCCCGCAACCCCCCCGCGCCCGCGTCGAAGTCACGTTGTGTCATTGCTGGTTTTACGAGCAGAGGAGCATGTTCGGTACTTACAAGCAGACACAGTGTGTAGACAGAAAAGGGAGAATGGATGCATTTTGGCTTAAAAACTAAAGATAAAGGTGAAGTTATAACACTGAAACGCCCCCAGGAAGAGGTGCTTTAAGACATGGCTAGCTAGCTAGCAGCTAAAGTCTACCCGCCGTCGGCAGTGTTTTAGCTACTTCTACATCACTAATCCTGGTCTCCATGGCGACAAATAAAGTAAGTTTCTTACAAGTATCATCCCTGCAGGACGAGGAATAGCTAAACATGCTTCACTAGACACAGTAGCTCACCAGCATCAAAATATAAACAAATACCATTGGTGGATCTACACCTGACATCCACTGTAATGATATCAAGTACAGGCACGTATCGAATCGATACTACTATCATTACGTCGATATTTTTTGGCATCACAACATTTTCTTTCGTTTAAAAAAAAAAGTATATTATGTTTATAAGGACTTTGAATATGACCACTGTATGATCCTGTAACGACTTGGTATCGGATCGATACCCAAATGTGTGGTATCATCCAAAACTAATGTAAAGTATCAAACAACAGAAGAATAAGTGATTATTACATTTGAACAGAAGTGTAGATAGAACATGTTAAAACAGAAAGTAAGCAGATGTTAACAGTAAATGAACAAGTAGATTAATAATTCATTTTCTACCACTTGTCCTTAATAATGTTGACAAAATAATAGAATGATAAATGACACAATATGTTACTGCATACGTCAGCAGACTAATTAGGAGCCTTTGTTTGTTTACTTACTACTAAAAGACAAGTTGTGTAGTATGTTCACTATTTTATTTAAGGACTTAACTGCAAAAAGAAACACATGTTTAATGTACCCTAAGATTTTTTGTTAAAATAAAGCCAGTAATGCAATTTTTTTGTGGTCCCCTTTATTTAGAAAAGTATCGAAAAGTATCAAAATAATTTTAGTACCGGTACCAAAATTTTGGTATCGTTACAACACTAATATGTATATATATATAAAATATATATCTGTATGCAGCATTGCGTGGACATCGGGTGCGGTACCTCTGGATTGGCAGACTGGGGTGGTGGTTCCTCTCTTTAAGAAGGGGAACCGGAGGGTGTGTTCTAACTATCGTGGGATCACACTCCTCAGCCTTCCCGGTAAGGTCTATTCAGGTGTACTGGAGGGAGGCTACGCCGGATAGTCGAACCTCGGATTCAGGAGGAACAGTGTGGTTTTCGTCCTGGTCGTGGAACTGTGAACCAGCTCTATACTCTCGGCAGGGTCCTTGAGGGTGCATGGGAGTTTGCCCAACCAGTCTACATGTGTTTTGTAGACTTGGAGAAGGCATTTGACCGTGTCCCTCGGGAAGTCCTGTGGGGAGTGCTCAGAGAGTATGGGGTATCGGACTGTCTGATTGTGGCGGTCTGCTCCCTGTATGATCAGTGCCAGAGCTTGGTCCGCATTGCCGGCAGTAAGTCGGACACGTTTCCAGTGAGGGTTGGACTCCGCCAAGGCTGCCCTTTGTCACCGATTCTGTTCATAACTTTTATGGACAGAATTTCTAGGCGCAGTCAAGGCGTTGAGGGGATCCGGTTTAGTGGCTGCAGGATTAGGTCTCTGCTTTTTGCAGATGATGTGGTCCTGATGGCTTCATCTGGCCAGGATCTTCAGCTCTCGCTGGATCGGTTCGCAGCTGAGTGTGAAGCGACTGGGATGACAATCAGCACCTCCAAGTCCGAGTCCATGGTCCTCGCCCGGAAAAGGGTGGAGTGCCTTGGGGCGGAGGAGACCCTGCCCCAAGTGGAGGAGTTCAAGTACCTCGGAGTCTTGTTCACGAGTGAGGGAAGAGTGGATCGTGAGATCGACAGGCGGATCGGTGCGGCGTCTTCAGTAATGCGGACGCTGTATCGATCCGTTGTGGTGAAGAAGGAGCTGAGGCGGAAGGCAAAGTTCTCAATTTACCGGTCGATCTACGTTCCCATCCTCACCTATGGTCATGAGCTTTGGGTTATGACCGAAAGGACAAGATCACGGGTATAAGCGGCCGAAATGAGTTTCCTCGTGGCGGGGCTCTCCCTTAGAGATAGGGTGAGAAGCTCTGCCATCCGGAAGGAGCTCAAAGTAAAGCCGCTGCTCCCCCACATCCAGAGGAGCCAGATGAGGTGGTTCGGGCATCTGGTCAGGATGCCACCCGAACGCCTCCCTAGGGAGGTGTTTAGGGCACGTCCGACCGGTAGGAGGCCACGGGGAAGACCCAGGACACTTTGGGAAGACTATGTCTCCCGGCTAGCCTGGGAACGCCTCGGGATCCCCCGGGAAGAGCTGGACGAAGTGGCTGGGGAGAGGGAAGTCTGGGTTTCCCTTCTTAGGCTGCTGCCCCCGCGACCCGACCTCGGATAAGCGGAAGAAGATGGATGGATGGATGGATGTATATACTGTATATATATACATATCCGTACATATACATATCCGTATATATATATATATATATATATATATATATATATATATATATATATATACACATCCATATATACATATACATATGTATATATACATATACATATGTATATATACATATATATATATGTATATATACATATATATATATATATATATATATATATATATATATATATATATATATATATATATATATACACACATACATATACACACATATATACATACACATATGTATATATACACATAAATATACATATATGTATATACATATGCACACACACACACACACACACACACACACACACACACACACACACACACACACACACACACACACACAAGTATATATACATTATTTGGTTGAGTTCATCAATGTTATTAAAGAAGAGAGGGTACATACACCAAATCTTGATCTGTGTCTATACGTTCTGTGAAAAGCTTTGGTTATTTCAACAAGAATTGCAAAAATTATTACTATTACTCTTATCATTATTATTGGGGGACGCTCTGTATATATAGTATATAATAAGCGTATAAAATGTAGTATCAATCATATATACTATACTAAGTATCGATAGTATCGACTTCCGTATTGATCACCCCTACTCTACGTTGAAACTTTAGCAGTTAGCTTCTTGCGTCGTCCTGCCTGGTGTGTGTGTGTGTGTGTGTGTGTGTGTGTGCGCGCGTGTGTGTGTGTGTGTGTGTGTGTGTGTAGCACACACACACAAGTCCTCCAGTGATAATGACATTTTAAAAGAAGCTTTCTTTATTTTCCACCCTGGTGGTAAGGATTCGTATCTTAGAAGCGGTTTCGCACTGTGGACAGACCACGCCTTCCTTGCAGCTCCTTCTCAAATTGGAGCCGGTGT
>NC_084731.1:79652363-79659863 GCF_033978785.1 Entelurus aequoreus | reverse complement strand
GATGCCAAAAAATATTGATGTAATCATAGTAGTATCGACTAGATACAGTCCTGTACTTGGTATCATTACAGTGGATGTTAGGTGTAGATCCACCCATGGCGTTTGTTTACATTTTGACGCCTGGTCGCTAGCATTAGCTTTTAGGTGTAGATGGGATTTTAATTATTTATTTTTTTAACCATAGGAAAGAAAAAAGTGAGTGCGAAGGACAGTGCTGAGAAGAGGAAATGAATGATATTCATCGAATTAAAGAAATAAATTACCAAAAACATCAATAAGCAATTTGCGCGTAGCACTGCTAGCCTGCCCCACACTGAAACCGAACGAGTGCATAACTCCAGCCCAGGATGTCAAAATAATATCTAAAGAGCGGAAATGTATTCATAAAATATGGAAATGCTGCAGATGGTGTGTTTGACGGAGAAGCAGCTGGAAGGACAGTCAAAGTCCACTCTCCAAGTTAAATGCTGTACATTATAGTTACAGCAGTTGTATTGTATAGTTTTTTAATCCATGTACAATATTTTAATCTATTTTTTTTGTCAAAATTGTGCTGTTTTGGGGGTCCCTGCACCCATTAATTTGATTTCATTTAATTTGAGTTAAGAGCTCCGTCAAAAACCAGTTAAGCCCGTAAGTTGAACACTGCAATGTTCATGTGGATTTAAAGATATTTTAAATAGCATAAAAATGTAATCAAACCATTTCATGACCCCTTTGCAGTACCTCTGCGGACTCTGTAGTTTTGACCTCTAGACCAGGGGTGCCCAAAGTGGGGGCGAGGGGCCAAATTTGGCCCGTCAAGTACTTTGGTTTGGCCCGTTCTTAATTGGAATACATCGTCATAGTGACCTTCTTTTAAGTTCACTGGTGGTGTCCCAAACCAATACTGATACCGCACATCAGCTCGATACCAACAAAAAACAAGTATCAGATGTCTGTTTGCATCCAAACTTTCTGATTTTAGCTCCAATCAAGCAATCCTGCAACGTATTCCCTTGCTTACGTTTACAGCTGACAGCTAATTGTCCACCAAAAAGCACACAAGGTTGGTCTTTTCTCATATTTTAGTGAAGTCTTTTACAAAAAGGTAAACATGGTAGGCTATAGGCTACTAGAAGCTTGCAGCTACTCAACAGATCAGCACACAATAGCACACAAGCTAGACATTACAGTCTGAAACACTACTTTTGTCAATATAAGCAAGTATCAAATCATTATGTTTGTGTGTCACTTACATATATTAAAGTCTCAATCTCAGAAGAGTATTAGTGTCCAGTAACAAACGTGTCCACATCATGCATACTTCATGAGCTTAAATCAGGGGTCCCCAAACTTTTTGACTCGGGGGCCGCATTGGGTTTAAAAAATTTGGCCCGGGGCCGGGCTGTATATTTATATATATATATATATATATATAGTCTTTATATTCCAGCGAGTTAATACGTTTTGTCATTTAACATCAATTAACATTGATGTTCATCAACATTTAACATTGTCACATTATTGATGGGGAAATTTATTTTTAGACAATATGATTTGCCTGAGCGGCTAGGAGACACCGAGAGTAACAAGCGGTAGAAAATGGATTAGGAAAAAAAATAATAATAATAATTTAAAATAAAATTAAAAACTTTTTTTTTAACTTGGGACTTCCCGTGGGCCGGATTTTGGATGCTGGGGGGCCGGATCCGGCCCGCGGGCCGTAGTTTGGGGAACCCTGGCTTAAATGAACTACTGCCAAAAAACAATTTCTACTCCATTTCAACTTCAAATCAGCATAAGTCCATTCCAGGCGGTCGGTAATAAATATTGTTTTTAATTGTTCTCTGTTTGACCAATTTTTCTCGAGCAAACATTTTCTAACATTCCACTCTATACAATAATTAAAGTATGTATGATTCCTGCTGATATCATATTGAATCAATGTCGGTATTGCATCGAAAGTGAACAAGTTGTATTGGGACAACCATAAAGCTCACACAATCATTGCTCGCATGTCTGCACGGCTAATTATTAGTCATCTATCATTGTTATAGGAAATCATTATAGGAACTTCACTCTGGCACAGGTTCACTTTGGCCCTTGGAGGCCAAAACTTTGGCCATCCCTTCTCTAGACAATCAATCAATCAATCAATGTTTATTTATGTACTTTTAAATCACAAGTGTATCAAAGGGCTGCACAAGCCACAACGACATCCGCGGTACAGAGCCCACTTAAGGGCAAGGAAAAACTCACCCCAGTGGGACGTCAATGTGAATGACTATGAGAAACCTTGGAGAGGACAGCATATGTGGGTAAACCCCCCCTCTAGGGAGACCGAAAGCAATGGATGTCGAGTGGGTCTGACATAATATTGTGAAAGTCCAGTCCACAGGGGATCTAACATAATATTGTGAGAGTCCAGTCCATAGTGGATCTAACATAATAGTGAGAGTCCAGTCCATAGTGGGGCCAGCAGGAAACCAGCGGAGACGGGTCAGCAGCGTAGAGATGTCCCCAACCGATGCACAGTCGAGCTGTCCACCCCGGGTCCCGAATCTGGACAACCAGCACTTCATCCATGGCCACCGGACCTGTGTCCCCCCCTCCACAAGGGAGAGGGGGTCAGAGGAGAAAAGAAAAGAAACGGCAGATCAACTGGTCTAAAAAGGGGGGTCTATTTAAAGGCCTACTGAAATTAAATAGTTTTATTTAAACGGGGATAGCAGATCCATTCTGTGTCATACTTGATCATTTCGCGATATTGCCATATTTTTGCAGAAAGGATTTAGTAGAGAACAACGACGATAAAGTTCGCAACTTTTGGTCGCTGATAAAAAAAAGCATTGCCAATACCGGAAGTAGCGTGACGTCACAGGAGGAAGGGCTGCTCACATTTTCCCATTGTTCACAATGCAGCGAGAGAGATTCGGACCGAAAAAGCGGCGATTACCCCATTAATTTGAGTGAGGATGAAAATATTTGTGGATGAGGAACGTGAGAGTGAAGGATTAGAGTGCAGTGCAGGACGTATATCTTTTTTCGCTCTGACCGTAACTTAGGTACAAGGGTTCATTGGATTCCACACTTTCTCCTTTTTCTATTGTGGATCACAGATTTGTATTTTAAACCACCTCGGATACTATATCCTCTTGAAAATGAGAGTCGAGAACGCGAAATGGACATTCACAGTGACTTTTATCTCCATGACAATACATCAGCGAAACACTTTAGCTACGGAGCTAACGTGATAGCATCGGGCTCAAATGCAGATATAAACAAAAGAAATAAACCCCTGACTGGAAGGATAGACAGAAAATCAACAATACTATGCTTTCCAGCTTGGCGAAGCTTAACAATGCTGTTGCTAACAACGCCATTGAAGCTAACTTAGCAACGGGACCTCACAGAGCTATGATAAAAACATTAGCGCTCCACCTACGCCAGCCAGCCCTCATCTGCTCATCAACACCCGTGCTCACCTGCGTTCCAGCGATCGACGGAAGGACGAAGGACTTCACCCGATCATCCGTGCGGTCGGCGGCTAGCGTCGGCTAGCGTCGGCTAGCGCCTCTGCTATCCACCTCAAAGTCCTCCTGTTTGTGTTGCTGCAGCCAGCCGCTAATACACCGATCCCACCTACAACTTTCTTCTTTGCAGTCTTCATTGTTCATTAAACAAAGTGCAAAACATTCACCAACACAGATGTCCAGAATACTGTGGAATTTTGAGATGAAAACAGAGCTTTTTTGTATTGGATTCAATGGTGTCCGAATACTTCCGTTTAACTAGTGATGTCACGCGCATACGTCATCATACATAGACGTTTTCAACCGGAAGTTTAGCGGGAAATTTAAAATTGCACTTTATAAGTTAACCCGGCCGTATTGGCATGTGTTGCAATGTTAAGATTTCATCATTGATATATAAACTATCAGACTGCGTGGTCGGTAGTAGTGGGTTTCAGTAGGCCTTTAAAGGCTAGAGTATACAAATGAGTTTTAAGATGGGACTTAAATGCTTCTACCGAGGTAGCATCTCTAACTGTTACCGGGAGGGCATTCCAGAGTACTGGAGCCCGAATAGAAAACGCTCTATAGGCCGCAGATTTTTTTTGGGCTCTGGGAATCACTAATAAGCCGGAGTTCTTTGAACGCAGATTTCTTGCCGGGACATATGGTACAATACAATCGGCAAGATAGGCAGGAGCTAGACCGTGTAGTATTTTATACGTAAGTAGTAAAATCTTAAAGTCACATCTTAAGTGCACAGGAAGCCAGTGCAAGTGAGCCAGTATAGGCGTAATATGATCAAACTTTCTTGTTCTTGTCAAAAGTCTAGCAGCTGCATTTCGTACCAACTGTAATTTGTTAATGCTAGACATAGGGAGGCCCGAAAATAATACGTTACAGTAATCGAGACGAGACGTAACAAACGCATGAATAATGATCTCAGCGTCGCTAGTGGACAAAATGGAATGAATTTTAGCAATATTACGGAGATGAAGGAAGGCCGTTTTAGTAACACTCTTAATGTGTGACTCAAACGAGAGAGTTGGGTCGAAGATAATTCCCCGATTCTTTACCGAGTCGCCTTGTGTAATTGTTTGGTTGTCAAATGTTAAGGTGGTATTATTAAATAGATGTCGGTGTCGAGCAGGACCGACAATCAGCATTTCCGTTTTCTTAGCGTTGAGTTGCAAAAAGTTAGCGGACATCCATTGTTTCATTTAATTAAGACACGCCTCCAGCTTTGATTGATTGATTGAAACTTGTATTAGTAGATTGCACAGTTCAGTACATATTCCGTACAATTGACGACTAAATGGTAAAACCCGAATACGTTGTTTAACTTGTTTAAGTCGGGGTCCACGTAAATCAATTCATGGTACAAATATATACCATCATCATAATACAGTCATCACACAAGTTAATCATCAGAGTATATACATTGAATTATTTACATTATTTACAATCCGGGGGGTAGGATGAGGAAGGTTTGGTTGATAACAGCATACTTCAGTTATCAACAATTGCATCATCAGAGAAATGGGCATTGAAACAGTGTAGGTCTGACTTGGTAGGCTATGTACAGCAAGCAGAGAACATAGTGAGTTCAGATAGCATAAGAACAAGTATATACATTAGAAATACATTTGATTATTTACATTTGGTTATTTACAATCCGGGGAGGTGGGATGTGGAAGGGAGAGGGTGTTAGTCAAGGGTTGAAGTTGCCTGGAGGTGTTTAAGTGCGGTTTTGAAGGAGCATAGAGATGCACTTTCTTTTACACCTGTTGGGAGTGCATTCCATAGGAGAATGAGTTTAGACCTTTGTTAGATCGGAATTTGGGTTTAACGTGGTTTGTGGAGCTCCCCCTGGTGTTGTGGTTATGGCGGTCATTTACGTTAAGGAAGTAGTTTGACATGTACTTCGGTATCAGGGAGGTGTAGCTGATTTTATAGACTAGGCTCAGTGCAAGTTGTTTTACTCTGTCCTCCACCCTGAGCCAGGGGGTTGAAGTGGGTTTGAGTGAGGTGTGATCTGGGGTGGAGGGCTAGAAGTAACCTGACTAGCTTGTTCTGGGATGTTTGGAGTCTAGATTTGAGGGTTTTGGAGGTGCTGGAGCTGACTACAATCCGGCATGTTGGTCAGCTTTAGGGGCATGTAGAGTTGGGTGTCATCAGCATAACAGTGAAAGCTAACACCGTATTTGCGTATGATGTCGCCTAGCGGCAGCATGTAAATACTAAAGAAGGCAGGGCCAAGAGCCGAACCCTGGGGAACTCCACACGTTACCTTAACATAGTCCGAGGTCACATTGTTATGAGAGACGCACTGCATCCTGTCAGTAAGATAAGAGTTAAATCAAGACAAGGCTAAGTCTGACATACCAACACGTGTTTTGATACGCTCTAATAAAATATTATGATCGACAGTATCGAAAGCAGCGCTAAGATCAAGAAGCAGCAACATAGATGACACATCAGAATCCATCGTTAGCAATAGATCATTAGTCATTTTTGCGAGGGCTGTCTCCGTAGAGTGATTTGCCCTGAAACCGGATTGAAAAGGTTTACAGAGATTGTTAGACACTAAGTGTTCATTTAGACTATAGACTATAGACTATAGAACAGACCTGGGCAAAATGCAACATGCGGCCCATTAAGATTTTCAATCCAGCCCGCCGGACGTTCTACATAATTTTTTTAGACTTTTAACATCAAAACTGTAGACGCCCTTATGATGTGCAGTGCTGTTTTTAAATGACCGTAAGTCTTGAACTATAGAAAGTATTTCAATGGTTGAAATCTGCGCTTTTGAGTGTTATAAGAGTTATTACGGTAATCTACGTCACAGCAGCTCAGACAAGCAACAAAGCAGAGTGGGCGGGGTTTGTTTTCAGAGCCGCCAGCCCGAAACGCATGTGTCAGAAACAGAGACATTTTTACAACAAATGTGTGCATAAAAGTGATAATAAATCATATTGTAGGTGTTTATTACACTTTGCATTCATATTTGCTTTTTGTTCAAATGTTGTTCTGTTTCGCTTGATCTGAGAAGTAAAAGAGGAGCGATGTTCATTTGTTGTTAATATTCAGTGTTTTATTGTTCATAGTTAATATTGTAAATCCCACTTTTTTTAATTTTAATGTACATTTTTGGTGTCCCATTCAGTAAAAAACTATTTCCGTTTTTTTTAGGTGGTCTGTCATAACTTTTTTAGAATTCTATCAGACATTTTGACTTTCGGTATTAGTGTTCCTGGAAAAAAAGGGACCCTAACACACATACTGTACAGCAGATTTTTACAGCTAAATGTGTATATATCATTTATACACACATACACATTGGCCCCCCCCCAGACACATTTTTTCTCTCAATGTGGCCCCTGAGTCAAAATATTTGCCCCACTCTAAACTATAGAGCAGGGGTGTCAAACGTACGGCTCGAGGGCCGTATCAGGCCCGTGAACAGGTTTTATCCGGCCTGTGGGATGTGTTTGCTGAGTATAAAAATGTTCCTGAAATTTTTGAATGAAAGAAACTGCTGTTCTAAATGTGTCCACTGGATGTCGCAATAGCATTTATTTGTATCGTTGTAGATCAGGGGTATCCAAAGTGCGGCCCGGGGGCCATTTGCGGCCCGCAGCTAATTGTTTACCGGCCCGCCACACATTCTGCAAAAATTGCAAAATTGATAATATTGCAAAAATGTAAAAAAAACATTTAAAAAAAGTAGCATGAGGTGAAATCTAACAAGAAAAAGTTGGAATGTTGACACAAAGCTGCCATGCAGGCTGTTTTTTTTCTTTTGTCTTTGTTTATTTTTATTTTTTTTGCCATTGCTAAAAAAAAACAAGACTAAAACTCTATGTTATAATGAATTATTACTTTAAAAATATCACTTTAAAATGTTTTATGTGGAAAAATATTGCATATATTGTTTGGTTGCCATAAAAAAACATCAAAGTTTTATTTGACAAAAGAGCATAAAACAAATTAAATAATAGTT
>NC_084731.1:79642363-79647363 GCF_033978785.1 Entelurus aequoreus | reverse complement strand
ACATACATATACATATATACATACATACATATATACACACACATTAATATATATACATACACATTCATATATACATTTACATTCATATATACATATACCAGAGGTGGGACCAAGTCATTGCTTTGCAAGTCACAAGTAAGTCTCAAGTCTTTGCCCTCAAGTCTCGAGTCAAGTCCCGAGTCAAGACAGGCAAGTCCCGAGTCAAGTCCAAAGTCAAGACTGGAAAGTCTCAAGTCGAGTCCCAAGTCCTGCATTTTGAGTTTCGAGTCCTTTCAAGTCCTTTTAACCACAGACTAATATTTTTACACAGATTGTGTATGCTTTTAAAACGCTGTATTTATTTATTAAAACAAGTGCATTTGAAATTGCAAGAAAAAAAATAGTGCTGACATTGCAATTCATAATAGCACTATTAACAGTAATTTTAATAGTTTAAGCAATTTTAAACATTTAACTCACTCCTTTACAGAATAAACACATTTGCAAAAACAAACATTAACATACTATTGGTTGTATTTTATGAAAATAACATTACCACAGAGTTGAGAAGGAGCAAAGATCTTCAATATTTGTATGTGAAAATCACAAATAAATCTTCTGGGGGAGGATGACGCCCCTACAGGGGTTTGGTTTACAAACTTTCAGCCCCACCTAAAACAAAATTCACCAGCCGCCACTGATTATGATGCATTCTCATTTTAGGCAAAATATAAGACAATACTTTCTTAACAGTATAATTGTAACCAGGAATAAGTCTTCAAGTAACAATATTCAAATACTAACATTGTTGGGTAAAACAGCATTTGGTTTTATTCTGAATCCAGTGAAACAAATTGGTGGTTTTAGCTGATATGAAGAGTTTCAGGTGTTTATATAAGTTTAAGTATTTGGCAGACGCTTTTATCCAAAGCGACATACATAAAAAATACATACATAACAATCACTGTAAACATGATCATTTAAGGGAAGAATGTAATACAAAATATCAATACAAAGTGTCAAGACAGAATAAACTCTCTGCTGTTGCAGCAACAGAGATACAGTCTATAGGTCCCTAAGATATATAGATATCTAATGTATTCATACATTGTTTATGTAGGATATACGCATGTACATATAACCTAATCATATTGTTTCTTCAATTTAAAAATAGTTTACCGTTTTTTCCCCCTTCTCTGGGATTATATTCCCAGTTTTGATCTCGGACGTCTGGTCACTTATAGCGTATAAGAATATTCTATTACTGTTAAGCAAACTATGAATAATAAAACCTGTGTCCGTTATCATAGCTACACGTATGACAAAAAAGCGCGTGAAAATCAGTGGTATTCAGTGAGGTAAAATGAATTAAATGTGCTGACAGTTCATTGCTCCTGACAAATGAATTGCACTGAGTGGAGCGGATCACCACTCCAAGATGGCGGCCCCGCGTCTCGTCTGCGCCAGTAGGCAGTAGCGCTCCATGCTGCGTACCCTTAAAACATGTCTATGGTTATAACGTTAGCAGTGAGTTTACAGCCTCACTGATTTAACTACACAGCAAATAAAAGTCATGTTACTTAGCCAATAAACGTTATCTTACATTCAAAACTTACCCTTCTTTGGGCAACTTCAAATGTCGAACGAAGTTGGAAGTTGTTGCGTCTCCGTCTGTAATATTCCAACTGCGTGATTTGCATACGCAATTCGTTTTTTGTTGACCAAGTCGTAGTTTTTATACCCGAACGAAACCAACTTTGGCATAATTGTTTCTCTCTGCCGCATTGTTTGACAACTCTTGTTCGGTGGTTGTCCTGCAATTTGATTGGATGAATGCTGTGTGATGAAAACAACGTAAAACTAATTTGATTGGCTGTTGTACTGAGAGCACACCAGCTGACAGGCAGCACACACGCTGATAGACAGACAGACACGTACAAAATGAAAGATACGGAGCGCTCCCAAATAACTTTTTAAGCTTTGGGATTTGGGGAAAGTAGCAAGTCATGTCAAGTCAAAGGGCTCAAGTCCAAGTGAAGTCACAAGTCATTGATGTTAAAGTCTAAGTCGAGTTGCAAGTCTCTTTACATTTTGTCAAGTCGAGTCTAAAGTCATCAAATTCATGACTCGAGTCTGACTCGAGTCCAAGTCATGTGACTCGAGTCCACACCTCTGACATATACATACATATATACATACAGTATATACATATATACACATACAGTACATACACATTTTAACACATATATATTTGTCCTACGGTATACAAACCACACCCACTACATTTTACAAGAAACGGACTATACGCCGCAGATTTATACGTTGTGAAAAGAGTTATTTACACAGAAATATTGTGAAAATTGTTTCCAAACGGTGTATGTAACACGGCAGAAAAACAGCTGATCAAACAAAACAGAATTTATCGTCATGGACCCACTAGCTGTGGAAGTCAGCTCTCCAATCAGCTAAACAGACTCAATAACTCCACGGTGAAGTTTTGGTGAATTTACCAAACTGAAACTATACAAAAAGAATGCGAATGTACGTTAATAATGCTAACACAGACACTCGTAAACGTGTTAGCATATTAGCTAATGCTAACGACGCCAGCGTCATAACATTTTGATGGCACGTACAAATAGGCATGAAAACACTCCCACAGACATCAAACGTGGGACGGTTTAGTAAGTAAGAATAGTTTTAGTTATATTGTAAAACTTACAAATGTCGTTTGAAGTGATGAATGAAAATCCCACTCGAGTAGAAAACGCTATGCACGGCTGGAAGACGAACACCGCACTCCGGTTGGAAAAAAAAAAAAGCGCTACCCGTAAACGGAAAGACACCTGCAGGGAGCAAACTCGTCTATAAGATGGCGCCATAGCACAAACAATGACACACTCTCGAAGTGTATTTGCGTGTTTGTTTTTTAACTATTTTTATTTTGGCTGTTATTGGAGAAAAATCCATAAATAAACCGCACTGTTTTATAGACCGTAGGGTTCAAAGTGTGAGAAAAAAGTAGCGGCTTATAATCCGGAATTTGCGGTGATTTTTTCACATAATTCACCGTGAACGACAGTTGGTGTTTAGCTAGCAGATAGGAATGTACAGTAACGATAAACGGTATTATGACACACTGCGGTAAAAATCTTGACGCTCAGTATTATTTTAAATTAAAATGATTGTAAAACCGTGATTGAAACTGCATAAACTCTCGGACCGGTGTAACTGCTCATATAGGGCTCGAAAGGGCACGTGATTTCGCAATGCATTGTGGCGGCTGGGTAGCCATTGCTGCTGGACAAAGTTTTTGTTTACATGGCGGTATTGTGAGAGACAGCCGCAAATTGCATTAAAATGGATCGTATGAAAAAATGAAAATCATCTCAGAACTTTACTGAAACAAACTGGACCCTATTCCAAAGCCTCGCCGCATTCAAAAATAAGTAAAATCGGTGAGCCTTTTGTATGACATATGGACTAAATAAACCTGTTCATCAGCAGTGCGCCTTATAATCCGGTGCGCCATATGGTACATTCATCACTTTACGAAAAAAAATTGGTTTCAGCTTCACCGCGGTTATCATTAATACCGTTTATCGTTACATCCCTAATTCACATTTAGCTGCTAGCCTCCTCTTCAGCCAGTGACCCAAAAAAAAGTATTAACCAAAGGGAATCGGCTTTTATGAATGGCATTAATCGCGTACGTACTTTTTTTTAATGGAAATTGCCCGATGGATCGACGCATCTCTTGCTCCGCCCCTAAATCAAAAATGGATCACCCCAGCAGGCACGAGACATTAAAACAACGTTGAGAACTTGTTGAATTAGGTCCATCAAATATCAAACATGACGTTGAAACAACATGCTTTGTTGGTCAGGTTGTGACGTTGATTACACCATTGAAATTTGGTCATTTCCTAACCAATATTCTACAACACAAATACAACATTGAAACAACATGCTTTTTGACCACAATTAATCAACGTTGGGTCCTGACGTTGAACTGACCATTGAAATTTGCTACAATATTCTACAACACAAATACAACGTTGAAACAACATGCTTTTTGGCGACGTTTATTCAATGTCAGGTTGGGACGTTGATTAGACCATTGAAATTTGGTCATTTCCCAACCAATATTCTACAACACAAATACAACATTGAAACAACGTGCTTTTTGACCACAATTAATCAACGTTGGGTCCTGACGTTGAACTGACCATTGAAATTTGCTACAATATTCTACAACACAAATACAACGTTGAAACAACATGCGTTTTGACAATGTTTAATCAATTTCAGGTTGTGACGTTCATTTGACCATTGAAATTTGGTCATTTCTCAACCAATATTCTACAACACAAATACAATGTTGAAACAACCTGCTTTTTGACTATGTTTAACCAATACTGGGTCCTGACGTTGATCTGACTGTTGAATTTTGGTCATTTCCCAACCAATATTCTACAACACAAATACAACATTGAAACAACATGCTTTTCGACCACAATTAATCAACGTTGGGTCCTGACGTTGATCTGACCATTGAAATTTGGTCATTTCCTAACCAATATTCTACAACACAAATACAACGTTGAAACAACATGCTTTTTGACGATGTTTAATCAATTTCAGGTTGTGACGTTGATTTGACCATTGAAATTTGGTCATTTCCCAACCAATATTCTACAACACAAATACAACGTTGAAACAACATGCTTTTTGACTACGTTTAATCAATGCTGAGTCCTGATGTTGATCTGACCATTGAATTTTGGTAATTTCCCAAACAATATTCGACAACACAAATACAATGTTGAAACAACATGCTTTTTGACGAAGTTTATTAAATGTCAGGGTGTGACGTTGACTAGACCATTGAAATGTGGTCATTTCCCAACCAATATTCTACAACAGAAATACAACATTGAAACAACATTCTTTTTGACGACATTTAATCAATGTTGGGTCCTGACGTGGATCTGACCGTGGAATTTTGGTAATTTCCCAAC
>NC_084731.1:79634863-79637363 GCF_033978785.1 Entelurus aequoreus | reverse complement strand
CTCGGAACAAATTAACAGGAATTAACGAGAGTTTACTGTATGTCAATATGTGTATTTTAAGGATTTAAAAATGACCAGTTTAATGATTAATCATGGTAAAATTCCCGATGGTTAGTATTATTGTTTACATTTTCATTATCATTAAAAACCTTGATAATTTGGGCTTTAATTTTTTTTTTTACGTGCATTCCGTTACAAAATGGTACATCACATATTTTTCCATTTCTTACTGCAACATGTCCGAAAAGGAGGAGGTAAAAGTGTGATACCGCGAGAGATGCAGCTAGCGCGCTAATCACTACCTGGCTCTAATGCTAACATGAAAACAATACAACATAAAAATACAACTTGGTTAAAAGAGTTCAGTGTGCGTTTAAGTACAGTTTCAGTTACTTTCAACAATCACAACAATCACGATGACTGTGATCGAAATGTTGTTACCGTCACATTTCGGTTGAAAAACAAATATAACAACAAAAAAGGCCTCTATTGCTGAAAAGTAGCGACAACCCAGCGACTCATTAAAAAGCCAACTTAGTAGTTAAGCTTGAGTGGAAGAATCTCATTCCGTCTTTCCAATTAACCTTTGAAAGGGTCCAACCTTTGCACGGAGAGACACAGATCAATGCCCGCAATGATACACATCTGCACACCACCAACACCAGACGGAAAAAGTGGCTTTGTAAATATCAACTAATGGGTATTTGCCATCAGTCCACAGGTCCGCAGTGTGCCAGGTGCAGATAGGAAGCACAGAGTTGGTGAAGCGTTCCAAAGTTGTGCAATTTGGGATATAAGGTCAGGCTGACCATGAACTGCCCAAAGCCCAACACATGCTGCGAACGCGGAGGCGGTGTCCTTTACCACTTGTCTCATGTAGTTAGTCAAACATGCAGGCAGCAGAAAATTGTTTTATTAAGGGCTTCAGTGCACCTGGATTTGGATTCTGCAAGGCTTTGAAAGTGTGCCCTCCAGATGAAAGACAGGACCATCCACCAGGACACCAACAAAGGACCAGGGACAAAAAAACTGAAAGATTGTTGAACTGAAAGAAAATGTCCTCACACGTGGTGGGTCAAATGATTAAAATATTTCATTGCGATTAATCGCATTTGGTTTTGAGTTAACTCAAAAATAATTGCAGGAAACTAAAATTGTTTTCAAATCTTTAGTAAGTGTATCTTAAACAGATCATGTACAATTCGTTCGCCTGATGCAACAAGCTCTACACAAAACGGACACAAACAGTCTTTTAAAGACACACACATTAACATGCAAACTTCTTTTTGCAGAAAATGTTGGTCAAATTCTGAATTATCGGACCTCAGGTTGGAATATGGAACTTCTATAGGGACTAGTGTTGTCTCGATACCAATATTTCGGTACCGGTGACAAAATTATTTCGATATTTTTCGGTACTTTTCTAAATAAAGAGGACCACAAAAAATGGCATTTTTGGCTTTATTTTAACAAAAAAATCTTACTGTACATTAAACATATGTTTCTTATTGCAAGTTTGTTCTGAAATAAAATAGTGAACATACAAGACAACTGGTCTTTTATTAGTAAGTAAGCAAACCAAGGCTCCTAATTAGTCTGCTGACATATGCAGTAACATATTGTGTCATTTATCATTCTATTATTTTGTCAAAATTATTAAGGACAAGTGGTAGAAAATGAATTATTAATCCACTTGTTCATTTACTGTTACTATCTGCTTACTTTCTCTTTTAACATGTTCTATCTACACTTCTGTTAAAATGTAATAATCACTTATTCTTCTGTTGTGTGATACTTTACATTAGTTTTCAATAATACCACAAATTTGGGTATCAATCCGATACCAAGTAGTTACAGGATCATACATTGGTCATATTCAAAGTCCTCCGATGTGACTGCAGTCTGAACGATCGGGTCAAGTTCATCCGACCAATACGGTATCAAATAGCGATAAGCGTCATAATGATCCGCCAAAATAGACCGTTGCAAAATGAATAGTTGACAAATGAGCAAAAAACCATGCGAAAATAATATTTTGGGAACGGGTGTACCTTGCAAATGTACCTCAATATGCTGGAGCTAAAACTCTTGTCCTCTTCTTTCTTAATTTTCATGCATAAAATGTTGACTTTGATTGCACAAAATCCTTGAAATTGCCACAATTGCGCCAGGACTGAGACCTACTAGATTTTAAGCCATGTTTACTTTAAAAAAAAAAAAAAAGTGAATTAGGACAATGCATATTCATCAACATAGAGCAACAATGTAAATATGACAGAGTTAGCACAACAGCTCATTTTCATCCGTTGTCCTACTTCTGTAAACACTGCAGCGTGTATGACGTCATGTCAGATTACGTTTACATTAAATAGCCGCATTTTTTTTGTAACGTAAACGATGAGATAAAAAGATCGGAACTGACAAAAAAATCTGAATTAGACATTTTACCCTGCAGGGTGGACGTAGCCTCACAGACACACACAGAAACAGTTGTTGAATA
>NC_084731.1:79607363-79629863 GCF_033978785.1 Entelurus aequoreus | reverse complement strand
TCCAGACGGTGTCTGTAACACGGCAGTAAAACGGCTGATCCAACAAAACAGAAGTCATCGTCATGGACCCACTAGCTGCGGAAAATTGCTCTCCAATCAGCTCAACAGACTCAATAATTCCACGGTGACGTTTTGGTGAGTTTACTGAGGAATTTGTGAAACTGAAAGAAAACAAAAAAAATGCCATTGTAAGTTAATAATACTAACAGACACTCATAAACGTGTTAGCATATTAGCTATTGCTAACGACATTTCATTACATGCATGAAAACACACCTACAGACATCACACATGGGACGGTTTAGTAAGTATGAATTGTTTTAGTTATATTGTAAAACTTACTTGGAGTGATGAATAAAGAATCCATACGAGTAGAAACCTGTACCTACTCAGTGGCCTAGTGGTTAGAGTGTCCGCCCTGAGATCGGTAGGTTGTGAGTTCAAACCCCGGCCGAGTCATACCAAAGACTATAAAAATGGGACCCATTACCTCCCTGCTTGGCCCTCAGCATCAAGGGATGGAATTGGGGGTTAAGTCACCAAAATTTATTCCCGGGCGCGGCCACCGCTGCTGCTCACTGCTCCCCTCACCTCCCAAGGGCTGAACAAGGGGATGGGTCAAATGCAGAGGACAAAGTTCACCACACCTACTGTGTGTGTGACAATCATTGGTACTTTAACTTTACTTTAGAAACGCTATGGGTGGCTCGAAGGCTGAACGGCAAATCCGGTTGAAAAAAAAATGGCGCTATAGCACAAACAATAACGCACTTTCTCAGCGTATTTGCTTGTTTGTTTGTTTTGAAAACTTATTTTTTTATGGCCTCAGTGAAGAAAAACCCATAAATTAGCCGCACCGTCCTATAAGCCGCAGGTTTCAAAGTGTAGGAAAAAAGTAGCGGCTTATTGTCGGGAATTTACGGTATGTACTACATTACCCAGAAGGCTTAGCGTCGTAGACAGGAATAGGAAGTAGGTCTGAGGTACATGGGAGCAGTTTGAGCAATAAATACTGTAGTTTCAAACATAGGTTTTAATTAAACAGCTGACGTGTGTGTTTGAGACAGATTTGACAGGTTGGACAAAATACGCGAGGAAGTTGGTGGAATTGGCATGAATTGGAAAGACGGGAAAGATTAATTTCCCTCCTAAAAAGTCTCGTCGAGCTCCATATTTGCAACGGAGTGTTTAGCTTCTAACGAGCACTGAGTTCATGCCAGGTAGATGCAGAGAAGTATCTTGTGGGGGAAATTAGAAAGATTGAATTTATATTAAAATCAATGCCTTGATTAATGGTCTCTCAAAAAAAAAAAACCCGCACTAAATTAAAGTTTCGGTACACGTTATTAACCCCACGTTTTCTGACTCATTTCAAAAAGCTGCAGGGGTTTTTTGTTTTTTTTTACTTCCCGTCGGTTTGACAACGCCAGGACGGGTTTGCCCAAAAAAAAAAAAAAAAAACCTTTGTGCTAATTGTGCGTCGGTTTCGAAAAGCCATTTTCTGTTAGAGTGCACAAATCCATTACCGAGCCCCACTTAGGCCGTATAATGGAGATTGAATTAATGCGAAGGCTCAAAACATGTGGCCCAGGACCCCGAAAGATATGATTGATCATCTTATTGCCGGGTGTTCATCCAGCTTGGGGGTGTTAATCGATACCATTACTTCTTCTGGTGGGGACCGCTTACAACAATTAACCTCCTCTTTCACGTGTTGCCGCCGTTATGTTTGGCTTTAGGAATATAAAAGAGAGGATTTGGTGCAGAGGTGAACATCTGCCAACAACATCTGCTTTGCACTCTGCACTTCTCCTCCATTAGACCTTATCTGTGCTTCCACATTCCATGTTTGCTCTCCGCCTTATTAATTATGCTGCTACTCACCTATAGAGGGACAGTTTCCTTCCTACGACCCTCTCACGTCTCGCCCTATTGACATTGACACCTATTCAACATCACCCGGGCCCTCTGAGCACCATTCCCCGAGTGCCCCGGACAGCCTGACTCGGTGATAAAACTCCCCAGACGCTCCTCCTTTATGCTGCCTGGTCTGATGCGCCACCACGCACATGCTACCCAACACACACAAATACACCAATGGCGGAAGAAAAGGAGCCGGCGGCATGGAATTTATCAGCATATTGCATGCGGGCCGTCAATTCCTTAACGCGCTAACGCATGGGATTAAGATAAATTAATGATCATATCAATTATGAATGATGATTAATCATTTCCGGGTTGAGGCTTTGTCCCGCACTCTGTGATCACGATGAGAGGCGGCCATTTTCGCTTCAAAACAGAATAAAACTGAGGTAACTTGTTGGCAATGTTCCCTTTAATTTTTCCAATTCTGTGAGCAAACGCAAAAACTCCCTGAGCATTCAGTGGAGCATGTGTGAGCAACATCAGACGTGCACACTCTGGCCATACCAGCATCACACCTGTCCTAAACCGGACATCATGACAAGTTTTACTATAATAATCAAATGACAGCAGTCATTTTAATGATATTATTTTCCAATATATGTGATTTGGCCCACTTACCATAAAAATAACAAAAAAATATTGTTTTTCATGAGCTAAAGTACTAGTATTTTACGCCTGGGTGGTGGTCTTACTTTGGAATTAGTTTGTACCCCTTTCAGAGATCACATTTAGAACCCCTTAAAACGTTCTCCTGTTGCACAATGAGATGTAAGCATAGGATAAAGAGTACATTCCTGCTTTGTCTTGTAAAATAACTTTATCAGCATATCATGATTAATATCCATACATTAGCATTCCTAATAAAAGATGCGCCACCACGCATATGCTACCCAACACACACAAATACACCAACGGCGGAAGAAAAGGAGCCGGCAGCATGGAATTTATCAGCATATTGCATGCTCCCCTTTTGCGGGAGGTTTTAACATACTTTGTCAACTCGAGCTGTCCATTCCTTAACGCGTTAACGCATAGGATTAAGATAAATTAATGATCGCTTTATCAAATATGAATGATGATTAATCACTCCCAGGTTGAGGCTTAACCCGGAAGATGCGCGCATTTGTCGCGAGGTCTGTGATCACGAAGAGAGGCGGCCATTTTCGCTTCAAAACAGAACTTTGGATAAAACTGAGGTAACTTGTTGGCAATGTTCCCTCTAATTGTTCCAATTGTATGAGCAAACACAAAAACTCCCTGAGCATTCAGTGGAGCATGTGTGAGCAACATCAGACGTGCACACTCTGGCCATACCAGCATCACACCTGTCCTAAAGCGGACATCATGACAAGTTTTACTATAATAATCAAATGACAGCAGTCATTTTAATGAGATTATTTTCCGATATAAGTGATTTGGCCCACTTACCATAAAAAGAACAAAAAAATATTGTTTTTCATGAGCTAAAGTACTAGTATTTTACGCCTGGGTGGTGGTCCTACTTTGGAATTAGTTTGTACCCCTTTCTGAGATCACATTTAGAACCCCTTAAAACGTTCTCCTGTTGCACAATGAGATGTAAGCATAGGATAAAGAGTACATTCCTGCTTTGTCTTGTAAAATAACTTTATCAGCATATCATGATTAATATCCATACATTAGCATTTCTAATAAAAGATGCGCCACCACGCATATGCTACCCAACACACACAAATACACCAACGGCGGAAGAAAAGGAGCCGGCAGCATGGAATTTATCAGCATATTGCATGCTCCCCTTTTGCGGGAGGTTTTAACATACTATGTCAACTCGAGCTGTCCATTCCTTAACGCGTTAACGCATAGGATTAAGATAAATTAATGATCGCTTTATCAAATATGAATGATGATTAATCACTCCCAGGTTGAGGCTTAACCCGGAAGATGCGCGCATTTGTCGCGAGGTCTGTGATCACGAAGAGAGGCGGCCATTTTCGCTTCAAAACAGAACTTTGGATAAAACTGAGGTAACTTGTTGGCAATGTTCCTTCTAATTTTTCCAATTGTGAGAGCAAACGCAAAAACTCCCTGAGCATTCAGTGGAGCATGTGTGAGCAACATCAGGCGTGCACACTCTGGCCATACCAGCATCACACCTGTCCTAAACCGGACATCATGACACGTTTTACTATAATAATCAAATGACAGCAGTCATTTTAATGAGATTATTTTCCAATATAAGTGATTTGGCCAACTTACCATAAAAATAACAAAAAAATATTGTTTTTCATGAGCTAAAGTACTAGTATTTTACGCCTGGGTGGTGGTCCTACTTTGGAATTAGTTTGTACCCCTTTCAGAGATCACATTTAGAACCCCTTAAAACGTTCTCCTGTTGCACAATGAGATGTAAGCATAGGATAAAGAGTACATTCCTGCTTTGTCTTGTAAAATAACTTTATCAGCATATCATGATTAATATCCATACATTAGCATTCCTAATAAAAGATGCGCCACCACGCATATGCTACCCAACACACACAAATACACCAACGGCGGAAGAAAAGGAGCCGGCAGCATGGAATTTATCAGCATATTGCATGCTCCCCTTCTGCGGGAGGTTTTAACATACTATGTCAACTCGAGCTGTCCATTCCTTAACGCGTTAACGCATAGGATTAAGATAAATTAATGATCGCTTTATCAAATATGAATGATGATTAATCACTCCCAGGTTGAGGCTTAACCCGGAAGATGCGCGCATTTGTCGCAAGGTCTGTGATCACGAAGAGAGGCGGCCATTTTCGCTTCAAAACAGAACTTTGGATAAAACTGAGGTAACTTGTTGGCAATGTTCCCTCTAATTTTTCCAATTGTGAGAGCAAACGCAAAAACTCCCTGAGCATTCAGTGGAGCATGTGTGAGCAACATCAGACGTGCACACTCTGGCCATACCAGCATCACACCTGTCCTAAACCGGACATCATGACAAGTTTTACTATAATAATCAAATGACAGCAGTCATTTTAATGAGATTATTTTCCGATATAAGTGATTTGGCCCACTTACCATAAAAATAACAAAAAAATATTGTTTTTCATGAGCTAAAGTACTAGTATTTTACGCCTACTTTGGAATTAGTTTATACCCATTTCAGAGATCACATTTAGAACCCCTTAAAACGTTCTCCTGTTGCACAATGAGATGTAAGCATAGGATAAAGAGTACATTCCTGATTTGTCTTGTAAAATAACTTTATCAGCATATCATGATTAATATCCATACATTAGCATTTCTAATAAAAGATGCGCCACCACGCATATGCTACCCAACACACACAAATACACCAACGGCGGAAGAAAAGGAGCCGGCAGCATGGAATTTATCAGCATATTGCATGCTCCCCTTTTGCGGGAGGTTTTAACATACTATGTCAACTCGAGCTGTCCATTCCTTAACGCGTTAACGCATAGGATTAAGATAAATTAATGATCGCTTTATCAAATATGAATGATGATTAATCACTCCCAGGTTGAGGCTTAACCCGGAAGATGCGCGCATTTGTCGCGAGGTCTGTGATCACGAAGAGAGGCGGCCATTTTCGCTTCAAAACAGAACTTTGGATAAAACTGAGGTAACTTGTTGGCAATGTTCCCTCTAATTTTTCCAATTGTGTGAGCAAACGCAAAAACTCCCTGAGCATTCAGTGGAGCATGTGTGAGCAACATCAGACGTGCACACTCTGGCCATACCAGCATCACACCTGTCCTAAACCGGACATCATGACAAGTTTTGCTATAATAATCAAATGACAGCAGTCATTTTAATGAGATTATTTTCCGATATAAGTGATTTGGCCCACTTACCATAAAAAGAACAAAAAAATATTGTTTTTCATGAGCTAAGGTACTAGTATTTTACGCCTGGGTGGTGGTCCTACTTTGGAATTAGTTTGTACCCCTTTCAGAGATCACATTTAGAACCCCTTAAAACATTCTCCTGTTGCACAATGAGATGTAAGCATAGGATAAAGAGTACATTCCTGCTTTGTCTTGTAAAATAACTATCAGCATTTCATGATTAATATCCATATATTGACATTCGTAATAAATGACCGTAGAATAAGCACACATCTGATTGAGGAGTTATAGTGTAACGTCCCAGAAAGTACACTTTGTGTGGTGTTGGAGTTGTGACTTTTGGTGTGGCCATAAACGCATCAGTGGCGAAGTGCCATGAGTGCGTGTGTTGGTGCAGGTAAGTGAAAGACTGACTGCTGTTGATATGACGGATGACAAAGTGTTGGTTTTGGCAAGGTTTTTATGGCAGGAAAATGACCAGTTTTTATAGATATCAGTATCTTGCCAATGTTTTTGGTGTGGTTACAGCCGACAATAAACAGTTTTGATCGATGGAATTTCCGTCCTCTATAAATCGTCTCGACAGACGTTATAATAATTGAACAGTGTTGATGAACATTGTTTTATCGGTTAGGGCCGCTTATTGTCACCTGTCACTCAGATTTGCATTGCAAAATCCTACAGAACAAACTATGTGTTTATTTTGGATTTTATTTTGTGCGCGGCACAGGTTTGCTGTGCGCAGAGGACACGTGAGCAGTGCGCAATGGCGTTGGTTGTTGGTATTGCAGTGACTAACGTTTAAAATACCATCTTGAAGCAAAACATGTACTCAGACTTGTCAATCCTCTTGGTGACTTGTTTTGTAAACAGCTACTAGCGACAAATCTAGGGACTTTTCCCAGGGATATTGGAGACTTTTTTGTGTCTTTGAGACAGTCTTCAGTGAACAGTGAATGCTAGCTAAGCAGAGGAGAACCCGACGCTGTATGTATATACATACATACGTATACACACACACACGCACACACACACACACACACACACAAATATAGTGTATAATTTTATTTATACATTTTTTAAAATTGGTTTGATTTAGAGTTGCAAAAAATAGGAATTGCGATTATGACAAATCTAGGGACTTTTCCCAGGGATATTGGAGACTTTTTTGTGTCTTTGAGACAGTCTTCAGTGAACAGTGAATGCTAGCTAAGCAGAGGAGAACGCGACGCTGTATGTATATACATACATACATATACACGCAGACACACACACACACACACACACAAATATAGTGTATAATTTTATTTATACATTTTTTAAAATTGGTTTGATTTAGAGTTGCAAAAAATAGGAATTGCGATTATGAATAAAAATTTTCAGCACTCCTATTTATTTATTTCGTTTTTTTAATAACAATATTGTTTAAACGAAGGACACTTATTACGTATGTCTAGCTTGTTTGCTATTGTGTGCTTAGCCGTTGTGTAGCTGCTAGCTCCTGGTCTCGGGACATTTTGGAACACATTAGGAACAACAAAAACGAGGTACCACCATAATGAGGTACACTAAAATCAACAATATTATTTTTTGAGAGAATTGCATTGCTGACCTGCTGATTAAATTCAAAATAACAACACGTGGAAGCTAAATTCAAAAACGGCAATTGTTTGATGACGTCATCCCTGGAAGGTTGACATGGAAACAATGAATCATAAGCATCAGTCAAACTGGATTAGCTACCCTCCGCTTGCTCCCAAAGCAAAAGGTTTTATTGATGGGATGAAAGTTCCTGGAGGTCCTTGTAGTTCTTGTCACAGCAGGTTGTTTCAGCGGGGTCAAACACTGCCGACAGCAGCCACAGGGGCTCTGGGCTGCAAGTGTGTGTGTGCGTGTGTGTGTGTGTGTGCAGGACTTCAGTGCGATAACCTCAACACCTTTCTATCTGCACATTGATTCCAGCACACACACACTTTGGTGAATACAATATGTGATGTTAATGAACCTAATCTCCAGGATCACTCGGTCTATGGGCCGGGAAATTAACGGGAGCAGGTTAAACACACACACACTGCGTTCACTGACACCCCTTTCAAACAGCGTGTGTGTGTGTGTTGGGGTGAAATTGGTTTTCCTCAGGATTAAAGGATTAAAAAGGCTGTTAGTTCCTCAAAGTGCTCCAAATACCCCCCTCAATATTCATTACAGCCGATACAAAAGGCACAGAGGAGCTCATAATGGCACCGGGCTTCTAATCATTTCAAGCAGGGGCGCTCCAAACCCACACACACACACACACACACACACACACACACACACACACACACACGCACACTCTTTTATTATCATTAGCTGCGCTATTAGCATGCGATAAGCACTGTCTGCAAATCACAACAGGGCGTATTCCTCTTTAGGACACCATGGTGGAAGCAGAATATAAACATTTTTATGATACAATTTTTAAAAGTCACCTCAATGGCCACCCCCGGTGCCAAAATATTGCCGGGAGGAGGGCGGTAATAAATCAATATCTGCGACATATCTACAAGCAAGAGGCCGTTTCAGTTTCAACGAAGAAGAGAGGAGGTGGTGGGGATTGGGGGGGGGGGGGGGTGCGGGGTAATTGAAAGTGATTGAGAGCATTTCTCACCGTGCCCTTTTTTCACCCAGCAGGTTGCCACTTGTTCACTGACAGCAACAGAGGGATTGCATTGTGTGTGTAAGTGTGTGTTTGTGTGCGTGAGTGTGTGTTTGTGTGTCTGCACGGCCATTTTGACCTTGAGAGCAGCAGGCATTTATTGCCCCGGCAATGAAAAGGTCAACGACCACCAAATGAAAGCTCACAACGAACCACACTGAAGTGTGCTTGCATCTCGGTTTGGTCTTGGTCCGCATACGACTCGCAATTCATAATTTTCAAAAATCAATTTGGAAAAAAAATAAATAAATAAAAGAACCAACAATTTTTTGGTTTGATGTGTTGAAGCGTGATGTTTTTTTGGAATGTTTGCAGAACATTTGGTGCAAATAGCACAGCAAGTGTTGCCCTCCGAAACACTGATGAAGTCCCACATGAGTGTTTGTTTACAAAGAACTGAGGGAACCATACTTGCCAACCCTCCTGATTTTCCCGGGAGACTCCCGAATTTCAGTGCCCCCCTCCCGATTTCCACCCAGACAACAATATTGGGGGTGTGCCTTTAAGGCCCTGCCTTTAGCGTCCTCTCTCACCTGAAACCTTCACCCCTTAACAGCCGCATGCTGTCCTGAGGACAGCCTGTCGTCACGTCCGCTTTTCCTCCATACAAACAGCGTGTCGGCCCAGTCACATAACATCTACGGCTTTGTACACACACAAGTGAATGCCATTCATACTTAGTCAACAGCCATGCAGGTCACACTGAGGGTGACTGTATAAATAACTTTAACACTGTTACAAATATGCGCCACACTGTGAACCCACACCAAACAAGAATGACAAACACATTTCGGGAGAACATCCGCACCGTAACACAACATAAACACAACATAACTAATTCCCAGAACCCCTTGCAGCACTAACTCTTCCGGGAGGCTACAATATACACCCCCCGCTACCCGCATCTCCCGAATTCGAAGTTCTCAAGGTTGGCAAGTATGGAGGGAACGTTTACGACGTTTACGAAGGGAGCGCTTAATTTGCTCGCCCTAACACACCTACCATATTTTACGGACTATAAGGCCCACTTAAAATCCTTGTTCTTCCTCGAAACTCGACAGTGCGCCTTTTAACCCGGTGCGCCTAATGTAAGGAATAAGTTTGGTTGAGCTTACTCACCTCAAAGCTATTTTATTTGGTACATGGTGTAATGATAAGTGTGACCCGATCCCTAAGATCAGCCGATCAGCTGCTACTGACGGTCCCAGACACAAGGCTGAAGCTTAGAGGTGACAGAGCTTTCGCAGCTGCTGCTCCCAAGCTCTTGAACGACCTACCTCTTAGTGTTAGACAGGCCTCCTCTCTTCCTGTTTTTAAATCTCTCTTAAAAACATACTTTTATTCCATGGCTTTTAACACTGAGTGATATCCATCCTGCAATGGCGCCCCATAATACACCTGCTGTAAACCTGTTTTTATGTTTTATTTATTTTATTTATTTATTTTTTATCGTGTTCTGTTTGTGTTGTGTTGTGTTTGCTCGGTTCTCGTATTATCTTTTAACCTGCCCATTGTACAGCACTTTGGCTACCCCTGTGGTAAATTTTAAATGTGCTTTATAAATAAAGTTGATTTGATTTGATTTGATTTGATTTGATTTGATTTGATTTGATTTGATTTGATTTGACCAGTAGATGGCAGTCAAACATAGTGTAGACAGTACTATGATTGCAATATGTCTCAAGTAAACAACACAAACATTTTAAATGTTCCCTTGAAAATATAGAACATTACACACGGCGCTCAAAAATCCATCAAAATGTTTTAGTACGACTTTTGGTAAGTTATGAAGCCGCACCGCTTGAAGGATTGTCGGCGCATTAAACATACGAGTATTATTATGGTGTGTGTATAAGGTAAGACATATTATCTGGCGTTTTGTTTCGCAATTGTATGCAAAAGAAACTTTTCTTACCCTCTGGTACCTGCTGATCTGCATTTGGGATCTGCATAAGTCCTGGAAAATTGCTCCCCTGTTGCCATTTCTAATACAAAGTAGTGTAAAGTTCTTACTTATATCTGTCAGTACACTCTCCATGAAAGCACTAAAACATACCGGTGTAGTTAGTTTACATTATTCACCCAAGGAACTTTAGTTATTAGAGTTCCGGTCAAACGTTTTTTCACAGGACACATTTCCTGTGTTGTTGTTATTAATTTAAGTAAAGTCTGAATGTCATTAAAACAGTTAGCTCCATCTTTTGACACTTCTTCCACTCCTGTCCTTGCACGCTACACCGCTACAACAAAGATGACGGGGAGAAGACGCTGTCGAAGGTGAGCCACGTAAATAAGACCGCCCACAAAACGGCGCATCCTGAAGCGACTGTCAGAAAGTGGCTTGAAGATGATCTGTAAAACATCATCTATGCAACATTTTGACCAAAGAACCACAATTACATGTTATGTAGACCACAAGGAAGTGTTTTACATTTAGAAAAAAATGATAATAATAATATGACTCCTTTAATGAGCCCTATAATTCGGTGCGCCTAATATATTAAAAAAGATAAAAAATAAATCATTCATCGGCAGTGCGCCTTATAATCCGGTGCGCCCTATGGTCCGGAAAATACGGTACCCTAAAATTGTTTGTTATTATGTTAAAATTATTTTTTTTATAAGAGTAAATTTTTTACAACATTGTTTCTAACCTGTAACCTGTTTTGAAAACGTTTCATAATAATTATTACACCAATTAAGACATTGTGAAAATCGGTTTGAATCAGAAATCATGTTAAATCAAGAATCCATTCCGAATCGAATCTTTACCCCAAGAATCGGAGTTGGGTCAAAGATTATTTAATGACAAATATTTCAAATATCCAATCAACCAATATAACTATTACAATAGACAGGCAAATAACCACATCTTTATAGAATACAGTACTACCTTGATTATTGTGAGTAATTTGTTCCAAAGGAGCTTGACAAATCGTACAAAATGTTTAGTTTTTTCCTATAAGAAATAATAAAAATTAGAAATGTGCCTTGTTTTTTTTTCAAGCTGATACCAATAACTTCCTGCTTCTCAATAACCGCTAACTTATTTAACTGTTTTACTTATATTTGTAGTTCATGAACACCTGCAGATTACAAAGACTCAAACAAACGTTTAGGGTGTCTGATGAGGTTTGATGTGTTGGGGTGTGATGTTTTTTGGAACGTTTGGCAGAACATTTGGTGTAAATAGCACAGCACGTGTTGCCCTCCGAAACAGTGACAAAGTCCCACACGAGTGTTTGTTTACAAAGAACTGAGGGGACGTTTACGACAGCACAAAACAGAAAAGGAGCGCTTAATTTGCTCACCCTAACACACCTACACTAAAATTGTCATTTTTAAAAAAAAAATTTAAATTTTTTTATAAGAATCCATTTTTTACAAGTTTTTTTCTAACCTGTAACCTGTTTTGAACAAGTTTCATTATAATAATCACACCAAGTAAAACATTGTGAAAATCGCTTTGAATTGAAAATCGTGTTAAATCAAGAATCTATTCCGAATCGAATCTTTACCCCAAGAATCGGAATTGGATCAAAGACTATTTTATGACAAATATTTCAAGTATCCAATCAACCAATATAACTATTACAATACACAGGCAAATAACCAAATATTTATAGAATAATACAGTACTACCTCGATTTTGAGAGTAATTTGTTCCAAAGGAGCTTGACAAATTGTACAAAATGTTGTTTTTTTTCCTATAAAAATAATACAAATTTTAAATGTGCCTTGTTTTTTTTGTTTTTTTCAAGCTGAAACCAATAATGTCCTGCTTCTCAATAACCGCTAACTTATTTAAGTCTTTTATTTATATTTGTAGTTCATAAACACCTGCAGATTACAAAGACTCAAACAAACATTTAGGGTGTCTGATGAGGTTTGATGTGTTGAAGCGTGATGTTCTTCCCTCGCCGCGGAATGTTTGCAGAACATTTGGGGCCTGATGCAAACATTCCGAGACTTGATCTACTAAAAGTTTGCGTGTATTAAAATTCATGCAAACTTCAAAATCACAAGCAAATATGATCTACTAAGTTCATGAGCAGAGGAGTGTGTCCCTTAAAGGAGTTTTAGAGCAGGGGAACTGGACAGAAGCATTCCAATTAAAGGTGTTAGTCTATGGAACAAAGTTGACAGTGAAGCAATACAATGTAAATCTTTTTCTGTATTAAAAAAAAAAAAAAAATCACGGTGATGACAAGATATTATTTTGTGTAAGCTATTGTTTTTATTTGTTTATGTTGTATGAAATAGAAATATTTCCTTGTTAGTCTTCTAAATTGAACAACAAATATAATTGTGTGACTCGGGGACAGATATTTTAACTTTCTACTTCCTGCTTCTTGTCATTTATGGTTTATTTTAATGTTATGTTGATTGTCTTTTGTTTGACATTGACTGAATGAAATACAAATGTAAAAAAATGGAAATGGGAAGTCTTAAATGAGCAAATTACAGAGCGCAACCTATTTAGTGTCGGTCTTCATGAATATGCAGAATGTATGCTGATTATCAGAACGCCCACAATACTGGAAGAAGGACATGTCAAAGGTAATCATTTAGCGCTCGCAATGTGATTTATCAAGACTTAAACGGCTCAACCATCGCTGTTTTTTGTCTATAATTAGTGGAGAATGTGCACACTGGCACAGTTAAGCACAAATGACTGTGAAAAAGGAGGCAATTGCGCTGTAAAAATAGACGATTGACGTGTGTGTCGACCCATTTGGATTTAAAATATTAAACATATTGTTTATTCAGCAATTTAAATTCTGCTGGCTGACTTAAGTGTTGATTTTAACAAATTTGTTTTGGTGTCTGCTGTTTTTTTTTTTTATGGTGTTAAATTTTTCCACTTGGGAAATATATTATTATGTCAATACAGCAATGACGAAATTGGAATTTATTAAGAGTGTTCATTTATGGACATCAATCATGAAATGTTACTAGATTACAGAAATGCTCATACAAAGACGTATTTTACAGACAGAAAGTTACAGAAATGTATACTTTATCCCATACTTACATCTCATTGTGCAACATGTGAATGTTTTAAGTGGAACTAAATGTGATCTCTGAAAGGGGTACAAATTATTTCCAAAGTAAGTGTGAAGTCCAAGTGTCCATGCAGTCTCTATAATGCACCTCCCGTACACTGGGGGGGTGGGGGGCGCGCTTATTTCCTTCTAGCTTGTATTAATGATTGACCTATGACGTCACACTAGGATGTGTGGATCCTTACAACTTGTTTTACATGACATCCGCTGACATATCGGCACAGATTACAAATATTAGGTCTCTAATGGATATGCGGATGTTCAAAAGCCGACAGCATCAAGAAATGATCTTTAATTGCTACTACCATGACGCTACTTTCAAGAATGTATCGGGGCGGATGCTGGCCCGAAGCAAAGACAGACCAATGGAAGCGTTTTTTCGAAGGAATTTTCGGACAGAGATCACGGAAATAAACTTTTTAATGTCTCGGAGTTCATTCAAAAGGCAGCAAAGGCTCTGAATACAGAGTTTTTTTTAATCAGTTTGGATTGCACCAATGCAGCGTGAAGAGGTTTGTGTACGCTTCATCATAACTGCTTCATTCTCTTTCATCTCATTCATATTTTGTTCGGGAGTCCGAAAAAAGCCAGCATGCTACATTTCCTTAGCTACCTTCTTAAATATGTATCTCTTTTTTTCATACCATCGATGTACTTTGAAATGTTCGGTTCTTTTAAATTTGTGAAGCAAATAAAAAGTCTCCTCTTTATTCCAATTGTTGCTATTTTTTTATTGAACGGTATCTGATTCCGGAGAAGGGTCGTCTATGGCCGCACACCCCCCTCGAAAGAACTGGTTTTTAATCGCATAATCCAAGTGTGATAGTCCGATTTTTCAAAAACCGAACACAATCCGATTAAGGTGTTTACATTGGTGTAGGAGGCTTATTCCGAGCCGAACTATTTGAGAAATCCGTCTAATTTAGTGCATGGACACGCACTGACTGTGGGCAAAAGGAACACCAATCCTAAACGTGGGTTCTTTTTGAACGTACCATGACAGGAAGTGTTCTTATCGTGGGCAAAAGGAACACTTCAGCATGGGTTCTATTTTGAATGTACTGTAGGTTAGTTTAAAACACTTACATGGTTTTATGTTCAAAATGAGCAGTTGTACATGTTTGTAGTGGACCACAAAGTGACATTGTGAGCGTGTATCACTGCATTGTTCTCGCCAAGTAAACTCTAAAACGACAGACGCTTTCCCAGTTGTTGATTGGTTAAACCAGAGCTAAATGTTTAATACTGTTTGTTTCTGTAGAAAAGTTGGATTAATGCTGTTTGCATAGGCCAAGTGGCCTTGCCCTCAAAATGACAAAATTCCAGGCCTGGTAAGAACCTTTAAAAAATAGCAACTAAATAAATCAGTAGTTGCTTAGTTCTTGAATTTTTAACTGAATACTTACTCAAGTAATTACTTGAACTAGTTTTTACAAGTCATATTACTCTAAAGTAGGGTACTACTACTTTAAGGACAAGTTCGCTCACTGCAGGTGTCCTTCCACTTACCGCTGGTGGCTTTGTTTTGATTTTTTTCAACCGGAGAGCCATTTGGCTTTCAGCCGTTCATAGTGTTTCAACTCGTACGGATTCTTCATTCATCACTCCAAGCAACGTTTGTAAGTTTTACAATATAACTAAAACTATTCATACATTCTAAACCGTCCCATGTGTGATGTCTGTAGGAGTGTTTTCGTGCATATTTTTACGTAGCTAGCGACTTTAGCAATAGCTAAAATGCTAACACATTTACAAGTGTCTATTTTCGTATTATTAACTTACAACGGCAATCTTTTTGTATTGTTTAAGTTTCGTAAATGCAATCAAACGTCACTGTGTAGTTATTGAGTCTGTTTAGCTGGTTGGGGAGCTAGCTTCTGCAGCTAGTGGGTCCATGATGATGACTTCTGTTTTGTTTAAACCTCCTTTTTACTGCCTTGTTACAGACACTGTTTGGAAAAAATTAAGGTATGTAAATACTTTAATTCTACAAATTATTTCGTATCGGTATATATATGCAGCTTATGGTACGGTGAGGCTAATATATGGAAAATAATTTTTCCTTCTAAAATTTAGTGGGTGCGGCTTATATAGTCCGGAAAATACAGTAATAACACAAAACCGACACTAAGTTTTGATAAATATGTCTGTTTGTAGCATTTTTTTTTTTACAATATCAAAATGTCCCACACAAAGTTTGTATCAAATGTTTTTTCTCATTACAGTACGTCTTTTCGCTCCCTTTCCTTACATTTTGACTGTCGTTTCCTCTACGTCAATCATTTTGCAACGCAGTGTGCTGAAAACGACAGAAAGCACCACTCTACACAGCAACCACAAAATGGAAAAAAACTGAAAAAGTGGCTAAAGGAAAATCAGAAGTGTGAGCACTAGAACTGGGTGTAGTGTGGACAAATGTTTATATTTTTGTACTTGTCTTTTTGTATGTGTTTTTCACTTTTCTCATCTTTTTTTAAAAAGCCTAATCAGGGACAAGGGTTGCAAATTAGCCCGTGGCTATAAGTCTTATGTACTTTGACATCGGTTAGCTATGGGTAGCAATGTTTAATTGTACTGTCCCTGTCAAATAAATACATGAATGAATGAGGTCAAAGTTGGAACTGCGACAAAAACACATTTTTAAATATTCAACACTCTACTGCCATCTGGCGGCTAAACTAGATAGTGCACCGCCCCCCCATTTGTCACGTTTCATCTGTCAGGTAAACCGTGACCAATGAAGTCATACGAATCATACAATGTCATACAATGACACAAATGTTACACATGTGTTGTTTTTTTTAAAAAAAACTGCACGTTTGTAGTTGAAACGTCCAACAATTCCATCCCAACTGAAAGCACAAAATACTGATAAATGATTTTTGCATGAACAGATCATCATGACACACTCCAACTTCTTCCACAAAAGGTTCCAGTGTGCGCGAGGAACACGTGCTGTATTTTTAGCGACAAAACACCCCATCATTCGGCGCGGGGGGATGGAAAACGATCAAGCACGTCGTTTATCTTTTCCTCTTTTTTTTTGTTTTTTTGGCATGCACCCCAGCCCCGCTTCCATCATGACGCAACACGCTCCCAAAATGAAGAGACGTGAGTTTTTAATGGGGTAAAGGATCGTGCACAAAGTGGGGGGAAAAAAAACAAAAGTTACTATTTTTACCGCTCTCCGTCCGTGCCGGTTATCGTTTAAATGTGCTTCGTTAAAACACAAACAAGCTCCATTAACACACTAAGGGATCAATTTTGCCGCACTTCTGCTAATAAGTTTAGATTAGCGTTAGCTTTAAAGGCTAAGTGTTTGTATGTGTGTTCTCTTTCTTATTGATTAGCTGCTAGGCTGCAAGATGTGTTAGAGTGCACTAGTGAGGGTCCCGGGGGCTACTTTACTTTCAGGTCATTATTTTTACCCGTCTGGGCTTGAGAGTCAATGCCTGGACCTCCCAAAGGTTATGTCAGACTGCTGATATTCCAGAGTTTCTTATCACTTCAAAATACTTGAATTCTGGAATCCCCTATTTTTCGGACTATAAAGGTCACTTAAAATCCTTCCATTTTCTCTAAAATTGGAGTAATTGTATTTGGTACACGATGTAATGGCGTGTGTGTCACACATAAGAGATACGTGTGGACTGCAAGTTGATGCCTGTTGAATAAACGATGCAAGCAACTACCTGTAAGCAAGCAACACCAAAATGTTTATGTTTCATTGCCTGTTGAATAAATGAAGCAAAGCAAGTACCTGTAAGCAAGCAACACCAAAACTTTGATGTTTCATTGCATAGAACATTACGCACGGCGCTCAAAAACCTGTCAAAATGTTTTAGTGCGACTTTTTAATGTAGGGGAGCGGCTCCACACTGTGTATGGAGACACATAATTAGCTGAGGGACTAAATATAAATGAAAGTGTCAGGCGGGGGGGAATGGAGATCACATATTTTGTTACAAAAATCATCAGATGCTGATCGGTAGCTGATGATCAACACGTCCCTACAATTTATGTCTAGCTTGCGTGCTATTGTGTGCTTGGCTGTTGTGTAGCTCTTATCTCCTAGTAGTCTATAGCCTAGCATGTTTACCTTTTTGTAAATGACTTGACTAAAATACAAGAAAAGACCAACCTTCTGTTTTATTTAATTTTTTACTCTTAGTACATGAGGCAAACCAAAAACTGACCCTAATATATGCTACTGTATTTTTCGGACTATAAGACGCACTTAAAACCCTTTCATTTTCTCAAAAATCAACAGTGCGCCTTATAACCCGGTGCACCTAATGTACGTATTTATTCTGGTTGTGCTTACTGACCTCAAAGCAATTTTATTTGAAACAAGGTGTAACAAGTGTGACCAGTAAATGACAGTCACACATAAGAGATACGTGTGGACTGCAAGGTGACGCCTGTTCAATAAATGACACTAGCAAGTACCCATAAGCAAGCTACACCACAATGTTGATGTTTCATTGAGAATAAAGAACATTACTCAAAAATCTATCAAAATGTTCTAGTACGACTTTGGTAAGCTACAAACGTAACGGCTACCATAGTCAGACGTACTGTGCTTCAACATATGGGTATTATTACGGTGTGTGTGTATAAGGACCCCGAAACACTAAAAACTAAAACAAAGTTGGCAGGAAGAAGACGCTGTCAAGGTGGAGGTACGTGAACAGGCCTCACCCACAAAACTGTGCATCCTAAAGAGAGGGTCAGAAAGCGGATTGAAGATGATCTGTAAAACATAATCTATGCAACATTTTGACCAAAGAACCACCATTACATGTACATTGGCTAAATTAGGGCCCTATGCAATATTTTACTTTTAGGCACCCTCACATTACAGCATTTCTTCACACTTTTTTTTTTTTTTTTTTACTTAAGTTTAACAATTTTTACATTTTTTAAATCAAACTTGAATCTAATTTGCTCCATGTTTTGTACAAAAACATGATTGAATGGGAAAAGAATGGTTCAATAAAATGTTATTTGTGCAAAATTACAAACTTAACATTGAAGCAGATGCCCTGACCGGCCACCAAAACATTTCAGGAATGCTATCATGCTAGCAGTTAGCATTTTTGAATACCAAATAATTGTTAGCATGTTAATATTAGCATGCTAACAGCCAGCAGGACAAATAAAGCTTATTGAATCCTTAAATGACTGAGGTGTTTGGATGAAAAAAATTGCTAAAAAAAATTAAATGCTAATGTTAGCATGCTGATTTTATCCCTTAATGGTCTTGAAAATTTTAGATATCAGTATCAGTCGATACTGCCCTTGTAACTACTTGGTATTGATACTACAAAAATGTGTAGTATCATTCAAAACTAATGTAAAGTATCCGAACAACAGAAGAATAAGTGATTATTACATTTTAACAGACGTGTAGATAGAAACATTTTACAACAGAAAATAACAGTAAATTAGCAAGTAGATTAATAATAGTTTTTAAAAAATACTAATAAAATGTGGACCCTCACCCCCCTTGCACCTCTGGATTCACGCGAGTCGGCGGTCATGACTGACGCATTCGGTTACTTACGTCTTTCCTGATATCCCGACCCACCCAACACCACAAATTTCAGGAAAGTTACCATGCTAACGCTAGCATGCTATCAGTTAACATGTGTCAAATACCAAGTTAGATATGACTATGGGGTATTTGGCAGAAAAATTGGGTAAAAATTTTAGCATGTAAATATTAGCATGCTAGCAGTTAGTGTATGTCAAGTACCAAGTTATATGACTATAATGTGTTTGGCTGAAAAAATGGCTAAAAAAAACTGAATGCTAATGTTAGCATACTAGCATGCTAATTATATAATTTAATGAACTTGAAAAATTGTAGCATCAGCATTAGTATGACCGATACCGCACCGCCCCTTTAACTACTTGGTTTTGGATTGATCCCAAATTTGTAGTATCGCCAAAAACTAATGTAAAGTATCCAAACAACAGAAGAAAAAGTGATTATTACATTTCAACACTAGTGAAGATAGAAACATGTAATGGCAGAAAGTAACTAGATATTAACAGTAAATTAGCAAGTAAATTATTCATAGTTTTGAGAAAATACTAATAAAACATGGACCCTCGCACTTCTTGCACCTCTGGATTCACGCGAGTCCGCGGGCACGCATGGCGCATGCGGTCACGTCTTTTCCAATGCCTTGACCTGCCACCAAAAATTTCAGGAATGCTACCATGCTAACATTAGCATGTGTCAAATACCAAGTACTATGGGGCATCCGGCAGAAGAATTGGTTAAAAATGTTAGCATGCTAATATTAGCATGCTAACTGCTAACATGTCAAGTACCGAGTTATATGACTATAAGGTGTTTGGCTGAAAAAGTAGCTAAAAAAAAGTAATTGCTAATGTTGGCATGCTAATTTTATCATATAATCTTGAAAAATTTAAAGTATCAGCATTGGTATGACCGATACTGCCCCTTCAACTACAAACCCCGTTTCCATATGAGTTGGGAAATTGTGTTAGATGTAAATATAAACGGAATACAATGATTTGCAAATCATTTTCAACCCATATTCAGTTGAATATGCTACAAAGACAACATATTTGATGTTTTAACTGATAAACATTTTTTTTTGTGCAAATAATCATTAACTTTAGAATTTGATGCCAGCAACACGTGACAAAGAAGTTGGGAAAGGTGGCAATAAATACTGATAGAGTTGAGGAATGCTCATCAAACACTTATTTGGAACATCCCACAGGTGAACAGGCAAATTGGGAACAGGTGGGTGCCATGATTGGGTATAAAAGTAGATTCCATGAAATGCTCAGTCATTCACAAACAAGGATGGGGCGAGGGTCACCACTTTGTCAACAAATGCGTGAGCAAATTGTTGAACAGTTTAAGAAAAACCTTTCTCAACCAGCTATTGCAAGGAATTTAGGGATTTCACCATCTACGGTCCTTAATATCATCAAAGGGTTCAGAGAATCTGGAGAAATCACTGCACGTAAGCAGCTAAGCCTGTGACCTTCGATCCCTCAGGCTGTACTGCGTCAACAAGCGACATCAGTGTGTAAAGGATATCACCACATGGGCTCAGGAACACTTCAGAAACCCACTGGCAGTAACTACAGTGGGTCGCTACATCTGTAAGTGCAGGTTAAAACTCTCCTATGCAAGGCGAAAACCGTTTATCAACAACACCCAGAAACGCCGTCGGCTTCGCTGGGCCTGAGCTCATCTAAGATGGACTGATACAAAGTGGAAAAGTGTTCTGTGGTCTGACGAGTCCACATTTCAAATTGTTTTTGGAAAATGTGGATGTCGTGTCCTCCGGATTAAAGAGGAAAAGAACCATCCGGATTGTTATAGGCACAAAGTTGAAAAGCCAGCATCTGTGATGGTATGGGGGTGTATTAGTGCCCAAGACATGGGTAACTTACACATCTGTGAAGACGCCATTAATGCTGAAAGGTACATACAGGGTTTGGAGCAACATATGTTGCCATCCAAGCCACGTTACCATGGACGCCCCTGCTTATTTCAGCAAGACAATGCCAAGCCACGTTTTACATCAACGTGGCTTCATAGTAAAAGAGTGCGGGTACTAGACTGGCCTGCCTGTAGTCCAGACCTGTCTCCCATTGAAAATGTGTGGCGCATTATGAAGCCTAAAATACCACAACGGAGACCCCCGGACTGTTGAACAACTTAAGCTGTACATCAAGCAAGGATGGGAAAGAATTCCACCTGAGAAGCTTAAAAAATGTGTCTCCTCAGTTCCCAAACGTTCACTGAGTGTTGTTAAAAGGAAAGGCCATGTAACACGGTGGTGAACATGCCCTTTCCCAACTACTTTGGCACATGTTGCAGCCATGAAATTCTAAGTTAATTATTATTTGCAAAAAAAAAATAAAGTTTATGAGTTTGAACATCAAATATCTTGTCTTTGTAGTGCATTCAATTGAATATGGGTTGAAAAGGATTTGCAAATCATTGTATTCCGTTTATATTTACATCTACCACTGTGTAAAGCGCTTTGAGTCACTTGAGAAAAAGCGCTATATAAATGTAATTCACTTCACTTCACTACCACAATTTCCCAACTCATATGGAAACAGGGTTTGTACTTGGTATTAGATCCATCCCCAAATTTGTAGCATCATCCAAAACTGACGTAAAGTATGAAAACAAGAGAACAATAAGTGATTATTACATTTTAACAGAAGTGTAGATAGAACATGTTAAATCAGAAAGTAAGCAGATAATAACAATAAATTGGCAAGTAGATTATTCATAGTTTTGACAAAATAATACAACTGTTTTGATATGGTTCCATTATCATTGATATACTAAGTATTATATTGTGATTTATATTGTCATGACAAGAGGCTGCAATATATATTTTAGGCCATATTTTTAAAATACTACTACTTTAAAGGCTACTTAAATACATCTTCTTGAGAGAAGTTTCCAGGGTGTTTTTCTTTGTTGCGATGTATCTGTGCATGTGAGAGATGAGGAGTCCCCTCTGAGAGGTGCCAATGATATTGTTCCCTGTGATGTGCATCTGCTGCTTTGATAATCCACTGATTTCACTTTCGCGGGGGGATTGTGGGAGCACAAACATGCAACGACACACAAACTCCTGGACTGTGACTGCAGCCATTGTTCCTCCCAAACAATGTCTTCACTTTGATGCCTGCGCCGCTTGGCCGCTCAGGGGAGCTTTTTGCAATCTGTGCACCCAATTCCCACTTGCTTCTTTTTTATTTTTTTTCTACCCCCTTTCCTCCCCTTAGGCCCTCTACTTTCACTCTACTGCATTTGAAAGTGTGTGTAAGTACACATGCAAGAGTGTACAATATGTGCTGTGACGGCAATTTACGAAGTCACGTGTGGTGTTTGTTTTTGCAAAAAAAAATTGATTAAAAATAATTTTTTGAAATATTTCTAACAAATAATAGC